>NC_061087.1:67040480-67065480 GCF_015104395.2 Macrobrachium nipponense | reverse complement strand
TCAGCGTGCCCTTGGAAATGGGAGACAGAGGCTCCTGTCTCTTGTTGAAGGCTAAGCCTTGTGGAAAATGGACAGTGTCCGCTGCTGGTAGTCGGCTAGGACACCTAGGCCAATTTGTAGAGTGCCCTATTACGTTGCAGGTTTTGCAACGGAACTGTGAATGGTCAATCTCCCTCCTTGGTAACGGGGGAGACTGTTGGTGGACGTACTTCCTGGAGGAATAAGAATTTTGATGACTCCTTGCTTTGGAGTGATTGGTCGTGGGGTTAGGACCCCTAGGCTTTTTGAACGGTGAGGGAGACTTCATGTCTTGCCCTAGGAGGAGGTCGTAACCTCCTGGAATGTAGCTTGCAACTGCAAGGGTACAAACTCTGGAGAAGTGAGGTCTGGTGACCCTCAATTGGACGGTCGGAAGGATCAGTTTAATATGGTTGATACCTTCAATGGTGATTAAGTGACGTCTATTGATGTTTGCCCCTCGGGGGATTCGATCTTCCCATATCAGGGAGATTTGAGCGCCAGAGTCGTCGAAGGCTCTGACGTGGCTTGGCTGATAATGGCTTTGGAGGGGTGCGACGGTTATAGGGCCCTTAGCTGGGGGTCCTAGTATAGAAGGATTAGTAACGGCCATTGCGATGGCAGGAATATTGTGATTTGCGCACCCTCCGTAATTGGCAGACATGTGACCCTTGCGGCCACAGTCTCGGCAGAACGTGTTCCAGAACCTCTTCCGTGGCACTGGACGGTAAGGCCGAGATGCCCCCACAGGTTGCGAATCTGTGGAGTCACCAAGGCTGGCAGTGTGCTCTGGCACAGGTGAAGAGTCCTCTCTGGCAGTGATTTGAAGTAGGGAGGTTAAGGAAACCTCCGTTGAATCACCCTCGGAAACAAGTCCGGGGTTAACTGGTGGGCTTACCTCTTCCAAAGTGGAGGAGGTAGGCGGTAAGATGGTAAGAGGCTGAGATGATGTGGAAGAAACTTCGAGCTCTGACACTGGGTCAGGGGCAGGTTCACAAATAAAAGGGATGTCTGGGACATCGGAGGCACTAGCCTCTGAATCTAAAACTGATGATTGATTATGAGGCATGCTGCAGGGATCCGATGCATCTGGTAGTGGGAGCTGCGTCCAGGGGAGATACGGCTTAAGTAAATCTCGGCCCAATATCACCTGATAAACATCATGAAATTGGTCAACTACGCCCAGGCGGCACAATGTGGGTTCCTTGGTCACCTGGTCCAGAAAGGGCGTTTTTACATTCAGAAGGACCGAAGGAACAGAATAGAGGTTACCGTCAATCCATTCAAACTGAATTTCTTCGTCCATCTGGATTTTGGTACCCCTAGGCAATGCCTTTCTGGAAATAAGAGAGACCTGGGCTTCGGTGTCGGCCATGACTTGTACCCACTGATAGGCCGTAGGAGACTGTTCATCAGGCAGGGCTACATGGTAGCCTTGGAGAAGTTCACCCTGGAAGCTCTCCTCCCAAGGTAGAGACTGACTTGGGCACTGGTCGGAATCCACAGCATGCCCACGCACACAACAAGTGGTGCAGAACCTCCGCAACCACCTCTTACCGGGAGTCCAGCTCACGGTCTGGGGCTTAGAAGCTAGCAGAGAGATTGCGTCATCTAGGAGAGCTAGCTAATGCTTTCTCTCTTCTTCTCTTTCCTTTCTCTCTGCTTCTCTTTCTTCCTTTTCTTGCAGGCGCGCAGCAGCCTGCTGCGCCTTTATCCACTGGTCAAGTGCTGGTCCAGTGTAACCGGCCTCCTTGCCCAGAGTTATGAGGGCTCCGAGCTTCTCTAGCTCTCTGGCAAAGAAGTCGCGGGAATCAGGGGAAGACATTTCCCTTAGGCTGCAGTAGAGGCTCTGATGAAAATGAAAATAATGGCCAGGAAAGGGTACTGAATGGAATGGGAGTGCCTACTGTGGAAAGTGGCACTCACTTGGAAATGTGTTCTGCGGTGTGGTAATGAAGAGTCTGAAAAGACTGGGTGCTCGGTGGCACTTTGTGAATGGCACCTTCTGATGAGGTGAAAAAATCGAATGCAGTGTGCGGCGTACGTCACACTTACGGGCGTTCCCAAATTGGGAGACGTTGGAATGGGCTACGTGTAGGTCCAATACAGGTGCACGGCACTTATGGGGAGGCGTTCCTTGGGCAGCACTAGTAGTGCTGGTATTGCGGCACTTTGGGGAGGCGTTCCCTGGTTGAGTGTTCCGAAGGATCACTGACCCTTGTACACGGACACACTAATGAATTGGGCGTTCCGTAAGAACGGACACGCAGGTTTGACAGCATTTAGGGCTGGTATTGCGGCACTTTGGGGAGGCGTTCCCTTGGAATGGTTAGAAAGATCACTGATCCTCGTACATGGACACACTAAAGAATAGGGCGTTCCGTAAGGACGGACACGCAGGTTTACTTGGGCGTTCCGTAAGGACGGACACGCAGGTATAATGGCTACCTGTACGGCCTGTACAGGTGCAATGGCACTTATGGAGGCGGGAGCACTGGTATCGTGCTGGTGTGTCCCGGACACTACATGCAGTATACTTAAATATACTGAAGTGAAATGGCACTGCTCATGGCAGAGTGTAATGGTGGAGGAGAGAAAGTAAAAGGTGGGAGTACTTCAGCCGCCAGTCGATGGACAGTGTCAAGAATTAGTGGCACTGTGAAAGGGTAAGACCTGACGTGCACTGGTGGTGGCCAGTCCTAACCTGGTAACGACTTCCCTGTCTGGAAGTAATGAATTTGCGTGGCACACTGTGCGAATTGTGCTTGCGGTATACGCAAGTCTTTTGTGATAACGAAAATGAAAAGACCACTCGGGCAACGACAGGTAATGGAAATTTTAGAAATGCTCAGTCCCTCGCTGAAGTACTCGGTAAATGAAATAAATAAATGCTTGCAAACTGCAATGGACACATGCGCGTACGTATCACGCTGTGTAAATGAAAGACACAAGAGACTAAAATAATGTTAATTCTGCATGCTATAATTAATGGTAAGATGTAGTACTCTTGGCTTCGTGAATACTGTGTTCTGGTTTTTTCTCTCTCTCTCTCTCTCTCTCTCTCTCTCTCTCTCGGAGAGGGTGGAAAATGATATATGAATGAACTACCTTATATTTGAATTGAACTACTAATGTTAGTTTAATATGACGCAACTTGCGTTAAATGATTTACTTACGTTAACATGAAATGAAAGAATTGCTTTGGATGACGTTTTATGAAAATTATAACGCGCTCGCGTTGAACGATTTTTACGCTAATAGTAGGGGCTTGCGCTTATGAAATGATTTGCGTTTACATATGAATTTTACAAAGACGCGTTTTACGTTAACAATTCTTGTGATTTACTCTACTTGAAGATTTACGTTAACTTTATGTAAGATTACTAGGTCCCTGTGAACAGTGAAATGACGGTAAGGATTTTAAAACGATGTTAGCAAACATTTGTGAATGAGGTTACGTTAAGTACGAAGTGAAATGAAACTTCGCTCAGCGCGCGAGTGAGCGATGTGAGGTGAAACACGTGAGCGAGCTGGGTAGTGCGGATAGCACACAGAGTGTCGTTCAAAACAGCTGATTCTCTGTAAACGCGAGGCGATTTACAACACGAAATTCTAATTTCTTATTCAAGGCGAATTACGTTAATTTCTCTGGAAGAACGATAGATACTAGTACCGAGATTGATATTATTTACGTTAAAACTTCGGGACTTACGTTACTTTGCTTAAATTGTTTAGATAATTCTTAAATGGGTAACAAACATGGCTGCCGCTGTGAGTGAGACGAAAGCTGGCTGGCAGGCATGAGAGCGCGTGCGCGAAGCTGAATTTAAGCTGAGAGGTAAGCGGTTACCAACAATTGGAATGAAAACTAAGTTGAAAATGAATGCCCTAACATATCACAGACAAAAGAATTGTACACTTCTTTTGCCGTAACTATTAGTAAAACACTCCTAACTAGCTAGGCTTTCTAATACAGCAATAGACCCTGGCAAAGCACTTCCTAGTTTGATCTGGTCCTTTCTGGCATCTATCTGCACACGTGTTTGTGTGAGCTCCTACACCAACAATGCGATTTACAAAATAACAGAACTCCCTCGGCGCTCTGGCCGTTACAATAATAAGATTTCTACCTTCATATTTGTTTAAAACACTTCTACAATAAAAAATACTTAAACGTACCATAAGCTAACATTGGTTATAGAATAATCATATTAATGAATGGAATACCTTACCGTGAGTCAGTGTCTTTCTTCTTTCCCTGCAAGTGTGCTTTCTTTTCTTGCGCTTTGAAAAACATTTACATTCGTTTTACAAGGGATAACGCGATTTACAAGCTTTTTTAAGCAAGCCCAGTTTCGATGCTGGCAAGATTCGCCAATTTTACGTATTTAGCTGGCCTTGAGAGAGGCTAGATACGTAAACGGAAATAATTGAGGGATTTCAAGAGGGAATTGCTTTAACTTACCGTAAACTAATGGTTATTGATAATTTCTTTAGAGGGAAGGTCACCAGAAAACTAAGCTCGTTACTTTACAGCTATTTATTTACAAAAAGGCCTGTGCTGGCCTGGAGAAAAGGTAAATGATGGCTCCACTGGAGTAGTTATAGCTGGTTTTCATACACTTGGATATTGCACACTTGCGGGCAGAGAGACGGCACGTGACTCATGGAATCTGGAAAAGGATCCCAGATTAAACAAGATAAAAGGAAAAATGACTTCTTGCTTTGATTAATTAATTCTCTAATACTGGGGAGAAGGAACTTTTAAGGTTTCACTGAAGTATGCAATGACTCCATTGGTCTGGGACGATCACACAAGGGGAAGCATGCGGCCAAGAGGCAGTGAGAGGGAACAAAAGGATGAATTCCTTTTGTTGCTGGAAATTGAATTGGGAGAATGAGGATCAAAATGATAATAGGTGATAAGGGAGAGACTGGCAATATGCTGTTCCACAAGACGTACCTGGATGTTGTGTTCAGTGTGGACCTTTGTAGAAAATGTGGCTCCTTGTAGAAAAGCATGGGCCCCCCTTTGTCTGAGGCCTGGGTCATCGGCGCGCCACTCACACCCTGGATAGGTCTAACAGGAAGGCAATTGGTGGGACATCCGTCCGTCACGTCTCGCAGCCGACTGAGGCAGAATTCAGGTGGGTTGCTTGGGGGTTGGAGGTCAGCTTAACCCCCCACGATCAAGGCAAATCCTGGAAAACAAGCATACAGCCAGCAGAGGGGTCACAGGAAAGGGAGCTTAAGATCTAGGTCTAAGAAGTACCAATCTGCCTTCATCCTTCCCTTTTGAGATACGTCCCTACAGCTGATAAAAGACTTTTTCCCCCAACTGGGGAACTCCCTATCTCTAGCTGGCGGGTTTTGGGTTTCCCGCGTTTACTAAAAATCAGCTGATATTCTAAAGAAATGGCTGCCGTTTTCCAAATCAAATTATTTAATTGATATTTGGGTAGACGAACGATCTATAAACGTCACAATATATATATATATATATATATATATATATATATATATATATATATATATATATATATATATATATATATATATATATATATATATATATATATATATATATATATCCCCCCTGTATTTAGATTTCTATATTCATTTTCATTCCTGTATGTAATTTTGTCATTTTTATTTAAAACCAACATGTAACATTAAATATTAGGCATACATTTAAGGAAACTCTAGCACATAGCATTGTATTTTGAATATTCATTTAACCACTGTTTAAACTTTCACTTATATTATCACAGTACAGATGTCCTTATGTTCTTTGTATCCAAAACAACGCCCTTAAGCTGTTAATCCCTAGACAGACCAGTACCCATAACTTATGATCATACCTCCTACACGATGAAATAAATAGGCCGAAAGGCCAGATTGTAGGTCAGTAGTCGCTCGATAATGCCATAAGGCGAAACAGCTGTCGCGAAAAAATTCAATAAATGGAAGAAGGAAAATGACGAACGAGAATCGGAAAAACTTCGTCGGTATGAAGATCCCTGCAAGAAACTTATTGATGCCACTAAAGCAATTGCTTTTGACGAAAATTGTATAAGAGAAAAACTATGCCCTAAAAGTATATATATTTATAAATATAGATATATATATATATATATATATATATATATATATATATATATATATATATATATATATATATATATATATATTGCTAAATACTTTCCAAGAAATCCATCTCCCAAAGCTTCTTAGGATAAATCAAATCAAATAAGAAATAAATGTCCTTTCAATTACACACACTCTCTCTCTCTCTCTCTCTCTCTCTCTCTCTCTCTCTCTCTCTGTTTGAACATGTGACTGTTCTGAGAATGTTTGTTTTCAGAAACGCTAACCATGGGAACAGTCGGTTTTGGGGGATTAAGAAAGAGAAAGCAGGGGCGGGCCCAAGACACATCACGTGACCTTTCCTGACTCCCATCAGGTGCAAGGGTTCACGCAAAAACGCTTGAAGATGCCACATTCATAGAAAATGGGGGGCAATAATGCAGACGCCATGAAAGAGGATCGACGTGAAAACAAGGCCACAGAGTTATCGTGGTGTCAGACTCACACACACCCTGGAAACTCATAAACACTTTGCAGTGTGCCTATTACTAAATCCTCCTCTAACTCCATTCCACACCGAAGCCAATTCTTCTACAAGGTAATGTGTGCTGTATACAGACGTTCTTAATCAGTCACGTAAATTCCGTAGTCTTTCACTAAAACTTCCGACTTTGTTTCAAACTGTCAGTGTTCATACCAGCCTCGCTTTGCCAGTGCAGTGTTAACATTTAATAAGTGTTTTAATTGTTTGGAAGACGTATGTATAAATCGTCTCTTATCACCTTCCGTGCACTGGCTTGTCTTTACTTGATACCCGGTGCCTTTCTGGCTTTAATTTGTAAACCTCTTTGTTACAGAGGGAGCCTTCGCTGTGAATTTTCGCCATGATTGTGTCTGTATTCACAAGGATACTGCAGTCTTCTCCATTCTCCATTTATCCTTGTAATTTGATTGTTACACAATATCTGCTTGCTGTTAGAATTCCGTTTTAATGATCTGATTATTGTTAATGCAAATATATGTAATTTAAAGTTACCACTGAATTGTTTATATAAAATATTCCTTAGTGAGTAGAGCCCTTACCTCATGTATCAAATCGCCCCCCCCCCCCCCCCTTTTTTTTCCTGTTCAAGTAACAAACAGTTTCATAATTTAAAAGCCGCATTAGTTACCAAGTCTACGGGTGGCACCAGCCTCGTTTACGATGTTGGGGTGGGGGAGGAAAGGGAAAAGGGGAGAAGTAGAGGGGAGAGAAGAGTGGAGGAGGAAGGCGGAGGTAAAGGTAAGGGGAGGGGAGGGTAGGGAAGGAATATGAAGGAGGGGAGGGTAGGGAAGGAAGGAGAGGGAAGGGGAGGGAAGGGGAGGGATGGAAGCCCAAGAAGCCTCCGGGATTCCCCGTGTGAATTTGAACACACAAACAAAACGTTGTTTTAGTATTAGACCACCAACTTTTTTTTTTTATTGTGATGGAAAAAGTAGCATTTTCTTACCTCCTTATATATACATCACAGTATATAGGCTTGGCAACCGTCCCGGATTCGCCAAGATTCTCTTGTATACCTGTATATTCTCACGTCTCCCGAAGTTGCTTCGAAACCTCCCTGAATTTTAGAAAATATCATGTCCTAAGTAAGATCGAATATCCATCCTTTACCTAATTGTTAGCTTTATTTGAAAATTTGATTGACTTAATAGTTTTCATTACTGAATCGTTGCACATTTAATTGAATTTAACACTTGTGAATTAATTTGCATTTATTTAGAATTATTTTAAAATTTTAGTGTTGTTTAGCACTTGTGAATTAATTTCCAAATTTTAATTATTACCTAACACTTTTAAATTTTGATTGAATTAATTTTCTTGAATTTTGTGATAAATTAATTTTGATTAAATTTTTCTTAACTAATTCAAGAATTTATTAAACTTTACTTTGTTTTCAAGTAACAGTAATTTTCCCTTATATTGTGAATTTCACAATATAATAAATTTTCTTATTAAGAATTTTTGAAAGTGTTTTCTTTTTCACCAGTATATATATATAATTTGCTTAAGTAGAAACATTGTGCTGTTTTCCTTGAATTTACTTGAAGTGAGTTAGAACCAGGGAAGTAAACTTCTGAAATCAGGGAAATACTTAGACTTTTAAAGTTGTTGATGGAGTGATGCCCTTTAATTAATTTAATTACACATAGATTACCTCACACCTGTTTTGATGTATTTAGTCTGAGTTTATGCAATACTGTTAAGTTGTTTAAGGGATTACTGTTGCCTTTAGAGTATTCAGCCGTTTAGCACCTGCGATGAAGGTTCAGGTGTCTGGCTGTTGTGAGATAACATTTAATGATTGGTAAGTGTAATAACCAGATACTTTATATATATATATATATATATATATATATATATATATATATATATATATATATATATATATATATATATATATATATATACACACACACACACACACACACACACACACATATATATATATATATATTATATATATATATATATATATATATATATATATATATATATATACATAAAAACAAAATATTCCATAAAAAATGTCAGGAGAAAGATTTTACCATTCAAATGGAAAGAAATATGCACTTGGCAATGAGAAACGTTAAAAGTCCAGGGTGCTAAGAAAAGAGGGGTGGAGGCAGTTTGGTTATATAACTTCGGATCTACATGTTTTATACGAATTAACTCGAGGATTACCAGCTGACGGAAACGAGCTATCGACAAAATTTTAAATGTATTGTATCCAATATCTATTTTGTTGTATAATGAGGCTATATGCGTCATATATATATATATATATATATATATATATATATATATATATATATATATATATATATATATATATATCTAATAAAAGGAGCCCATAAAAACACCAAAAATGTAGAGAAAAAAGTACTATATTTCAGAGACTGCTGTCTCTCTCTTCAGGTATATGAATGAGAAAAGTTTACAGAAAAGGTAGTATTTATACCAAGAGATCCGTCCACAAGTAAGCCAAATTGGCTTACTTGTGGACGGATCTCTTGATATAAATACCACCTTTTCTGTAAACTTTTCTCATTCATATACTTGAAGAGAGAGACAGCAGTCTCTGAAATATAGTACTTTTCTCTCTACATTTTGGTGTTTTTATGGGCTCCTTTTATTAGATTATATATATATATAGTATATATATATATATATATATATATATATATAATTATATAGATAAGCCTCATTATACAACAAAATAGATATAGGATACAATACATTTAAAATTCTATCGATAGCTCGTTCCCGTCAGCTGGTAATCCTCGAGTTAAATTCGTATAAAACATGTTGTTCCGAAGTTATACAACCAAACTGCCTCCAGCCCTCTTTTCTTAGCACACTGGTTTTTTTAATGTTTCTCCTTGTCAAGTGCATTATTTCTTTCCATTTGAATGGTAAAATAAAATCTTTCTCCTGACATTTTTTAGTGAGTATTTTGTTTTTGTTTTTAGGCCATGTGATTCATTATAGTTTAATGCATTTGTATATATAGTTTACAGCTTTTATAATGAAGCTAGACCCTGAAACGCAAGCAATAAAACCATGCTATTGTCTGAGAGGTCTTCCTCTAGTTCCTAAAAGGGAAAAGTCTGGTTAATAGTAATTAAGTTTTGCCAAATAGAACTTTTAATAAGGTAAAATATGAGCCATTGCTCGAATCTGTACGTAATCGATTTTTCACAATTTAATTTCAAAATAATGCCAAGGTACTTCTATGGAGAGCGCCATTTATCCAGGATTCGACTATGTTGCCATCTGGCGGATTAGTACCGATGACATAGTCTCACGGTTGCCTCGCAATAACAAGCACAGCGAAGCAACCGTGCCGAATTGTATTCATCCTGGGTATTGTCCTTGTGTTTTAGGGCAATTGTCATTCAAATAGCGTCAATTATGCCAACTTGTATGGCGTTTGGTTGTGCCAATACTTCTGGCAAATGTCCAAAAGGCATATCATTCCACAAGATTCCGTCAAATAGAGAGAAATCAAGTCGCTGGCTAAAGGCTCTTCGAAGGGAGGATACAAACCTCAAAGTCTGTTTGGACCATTTCTTGCCAACAGATTTAATAGATAACTTTAGCAGATTATTAGGTATGGCTGTGACATTTATATACTATGTTTTGGGAACTTAATTTCCTTCTGGACAGACCACAGTACCGACAAAGATAGGGAAGCTATCTACCGCATTTTATACTATGGTACCTCCACTTTTATGCATTTGAATAGAAATTTATTCTTGTCAATCGCCATGTGCGTGGTGTGATGAGGTGAATGGCAGTATTCTAAACGTATGTGTGTGTCCATGAATTGATGAGGGCCTTCACTTCGTCCTTTTTTACTAGTTTCATTAATGGCTTTTAGAATTTAGGGCTGGATGCCTAAATAGGCCTACTTCAGGGTACTTCTTTATTTACCATTTCAATCATATATTTTCAGCTGACAAATACAAAGCAAAAAGGTTATTATAGAAGATGCTGTATCCTTGGTTTTTGTTTTTACAAAACAAGAAACCGAAAGAAATGTCTCTAGAGAACGTTGTTGCGCAATGATAAAGATATGGTAGGTACCATATTCCAAAATTATTGAAACCCGTTACATAAAAATATTCAATTTTGGGAAATTCAGTAGGCCATTTTTATTGTGTAGACAGCACGCCTGGCTAAATAGTTCTGCCTGTCTGAGCCTACCACGACATGACGTCACGCATAAAAGATGAACCACACATAAATGACAGAACCCATGGTACAATAGAAAATTGTTTGTAAAAAATAAGAAAACGTCCCTTTCAAAAAACATTTTCCACCTAGGGTACTTAAGTGGAATAATACTATATAGGAACTGTCACGAAAAGAGACGGACCCCTTTTTTTGCGACAAACCTGCCACAAATGCCAGATTAACTTGAGTAAGAAGAGCAATCGATGACGAGTGCAAGTATCTGCGTGTCTTAAACCACGAATATGTAAATATGTAGCTAATTCTTATGAAACTGTGTGGCGGAGGAGAGCGAAATAATCTGCTATTAAGTTTATGTCTTATCAAATTCTGAAACAAAATTAACCATGTATATGAGATGATAACAAAGAAAGCGTGCATAGCTAAAACCTTCGTATACGGGGAGAAATCCTTTGAGTTTGCTTAAGCTACATCACAGCATGTAAAACTAGAATTCGTCATTCACCTTATTATGAATTAACATATCTTGCAGTCAACGCTTAAAGATGAGACGCAATAAAGTAAAGCATCAAACGTCAGGTATTGCTACGCCATGACGTCATGAAAGTTGTGCTCAAGAACAATGACACACATAGTATCTATTCGCTTCCCAGGTACCAAAGATAACAGGTAAGATGGATCGCTTTTCTCCTCTCCAAAACAGCCAAGGTCATTACTTTGATTCAGTTAGCATGATGTAATGTAAGTTCATCGAGAGGTATCCCCACATCCTTTGAATGAGGAAGTCTAATTTGAGTTTGTACGGTCAAACGTAAAGTTAAAAATCCGATTATATGGATTTTATGTTAGATCCTTGATTTTCTTATCTCTTAGTCCGCCTCATGGGCATAGAATGGCAATGGCCACGTGGTACTTAGATTCTTTGCATTTTGGTAGTAAATATTTTCTGTGAACCTTTTTACATGGAATTAACATGTATATATAATGTGGGGCAAAATGTTGAGTGTTATCAGAGTTTATTTTTCTTAATAAACATGTAAAATTTGCAAACCTTGCTTCCTCAATCTCTCTACCGAGTTGTAGAGTTTAGACTTTTAGACCTTGTTATCACCCAGACCACCGGGCTAGAACCTAAATAGCTAAAAGGGAACTATTCCTGATATTTGGTCCTTCGATTAACCAGATGACAAGGGCTCTGCTACTTGGAAGACATTGAGTAGGCAAGGCTAATTAAGCTGTAGACGGAGAGTGCCACCATCAAACTGATTAGGAGTCCGTCGTTGCCACAATCTTGTGTTAACCTATTCCCCTCTTTGTAACATAAAAAATTTTTCCTTTTCTTGTTTTACTCCCCTTGTATAAATAGTTGTATACATCGAACGATGCCAAACTAGAATCCGGAATAGAGGCTAGGCTACGCCAGCTGTTAAATGAAGCTACAATAGCACTTTCGTTGTTACTGCACCGTTGATACACTAAGCATTCAGTTTGCCAAAGCTGAATACGCTTCATATAGCGAATTGTTTGAAATTCATGTTAATCGCAGATGTGACTTGGACGATGTGACCAAGTTCACGTACTTGTTTGGTACCTTAGGAAGGGATCCGCTCTAAGTTGTCAAATCTCTGAGCGTAACCATGGCTAACTATCAAATTTCACTAGATCTGGTTGATAAACAGTACAGGAATGAGCATCAAACGCTTGTCATATTGCATCAGCGATTAGCCAGTATCTTTGTACCTTCATTAAACCCTGTGGAACATAAGAAATTCCGTTTTGAATTGACCATTTTGATTGAACAAATTAAACGTTTGAGCAAGAAGGATATCGGTCATGGAATGATCATGAGTCGCATAAATAAAAAATTATCTGGGGTAAATTATACCTTAAAGGCGTGAAGCACTTGCTCTAGTGCGACTATGATATTGGTGAGTTCTTTAATGCCATTCATTTTATCATTCGTATGCTCGAGAACAATGCGCTTCAAAGGGGTGAGTCCCTTAAGACCGATGTGAAACCTGAAATTAATCCAAACCCGAAACCTAGAGTAAAAGCTTGTCCGTTTTGTAACAACAACCATCCAGCATACAAGTGAAACAAACCACTAGATATAGCCACAACACCGGGAGCCAGCACAGCTTCATATCAGCCTTCTTAGCCAAGAGATTAAATCACCCCATAGTAGGTCGAGTAGCATTAAACCAAGCTCCCTTTTTCTCTGCGGAAATTGAGGGACAATTCGATGTGGTAACATGCAAAATCGAAATGGGATAGTGAGTGATTCGTACGAAGCTAGTAGTACATGATCATGGTAAAGAGCCCATTCACAACATAGGTTATGCTGAAATAAAGCATCATCTTGTAAGTAAAGGTTATCACATTGCTGACGAAGAAACACGACATGATAAAGTAAAAGGAATAGACATACTCATAGGAGCCAATTATTTTAGCTACTTCGTCGTTGGGTCAGAATGAATCGATGGGATCAACCTTTTTGTAACCCATGGGGGAATGTCACCATTCAGAAAAGTTCTACAGTGGACATATAAAGGTGCTAAGCAAAGAACCACACACACACACACACACACTGTGCGTGCGTAGGATAGCAACACCAGAAACAGACGTGGATGAATGGTGGAGACTAGACCGAATCAGGATCGCTCCTTCAGAGCAGCATACAGTAAAAGAAATAGATGCCAATACGAAGGTAAGCCAGCGTGTTGTCCATAATGAACATGGCTATAAAGTGAGTCTCCCCTTTAAATCCGAAGTTAGGCAGATGTTAACTATGGAATGCTGTGTCCTAGTTAGAATCACTCAATGCAAAATTTGGTCAGGAACCCCAGTACTGCACAGATTATGAAAGGGTATTCCAATCTTACTTAGAAGTGGGATTCATTAAGAGGTTAGAAGCCCCCAAAATTGAAGGACATTACATGCCCCACTTTGGGATGAAAAAGGAGATCCGTACCACCCCCAGCGAAGTTCAAGGACAGATTGTCATTAAATGATTGCCTTCTATCTGGCCCCAACTTGGAAGAGGTATTGTATAACTTATCAGTAAAGTTTAGATTTAGTCGATATGCCTTAATTGCAGATATCAGCAAAGCGTTCCATCGCATATTGTTAGATCCCAGTGATGCCAAGTACACATGATTCCTCTGGCGTGAAGTGCCTAATCGTACAGCAACCTTTGCCTTTCGGGTAGTGGTATTCGCCATCACTGTGAGCCCCTTCCTCCTGCAACAAGTCCTTCGTACTCATTTGCAGAGGAAAGGCCAGCTGGACTTGCTTAATTAATATTATGAAGATAATTATATCCAAACTTTCAATGAAATGCAATTGCTGATGCAGGAACACAAGAGCAGGAGAGAACTCTTAGAATGAGCCAACATGCCCTTGACTGGCTGGGGCAGTAATGTTAAAGAGTTGGACGAGAGAATGAGTTAGGATGAACCTGTGAAATCCAAGAGATTTGGGAAGGGTGTGTACCTACGAAACGCAGGATACGCTCACTTCTAGTGTCAAATTTCAATCCCTTAGGCTTCGTTAGTCCTCTGTTTGTGAATGGAAAGTTGCTTCTACAACTCTGGGAAGATGGTGTAGGATGGGATAATCTGCTACAGGATACTAAGACCCAAGAAGATAGTAAGTTGTTGCAAAAGTTCCAGTCCGTGAGTGAACTGGGGATGGAGTGACCTGTGGGCTTGAAGGGTTCAGAGTTACACGTATTTGCTGATGCGTCGAGTAAGGCCTATTGGGCCATTGCATACGTGAAACTAGGGAACAGAAAGACCACTCTTATAACAAGTAAAATGCAAGTTACCCCCTGAAAGATGTTAAAATTAACGATCCATAAGTTAGAATTGCTAGCATTGTTGTTGGGATGAAGATTTGCTAAACATCTGAAATCACTGATAGAGCCGTCAACTGTCACTTTGTGGACAGATAGCAGAGTGGTAATCGCTTGGGTGAATAGTAATAGGGATAACAAGAACGTATTCATCAACAATCGGGTGGGGGAGATTCTTTTTACCCTTTAGGATAACAACATGGCCTTGAAGCACTTGCCAACCCGTTAGAATCCAGCTGATATCCTGTCAAGAGGAGCCACCTTGAGAGAACTGAAACAGAACCAGTTGTGGCTGAGTGGCCCCCCTTTTCTGCATTGTGTTGAGGAGCCAAAACTAGTAGAAGATGTCTGTTTGTCAGAGCCGATGGCTGCAACTGTTGGCGCAGCCCCATGTGAAATGAGGGAAGAGGTCGCTATGGTAGAACCGAGCGAGACATGGGAAATTATGGAACGAGGAGTAGAAATTGGTACTCAAATATCTGAATTTAAATAAGTCCCCTTTCTTGATGTTAGTGAGATTAGAACAGCAAAAATATTTAGCCAGTACCTGTGCTTATTTAGAAACTAACATTAGAGGTGCTAAGGATGTGATTAATTTTATCCAAACACTGAATTGCTGCCTTGTAGATGGAATTGTGTACACGCAAACTGGAATGCTTGATGAGAACCATTGTAGAAAGTCACTTATTCTATGGCCTGTCAATGGCACCTTAGTTAGGACATACTTAACTTATTTGCATCGCTGTAATATGCATTGCGGTGTCAATGAACTCATGGGTCTTTTCCATCAGGAATGTTGGTTGCCTAAACTGAGAGTCAGAACGAAAAAAAGTCGTGGGGTAGTGTACAGCCTGGATAATCGCCTTCGAGCCCCTACTGACGCAGCCACCAACGCCTCCACTACCCAAAGAGAGAGTGAGCCTTAGTCGCCCGTTCGAGTACGTCGGAGTAGACCACACGGGTCCTATTCACACCACTGAGGGAGCAAGACACATTCTGCTCATCACCTTTATGACCACCAGGGCAGTATACCTGGAGTTTTGTGACAATCTGGAAATCATAACATTCATTTTGGCTCTGCGACGATTCAGCGCAACCCATGGCGCTCCTTCACTCATTGTATCGGAGAACCACCAGACCTTCAGATCGGCCAGCCACTTCCTGCAGGGATTGTATGAAGAGGATGATATCCAGGAGTTCCTGAAAAGAATTAGCATTCAATGGCATTTCCAGACTTACTTTGGAAGGGAGGCTTCTTCGAGAGATTGATAGGAGTAGCGAAACGCACACTCGAGGTAGCCTTCCAGAAGAAGTCATTTCCAGAAGAGCAAGTGCAAATGTTGGTGAAGGAGGCCGAAGCCATGGTCAACAATTGACCAATCATGTACAGAGGAGACAGGTGAGAGGATCAAGTCCTCACATCCCCCTACCTACTGTGAGGACGCCTGAATAATCTGATGGGCCCTTTGCTCCCACCAGGAGAATTGAACTAGACATTGACCACCCGCAAGCTTAGAGACCGTTATCTCCGATTGATGGACACTCTGAAGGCGTTTCACGAATGCTGGAGGAGAGAATATCTTTCTGCCCTACACTCCAGACATGACTCTCGACCCGGGAAAAGAACTGATATTCGCCTGGGAGACGTCGTGCTCGTAAAAATCGAACAGTGTAAGAGGGCTATATGGCCCCTTGGTAAGATTACAAAGGTATATCCCGATGACGAAGGGGTCGTTCGATCTGCCAAGGTGTTGTATGATGGCACAGAAACGCTGCGAGCCATCAGCCACCTCGTTCCCCTGGAAATTACATCCACCGAAGACAATGATGAAGATGCAGCCCAAGAAGAAGCGGAAGCAGTCAAGGACAGTGAGGGTGAGACAGACGGTATCGGGGATGTGAGAGGGAACATCGACGAAGAAGAAGAGTGAGTCAGGTCCAGGGAAAACGAGTGCATGGCAGAGGCTCAGGGTGGACAGGGTGCCGATGATATGAGTAACAATGATGTAACAGACAATAATGTTGAAGCTTCAGGCAGTCCTCCTCTGGATGGGTGAGTTGACCACGAGAATGTGCAGTTAGTGCGTCCTAAATGAAGAGCGGCAGTAATCCAAAGAAAAGGGATGAAAGAGTGTGTAAAAAATGCCTGTGTGTAAGTCATAGAAAATGGCAGTCTTACAAATCACAGGGGGTGCCATGTAAGGTGAGTTTGAGTCAAAAGGAGTTTGAAGGACAATAGAAAACGGTGTAATTGTAAGTATTGAAGAATAACTAAAGTGTTCTCGTGTCAGCTGATCAGGCTGCACCAAACGAGGTGTTTGAGGTTGTTGTTTGTTCCATAGAATAAGATTGTATCATTAAAAGGTGATCACCTATATGTAAATGTGTTTTTAAAATCCATATGATGTATTTGTTTTGACTTGTCTCTAATACCGAGCGGTCGTCACATTGGAATCAGGTCAGCCATAGTCATTGGAATTTCTCTCCCATCATGTGATCCGTCTGAATACTCATCCCTGCGGCCTGAATTTTTCTGGTGCGAAGGATGTCGCGAAAAGAGATGGATCCCTCTTTTTGCGACAAACCTGCTGCAAATGTCAGGTTAACTTGAGTAAGAAGAGGAATCGATGACGAGTGAAAGCATCTACGTGACTTGAACCACGAGTATGTAAACATGTAGCTAACTGTAATGAAACTATGTGGTGGAGGAGAGCAAAATAATTTGTTATAAAGTTTATATGTCTTATGAAATTCTGAAACAAAATTAACATGTATATTAGATGAAAACAAAGGAAGTGCGCAGAGGGAAAGCCTTTGTATACGGGGATATCCTTTGAGTTTGCTTAAGTTACATCACAGCATGTAAAACTAGAATTCGTCATTCCCTTTGATACGAATTAACATATATTGTAGTCAATACATAAAGATGAGACGCATTAAAGTAAAGCATCAAACGTCAGGTATTGCTACTCCATTACATGACGAAAGTTTTTCTCGAAACCAATGACACACATAGCATCCATTCACTTCCCAGGTACCAAAGATAGCAGATATAATGGATTGCTTTTCTCCTCTCCAACACAGCCAGGTTCGTTACTTTGATTCAGGTAGCATGAAATAGTGCAAGTTAATCGCAAGGCATCCCACTCATCCTTTGAATGAGGAAGTCTAATTTGAGTTTGTATGGTAAAACGTAAAGTAAATAATCCGATTATATGGATTTTATGTAAGATTCTTGATTTTCTTATCGTTCAGTTCGCTTCACGGATGTAGAATAGCAATGGCCATGTGGTACTTAGATTTTTTGCATTTTGGTAGTAAATGTTTTCTGTGAACCTTTTTGCGTGGAATTATCATGTATATATAATGTGGGGCAAAGTCTTGATTGTTATTAAAGTTTATTTTTCTTAATAATTATGTAAAATTTGCAAACCTTGCTTCCTCAATCCCTCCACCGAGGGGTAGAGTGTAGTCCTCCAGAGGACTACACTCTACACCGGCTGAAAAGTCAAAAACATTTCTTAGAAGAATGCCTGAAGGAACAAGTACTACCAAAAATGTACGGATTTGGGAGATGGACTCTGCAATCGGACCCCTTCCCTCTCTCACATAAGATTTTCCTGGAGGAAGAATCACTAACACTAAAAACGATATCTTTGTATTACGCAGAGTGATATTTGGAACTCAGTCTAATCTTCGCCTCCTCACTACGGACCACATATACAGGTATCTGATTTAATTCTGTTCCGACATTGCTGCCTATAATAGCGTGACTCATTCCAACAGACTTTTACGCAAGTTAAATAACTTAATAAATAATAGCGCATGGAATAATCTTGAGCAACAAGACAAAATTTTAAACTTATCCAACACCCCCCTTACTGTAAATCAACATTTAGTTTTAAATCTAGGCTTATCTTTTGCCCTTATGCCAGACCGCAAAAACAATCTTGACATCATAGTGGCTTTTCATAAATTCATATCTGACAGAAACTACAGCCGTGAAGAGATGTTTAAAAGGTATGTTACTAAATGCTTTAACTGACCTAAATAAGAAATATCCCGTCCCCTGCAGATTTATGATAGCCATCCGCTTGCTAAAAAAGTTAGATGTTATAATAACCCTCTTACGCCGATTGGACGTATTAAACGTCGAGTCAAAATGTCTCCCGTATGCCGATTGGACGTACCATACGTCGACTCAAAAAAGTTTTTTTTTAAATTTGCGGAAAAATACTTATAGGCCTACCAGCCGAAAACTTTTGAATCACACGCCTTGGGGGATGCTGGGAGTTCACGGATCAAGGCCTTGTTTTGTTTTGAAGCGTGACCCAAGTGCGCATGCGCGGAATCCTTCCTTCTCGCTCCAGCCAGCATCATCGTAGCATCATCCGTCAGCGATCTTTTGCCGCAATCGTGTTTGACTGAGCTTGTGCGAGACTTTGAACATTTGTGTTGGTACAGAACGTTCATAGAGATGTCTGACCATCGTATGACACGCGAAAGGCGCGTTTTACCCGTCGGAAGGGATCGTGTTAGAAGAGTTTTGGACTTGGATGCTGGCGAAGGACCCAGCACCCAACCTGACCTCGCTCCTCAACGCCGTTCTGTGCAACCACGTGTCGATGAAAGTGCTTTGAATGTGTCTCATTTGCCGTTAGTAACCCCAAGGAAGCATCGTGCCGTCCTTAGGGGCATTCGTAGGAATTTGGGAGGGCTCAAACCAAGGGACATTGACGATTATTTATCGGAGCTCGATCGAGAGCATTTGGCAAGTCCTCATTTTGATGGCAGTTGGTCATCCAGTGACGAGGACATTACTCCCGATCATAGTGATGACGAGGATTATTTGCCCCCAATGTCCGTTTGAGGGTCACATCCCGAAAGTGAACTAGAATTTAGTAGTTATAGTGCTTATGAGGGGGAATCTGAGGAGGGGGAGGACGATGATTAAGGATCAAGTTTTGTTGGCGATGATGATGGGGATACAGAAAGCGAAGGCTTGAGTGAGGGAGATGGGCCAGTGAGGGGGGTTCGTGTGGGAAACCTCGTTCCCGCGCTCGTGCCCGCGCGCGCTGGCGCAGGGGCACGTAGAAGGTCGGATAGTCGTGCTAGCCTAGGGTCGTCCGAGAGCGACGATGGGTGGACAGAGGACCCCACACCACCTACCATGCATCCATTTACGGCAAATCCTGGGCTCACCGTACCTGTTCCCCTGACTGCTCTGGGTTTTGTTCAGCTTTTCCTTACGCGGGAATTGCTGGAGTACCTGGTAGCAGAGACGGCGGACTACGCCAGGTATTGCCGTGATGAACTACGCACGACATTATCATATCACTGGCGAGGCTGCAACCTCCCTGACATGGCGCATTTTTGGGGCTCCACGTTTTTTTTTGGATTGATTCCTGCTGCCGACGTCAGGATGTATTGGAGGCGTAATTTTCTTTTAAGTACGCCCAATGTGCCCGGCATTATGCCCCGTGATACTTTCCTGGCGTTGGACAAATATTTCAACGCCTTCAACCGAAGGGCCATACCCAGGAATAACTCTGATCGCCTCATTTTAGTGCGCCCAGTGTTGGAATATATTCGTGAACGCTGTAAAACTCTCGTGATTCCTGGAAAGAACCTTTCTTTAGATGATGGGATGATGCCTTACAAAGGACGTCTAAGCATCAAAGTGTATAACCCCAAGAAGCCGAAGAAATATGGCGTGAAATTTTTTTTTATTACCGAGGCCAACACTGGCTACGTCGTGGACTTTTCGGTGTATTCCGGGGTCTTCTCCACGATGCGTGAAACTGTTTTCGGGCTTGTGGATCGTTTCCGTAACCAGGGATACCACCTGTTTATGGATAATTATTACTAACTCGGTATCCCTGGCCCAGGAACTGTATGATGCAGGTGTTCACGTCAGTGGTACCCTTCGGTTGGTGCGTGGGGCCCCGAATTCCCTCAAGAGGTACGCTAGCCATCAGCAACATCTGGCAAGAGGAGAGACACAGTGGCGGCGGAAGGGAGCTGTCTTCGTCATCTGTTGGAAGGGTGTCCGACTCGTCCCCATGATTACGACGAGCCATGAACCTGTCCAAGAGGAGATCGTGCAGCGGAAGAAGACGCGTCGACAGGGCCGAGTTGTGTATGAGCAGTTTCGTGTAGAGCGCCCTACCGTCATTGGGCACTACAATAGGCACATGGGAGGAGTTGATCTCTTTGATCAACTCATCCAATAGTATCCTGCGCCAGGAGAACCAGGAGATGGACCCAAAAGCTCCTGAAATACATTCTGCAGTTGGCCCTCCAAAATGCCTACGTACTCTACTGTGGGTACTACGGTCCCGATCTACGGAGGATGAGCCACTTACAGTTTCCTCGAGGCAGCCGGGGAAGCCCTCATCAACTTTGATCCCAATGAGTGGCCTTCCATGTCTGGCCCTGACCGAGCTGTAGATCTACCCATAGAGGAAAGGGCAGACCTTCGGGGTGCCAACTTCGGTCAATCCTTCTGCCGCCGCCCCTGCTGCCGAGCGCCCCTGCTGCTGATGCCCCTGCTGCCTGCCGCTAAAGCCTGCTGCCGTTGACGCCCTGCTGCTGACGCCCCTGCTACCGCCGCCTGCTGCTGGTGCCCCTGCTGCCGCCGCCCCTGCTGACGCCCCCACCCGTGCCCTTCTCGTCGGGTAGTGGACCCTCCGTGTCGGCTGATGCCAGGGGATCACACACTGGATCTCCTAGAAGGGCGCAGGCAGAAACGGTGCCGGGTGTGCCGTATGAATGGCAGAAGGAGAGACACGTCTTCTGTCGCACCTGCAAGATAGCTCTATGCAGGTTCGGGGAGTGTGACCGCAAATACCACAGTGCGGTCTTCTATTGGAGTGCGACTCAGCGGCGGTCAAGGGAGGGCGCACGGAACCGCGCCCTATCCCAGCGGCCGTAAGGACGCGCGTCTCCCTCCTCCACCTGTACCTCGTCATGTCGAGAGGAAAAAAATGCAAGACTCTTCAATGGAGGAGGGAAAAGAAAACAATAATAAGAACGAAGAGTCCATGGATTAGGAGTGAGTATTCTGCATTTGTTTTATATTTATTTTTTTACTTATTTTCAAGTTTTTATATCTCAGTATCTATGCATGAATACGATATTTCATTGTATGCAAAAAGAAAAGTGTCACCTCATTCCTTTTAATTTATGTATTCGTACCAGAATCGGAAAATGTAATAAATAAAGAAACACCAATACATATATATATATATTATATATATATATATATATATCTATATCTATATATATTAATATATATATATTTATAAGATATATATATAAATATATATATCTTATATATATATATATTTATATATATTATATATATATATATATATATATATATCTATATATATATATATTATATATATAATATTTATCTTATATGATATATATATTTATATATATAATATATATAATCTATATATATATATAATATATTATTCTATATTATAATATGTATATATATATTCTAAATATATATATATATATATATTATATATATATATCTTTTAATTTTTTTTTATGTTGGTATTTTTGGGTAAGCAAAATACATAACAGTCTAGTAATCTTCATTTATTTATCTTCATTTTGAAATAAATTTGAAGTCTTTAGAACAATATTGTGATTTATGGTGAATTTTTGAAAAAAATATCTCTCTTCCCTCCGCGCTCCGCTTCGCGGCCGAAAATCTCCGAAATGCCTAGATCGTATTATCCTAATATTTGCTCCTTTTCATATTAGCCGTTTTATAGAGTTTTATATATCAAAATGTGCGCAAATTCATGAAAAATACAACAAAAATAATTAAAAATTGTAGCTTTTATCATATCTGAAATATCTGCATATAAATTTCGATAATTGGAAAAAAAACTACGTACAGTCAACTTTGATGCAATCGAAATGGTCAAAAAACGCAATTGTAAGCTAAATCTCTTACGGCGTAGTAATATTCATTTACTTATATTCTTTTTGAAACAAATTTGAAGTCTCTAGAACAATATTATGATTTATGGTGAATTTCTGAAAAAAATATCTTTCCTCCCTCGCGCGCCGCTCGCGGCTGAAAATCTCCGAAAGGCGTAGATCGCATTATCCTAATATTTGCTCCTTTTCATATTAGCCGTTTTATACAGTTTCATATATCAAAATGTGCGTAAATTCATGAAGAAAACAACAAAAAATAATTAAAGGTTGTAGCTTTTCTCATTTCTGAAATACCTCCATATAAATTACAATAATTGGAAAAAAAACTACGTACGGTCAACTTTGATGCAATGGAAATGGTCGAAAAACGTAATTGTAAGCTAAATCTCTTACGACCTAGTAATATCATTTATTTATCTTAGCAATATTCATTTATTTATCTTAATTTTTGAAAAACAAATTTGAAGTCTCTAGAACAATATTCGGTGATTTATGGTGAATTTGTCTGAAAAAAATAATCTTTCTTCGCTCCGCGCGGCCGCTTCGCGGCCGAAAATCTCCGAAATGCGTAGATCGCATTATCCTAAAATTTTCTCCTTTTCATATTAGCCGTTTTATAGAGTTTTATATATCAAAATGTGCGCAAATTCATGGCAAATACAACAAAAAATAATTAAAGGTTGTAGCTTTTCTCATTTCTGAAATATCTGCATATAAATTACGATAATTGGAAAAAAAACTACGTACGGTCAAATTTGACGCAATCGAAATGGTCGAAAAACGTAATTGTAAGCTAAATCTCTTACGATCTAGTAATATTCATTTATTTATCGTCATTTTGAAACAAATTTGAAGTCTCTGAACATATTGTTGATTTATGGGTGAATTTCTGAAAAAAAAATATCTTTCTTCCCTCCGTCCGCGCCGCTTCGTGGCCGAAAATCTCCGAAAATGCGTAGATCGCATTATCCTAATATTTGCTCCTTTTCATATTAGCCGTTTATAGATTTTCATATATCAAAATGTGCGCAAATTCATGAAGAATACAAACAAAAAAATATTAAAGGTTGTAGCTTTTCTCATATCTGAAATATCTGCATATAAATTACGATAATTGGAAAAAAAAATACACTACGGTCAACTTTGACGCAATCGAAATGGTCTAAAAAACGTAATTGTAAGCTAAATCTCTTACGGCGTAGTAATATTCATTTATTTATCTTAATTTTGAAACAAATTTGAAGTCTCTAGAACAATATTGTGATTTTTGGTGAATTTCTGAAAAACATATCTTTCTTCCCTTCGCGCGCCGTTTCGCGGCCGAAAATCTCCGAATTGCGTAGATCGCATTATCCTAATATTTGCTCCTTTTCATATTAGCCGTTTTATACAGTTTCATATATCAAAATGTGCGCAAATTCATGAATAATACAACAAAAAATAATTAAAGGTTGTAGCTTTTCTCATTTCTGAAATATCTGCATATAAATTACGATAATTGGAAAAAATACTACGTACGGTCAAATTTGACGCAGTTGAAATGGTCAAAAAACGTAATTGTAAGCTAAATCTCTTACGGCGTAGTAATATTCATTTATTTCTTCTTTTTGAAACAAATTTGAAGTCTCTAGAACAATATTGTGATTTATGGTGAATTTCTGAAAAAAATATCTTTCTTCCCTCCGCGCGCCGCTTCGCGGCCGAAAATCTCCGAAATGCGTAGATCGCATTATCCTAATATTTGCTCCTTTTCATATTAGCCGTTTTATAGAGTTTCATATATCAAAATGTGCGCAAATTCATGAAGAATACAACAAAAAATAATTAAAGGTTGTAGCTGTTTCCATTTGCGAAATATGTGCATATAAAAAAATATATATAAAAATTTCGACAATCGGTCAACTTTAACTCTTGCAGTATCATAATATTCAATCATTATTCTTAATTTTGAAACAAATTGGAAGTCTCTAGAACAATATTGTGATTTACGGTGAATTTTTGAAAAAAATATTTTTTTGCGTCTGCGCGTTACGAATTCGTACATCATTTTGTGATAATATTTTTCCGGTGTTGCTTTTATTGTTTTACAATGTATTATATATCAAAATGATTGAAATTTAGTGTACAATACAACACACAAAAAAAGTAACTGATTAGCTTTGACCGTTTTCTGCACAGCGTGATTTGAATACAATTATGTATGAATTTTTTTTTTCGCTACCATATATCGCATTATTTACATATGATAATGATATTATTTTTTCATTTCTGATGGTTGCATTCTAAACTTCAGGCAATGACAAAAAAAGGAGCCAAAAATGAACTCTTAATCTTTAAAA
>NC_061087.1:67032420-67034980 GCF_015104395.2 Macrobrachium nipponense | reverse complement strand
TAATTATCCATGCTAAAAGTTGTTCTGTAATGAAATCCTATTGCCCCTTTCTCAAACTTTACGTCTACAAGAGTTCTAAGTATGGTATGTCTGTTTCTTCTTGTGATCTTGTTCTTCTCTGTTTATTGATTGCTGGTATCTTGAAAAAGAAATTCTTCTTGTTGATATCAAGGGTTTCTGTCGCTTGACAGAGTTTTGAATGACCATTTTCAGGTCTTCATAATCGTATATATCTCCTGTCTCCTCAGGGACTTTTCAATATGGCCATGTATACCATCGGCCGCCATGAATGTGTGGCCTGCGGTTAAATATTTAAAATTTATGCTATTAATTTCATTATCAGAGTTGACAAGAATTACTATGGCATTATATAAGCTCCAATTTTTGTTCTGTACTGCACAATTATCTGCCCAGAACACAAAGTCATTTCCATCTCTTTCCTTCTGGATAAGAGACAGATATGCATTAGTTATATGTTCTTTGTTTCTTCCTGCAGTTGATTCATCCCAGAGTACTGCATAATGTTTGTCTTTTGCTGTAGCCGTCTTCCCTTCCTTCGATTCTTTTCCCTTTATGCTGGCAAAAGTTTCATTGAAAACTATAAGGCGAGGAGTGAATATACAACTCTTTAGGCCGTTAATCATTGGCAACAATAGAACTTTCTGTAGATCTACAGCATAAACTCTGCTCGTTGAGTTCATTCTTTTTCTTGCCTTCATTGTAGGCATTCCGAGCTTCTCGCACCTTAGTAATGTGACTTGCTTGTGAATTATATACACTGTCTGTAATTTCATCCTCTTAAAGGTTTTTGTAAACAGCACATACATCACAGATGTCTTCCTTAGGCTCACCAAATCCAATGTTTTCTTTCTTGAACACTGCATAGTATGTGCTGTATGTGCAATCATATTCTGGATTGTGTGACTTGAAATCTTCAAACATTTCTCTCAAGTTTGTTTCTGATGAAACGTACCTTCTGTTTGGGGCATGCTCCCTCCTGTAGTGAGATATTTGAGGTTTGTACTTCTCTATATGTTTTATAATAACGAGTGATCTTTCTTATTTGCTGGGATATGCCGGCCTCTTTTGTCAGACTGTGCTTTCTACATTCCCCCAATAGACTCTTTGGAATTTTTCAGCAGTTCAACAATGACCCTATTACTGCTGTAACCAAGAGTTTGAATAAACAATGTCTGGCAAACCTTTATTTCATTTCGCTGAATTATGAGAAAGGAATATATTAAGGGAGCACGTTTTTTCTGCACTTGCCGATGTTGTTGGTCTTTTTCTTTGGACAGGCATTTTACAAAATCCTAGCGAGCAACCATTGTTTTGTGAGGCATATTGCATATTCCAAAATTCATCATGGATTTTGTATCTCTCCTCCTCTGTGAATAGTGATCTGCACTTTTTTCTGCAATTTACAGCACAAGGTGAAAGGAGTGGTTGGACTCAATGCTGTTTCACAGCAAAGCGCATCATGTCCATAGTGTAACGCACTATTCTCCATGATGTGCTTCTTTCCTTTTCAGGCAAAATGCATCATATCCATAACATTATGGAGTTGATGCATTCTGGCGCAAAAGAATGATTGTGATGCATTTTGCCTTCAAATAATGTAGAAAACCAGTGGAGTTGATGCATTTTACCTGTTTAAAACTCTCTTTACGGGCAAGATAGGCTTAATCTACCTTCAGGATAAGATTGGCCTCTTTTTGCAGATTCCATTGATATAAAAATCTCAAAAATCGCATTTTTGGAATTGATGCGTTTTGCCTTTTTAGGGCAGCATTGTGTAATGCTGATCAAATTATTTAATAAAACCGAGAATTCCTATCGGAAAGGCAACTAAGAAAAGGAAGCTTGTCATTTGTATGGGTATATGTGTGAGCTTTTCGATATTTCAGATGAAGAAGGGTTGGGTGTGGAGGGGGAAAGGGTAGGCGTGGTGGTGGTTTGTCAGCTGCTTGATGGTGAATGTGGAACTGCTTTTTAGATAATGATAATTTCACATGTGTTTGCAATTGATGAACGCGTGATGGCGAATAAAATCCCGTAAAATCCCCGTTGTTATAATAAATGAAAATTAATACTATTACCAATACTTGGAATAATGCCACGTGATAACTATCATTTTTATATTTATCATTACAATATTTCTGATTGTTTTTTCTTTAGACATAGACTGATAACGTAGCGCCGCTAATTTACTGCATGCCTCTCATTGTCTTTACGATAGCGTTTAGTATTTTGACATTTCTCTGGTTTTAACAGAAAAAAAGGTAATAATGCTCTGATTTCGAAAGGCTTTTCTACAACTTCAAACAGATTTGATGAGAGTGACACGAGGAAAGTTCTTGGAATTCTGGAGAAGTAGTTATTCACTGCCTGAAATATTCCTAACATCACGAATTTAAAATATTTGTTTAAAGCAATGAATAGTGGTTTTGTTAAATCTCCCTAAATTGAGATTTGCAGTTACTATTTTTTTTTTATTAAAATAGTTGCACGTTCTATGACTATCGGTATAATTGCTATTGGTTTAGGTGAGAACTTTGGC
>NC_061087.1:67019920-67029920 GCF_015104395.2 Macrobrachium nipponense | reverse complement strand
AAACATTCAAATAATATTCTGCTTGGAGAACATTTGCCCATTACACACTTTACATAAAGAAAGGGCATACAAGTCTGTAATTAATTTCACTAGATTTTTTTTATTATACGTTTACGTGGAACAGAACTCCAACAATTTTATCTTTGATCATCCATCTGACATTTGAAGTGGCCCCTATACGGAAATCCTCCATTTTTCTTCAATACTCTGACATCCCCTCAAAAGAATGAAATCCAATATACTGGCCATCTTCCTCAGACCTCACTGGATTGCTAACACACCCAGAAGTTGACTATACCCTCGGTGATATTCTGAGCCTTATTTTACACATTTTAATCCAATATCAGTCCGCCTGTGTTTGGTTATATCCCACCCCCTCCCATTCCTCAACAACTCTCTCTCTCTCTCTCTCTCTCTCTCTCTCTCTCTCTCTCTCTCTCTCTCTCTCTTATTCTGTAATCATAATCTTGCTTTCAATATTATACTGAAAGTTCTGCGTCCTTCTTTTGAGTTTTAAACAAAATGGTCAGAGTAGTTTAGTCGTTTCAAAATAAAGAATTCTGTGTAATTGTTCTGCAGTTTTCGGAGGTTGATGCACTGTACGTATATCTACAATATGAAAATATTCTAATCAACGTTATTTTTGTCTAATATTCTAATGAATCTTGAAAGCGACCCTATAAACTCTTTAATTGATCTTCTGAGTTTCGGTAACCCTACTGATGACTACATGTTCGCCTCTTTATATATATATATATATATATATATATATATATATATATATATATATATATATATATATATATATATATGTGTGTGTGTGTGTGTGTATTCATATAAGTTTATACGACTATGTTATTATTTCCTTTCCTTTTACTTTTTTTGTTGCTTTCGTAAATTTAAAATCACAAAATACAATAGACAAAATAACGGTCATTGAACATATTTCATATATATATATATATATATATATATATATATATATATATATATATATATATATATATATATATATATATATAAAGAGGTGAACATGTAGTCATCAGTAGGGTTACTGAAACTCAGAAGATCAATTAAAGAGTTTATTATGATACATTTCGTGGCATCCTGACACATCAGTCTGTAATATAAAATCAATTCACATTTATAAAAAGTATATAATTAAAGTTTACTTGCTATTTTAAAAAAATACATAAACTAAAGTTATTCATAAAACTTATTAAAACCTAAAAAACTAAAATTATTTACAAGGTGATATTAAAATTGACGAAATTTAGAATTCGAAGGAACATTAACCTTAACAAAACGAAGGATTAAAATGTTATTGGAAGCTAAGAAAATAAACGATTTGCATTGAAATAGAATAAGTAGAATGGGTAGAGGCAGACATTCAAGAGTATATATAATGCACTTTGGGGTAAAAATAAAGATGATTCACAAAACAGGCGGTTAAGCAAAAAAGAAACCGGGTTCTTGCAAAAGATCAGGAAAAGATTTGAATGATCTATGAGAGCCAAGACAGAATAGATGAAACGAAGGATGAGCCAACTCTCCTTCATGGAAGTCGAGAGTGAAATGTTAAATGTGAATATACTGTTTGCATGGTATATGTACCTTGGAAAACTGATAGGCCTGCGAAGTGTTGAGATATGTAGATGAAATAGTTATAACGGTTAGCTTCGATGACACGATGGATTACGTGCTTTGAGAAGGTAAAGTCATGTGAATGAACGATAATGTAGTTGGCAAGAAGAATGTATAATTCAAAAGTCTTAGGAGAAGGACGGGAGGAAGACCTGGAAAATGTTGGACAGATGACTGTGATGAGATACTGGGAAGGCAGAGCCTTACTATTCTGGAGATCCAAATTCCGTGCAAGATATGGTTGAATGGAAGTGTGAGTGCGAGGGGTTCGACGCTCTGCTGATGAGCTATCTCTGTTAATATTGCCAAATTCGATTGCACAGTTTAGCCGTTAGAGCACGAATGTGGCATGGAATGTTGTGCGCTTGTTTTTTTTTTCTTAAGCCATGCATATAGATTAAAGTCTGTAGAGTTGTAGAAAAAAATGAATGTTGGAGATGGTAAAAAAAGGAAGCTGAAGAACACCTAATAGCTAAAAGAATAATTATTTGGCTGATAATTGAAAAGACTGTTTTTGCAAGAAAGAGAAGGCATAGATCCTTCAGACTAGGGAAAGTTAGAAATTGAACTTTATTAGAAAAGATCTAGACAATAGATTGTAACTTATGAGAAAAGATCTAGACAAAAGATAGTAACTGGATATGGGAAAAATTAGCGTATTTCTAAAGAGTAATGCCAGAGATGGAAGATGTAATGATTCATTTTTTCTTCAGACAGAGAAAGAGTCCAGCTATAAATAAAGTAGAGGGAAGTTTGTAAGGTTTTTGGGAATAAGTTTCCGTACCAAAAAATATGAATTCACTGTAATGCAGTTATGAATGTCAGGGTTACGCTTACCAAAGCGGTAAACCTTTTCACGGAATGAACGAAAGAAGTTTTCTGATGTCAGCCAACTAGCTAGAAACTCTCAGTATATTATGGAGGGCACTTGCAGTTGTATGAGATTGGCCAGAGGCCTTTGTAAGGGAATATATTCTCTATGAGAGAAATGGGAAATATTGAATACTTGGTCGAAATATGACCATAAGCAAGAATTTCCATAGTGTAATTTGTCCCATCAATTTCAAGAAAACATTTTCAGTAAAAGTGGAATGGGATCACAATGTGTGATGCATGTAGAACCAACCAAAAGAAAGAATCCCAGCAAGTGGCCAATATAAGTTATATTAATGAGGCAAGATGTAGGGGGATGAAGAAGGTAACAAAATGCCACAGAATATGCTGAATATCAGCAAAAGCAGAAATTAATAACAACTGGAAAATATAAAATTACTACTTTTATAGAAGTGGTTTTCTTCAAGTTTAAGATTTGATTTTGTCTGTCTTATGTGTCTGTTAAGATAATTATGGCGAAAGTGATGACCGGATTATCTCCTCTAGATTATTAGTTTTCTATGGGTATATATAAAGATCCGATAATTTTCCCTACACAGACCATAAATATAGTCAAGTGGCCACTCGAATAAATTTTTCTGATATGGAGATAAAAAGTTATGTAACCCTGCAAAAAGGAAATGCCGACTAAATATTAAGACGAATTCAACAACATCACTGTTTTTTTTTATCAGTTGCGCGTAACTGAAACAATATATCCTCACAGTTTTGCATGATGTAAAGGTCACATCATGGCAAGGGAAATTATTCACGTTTATGACCTTTGTAAAGCATGCGAATAGAACATTCGGTATAGGAGTTATGAATAAAGATAGAGTATAGATAAGAAAGAGGTAGTTGGAATTAAGTTTGAGGAGATAATGCTGGAAACTGTGCATTTGGTGAAAAGAAATAATTTTCATCTCCAGTAAGCTTAAGATGGAATGCTTTAAAGATGTGAGTGGCACAAATAACAGGAGTGACTTGTTTTAATGTAAATATATGGAGCTGCAGATGCTGCACCAATTCATCCACGATTCAATAACTAAAGAATAAATGTGGCGCTGAACCTTGACTTTTTTATTTAATTTTTTTTAAGTTATCATACATCCATGGGGAACTTATTGCTTAACGTAAAATAATCATTGTGTACCTTTTATTATTATTATTATTATTATTATTATTATTATTATTATTATTATTATTATTATTATTATTATTATTGGGGTTGCTGTTGTTACTTTTACTGCAGTTGTTAGTTATCGTTAATACCATTAGCATTTTTACTGAAGTCACGAAACATGGACAGGTATGAATGTCTACATGAAAGCTGGCACATTGTGAAGATATTTTAGTTCATTTTTCCATCCTCTAAGAACTACAGGGCGCTTTAATATGCCTCTCTAAAATGAGACCCCTGCAGCAGAGTTATGGACTTGTTATGCTCCATATGTTTTAATTTGTAACATGCTGTTTTTAGTAATCACATACCTTGAATAACATAATATAATTGAATGTAATTTTTGGCAGGAAATATGGGACAAAACCACTTGTCTTAATTCAATTTGAACTTAAAAAAAATTGTCATCAGGTGTTTCGGGCAATTCAGCCAAAACCCGTTTGTGACAAATTACCCTGGGTTTTTTATCACTTTGTAATATCCAGTGAGGGTTTCCTGCGCCAATTACCGTAATAACCAATGAAGTTTTCCACCAGCAATTACTAGTAATTGACGCTATTGTGAATTGCGAATTGGGTCCAGCAATCATTATCTGGGTTAGGTTTATTGTGTTTTGTTTTATGATTATTATTTTTCTTATCTATGATAATATTGGTAGCCACATCGTTATAGTAATTCAAATCACCTTCATCGTCATCACCATCTTCACCAACGTTATCATCATCACAATATTATTATTATTATTATTATTATTATTATTATTATTATTATTATTATTATTATTATTATTATTATTATTATTATTATTATTAATTAATTAATTAATTAATTAATTAATTACTCCTAGTAGCAAGAGTCCTGAAATGGAGAAACAAATCCGCATTTGTATAAATGTCCATATATGTAAAGATAAATCTGTACAGAAAGCTTCCTGGAAACTGCTCGTTTCCCCTTTTCAATCTGAGACTGAAAAGGGGAACCGAACAGTTTCCCGAGAGCTTTCTGTACAGATTTATCTTTACATATATGTAATATATGCAACTGCGCATTTTTTTTCTCCATTATTATTAGTAGCATTATTGCCATTTTATCTCCTTTATCACTTGAATCAAATCTATGCGATTTGATAATGAAACTTTGCCCCCAATCATAAAGGCGTATTGGGAAGAATATTTTTCAAACATAATTGCAGTTTCTTTTTAATAACTACAACTTTTCCTTTTGTTTTTATTTTCTGTTAGTTGGTGGGGTTTGGGGGAGGTGAGTTACTGATTCTACATCGGAAATTTTATCGCGTTGTTGGCGTCAGTTGGTTGAAAGGTTTAAAGATGTAAGCACATATAAAATGATAAATTGTCAGATTCCATTGAAAAAGAAAATAACTATGCTTAGCATAAGGGAGTTGAAATGCTTATGACATATCTAAGGAACCGAGTGTGTACGAACAGTCGATGACTATATTGTAAAATTTCCTCTCTATAGGCTTAAGACATTAAATATTACTATAAGTTCAACTTAAGTTTATCCATAGGGCAAACTAGGCTGGTTAAATCACCTGAGATTCTTTTAAATGTCAGCCGTTGTTTTGGAGAACAACCTAAACCCATTTTTGGGCTTTGCGTACAGTTGTTGCAATTTGGATATGATTTCATAACTGTTATAAATTTGGTTCAAGTTTGTTTTTCCGTAAATCTTCTATATTTCGCTCGTAGTATACCTTTAAAATAATATAATTGTCTGAATACCCTTGTGTAGGTTTTATTAAGGCTGCACTTATTTCAGATAATATCTTCAATATCACGAATGACGAGTGGTTTCCTTATACGATAAAAAAAGTTTTAAATTGATATAAGTATAACTATTTCCCTAAAATTACAGTTTCTTCTGCAGGCATTATCAAATGATGAAGATTCTATCTTTACTTTTTTTTACCGCAGTTTTCAAATTATGATTCTGGTATTCTGATAATAAGCAATATGGCATGCCCCAAATACTACAGAACAAAGCGTTATTTATTTCTTAAACATCTTCACCTAATTAGGTTATTTTTTCTTATGAAAGGGGACTGGTCAGAAGAGGAGCAACGACCTGCAAATAGACCGATTTCCTGTTTAAGCTCCCTGGTTGGTAATGCTGAGTCAATTCCAGCCTAGGACATTACCCATCTTCAAATGTTTGTCAAAAAAAAAAAAAAAAAGATATATAAAATAACTAAATAAATAAAACACATAGATAAATAAAAACAACTTCATTCAATTCAAAACGGGATTACATTTTTCTGTAATTGATAATGAGAGGAAGAGAAATTAGATTATTCTCAGAAAACGACTTTTGTTCTAAAATTCCCCGTATAACTTGAATACTCAAATGCTCACATACGCATACTCTGCATACATACAAAGTCGTGTGTGCGCGTGTGTGTGTGTATGTGTGTTATGCTTACGTCATAACAATATTGAAAAGGCTAAAAATATGCAGTTTTACGTTCAACTTAGGATACTTCTTTGTTTTGAAAAATAGCGTTGGTTTTTTTTCCACAACTTTTTAAGACTAACAATTAAAAAAAAATAAGTAGCTTATTATGGTGCAATTTTATAAGTGCTAGTAGACGTTTACCTTTCAGGATATAAATTCTGCACCGGAAAATCCTGTTAGTAAAGCAAAATTTGCATTTTTTGTTATTTTAAATCCTCTTGAATTAGGAATATTTGTATTCCAAATATAACTATCATACTTTGCATAATCATCCAACCCTCCAGTAAATTAATTCATCTCAAGCGTCTTCGAAGAGTATAAGTCTCTCTCTCTCTCTCTCTCTCTCTCTCTCTCTGTTTGCCTCCTCTATGCTTAACCATTGAACGTAAAGGTCAGTTATAACTTATCCCAAATATTCATGCTGTTCATTTGTTTACAATTTTTCTTCCATTTGTAAAGACTTCTCCTGAGTCATTATTTAGTGGCACAGCGTTATTGAAGGGAGTGCTTTTAGTCATAAAAAAATCAAGCAAAATGCTACATTCTTTATGCCTAAAAACGTTGAGCCTTTGATATTACAAATGGCCATAACCATTATTCAATATCCCGATTATTATTGCGTTATAATAGTGAATATACATATATATATTATATATATATATATATATATATATATATATATATATATATTCTATATCTAATAAAAGGAGCCCATAAAAACACCAAAAATAGAGAAAAAGTACTATATTCAGAGACTGCTGTCTCCCTCTTCAGGTAGATGAATGAGAAAAGTTCACAGAAAAGGTGGTATTTATACCAAGAGGTCCATCCACAAACAAGCCATTTTTAAGTCACCCCGCTGATAATCTTCCTCTAATCTTCTTAAGGGTTGGTTGAATGAAGACGTTGTCGATCGTGTCCGAAATCCATCCTCCTTTTGAGATGTTCATTACCTGCCTCTCTTTTATTAAGGCCGATTCCATCATTTGACTCTTGTACCGGCAGTTGCTGCTATAAATTACACGTGACAAATTCCAGTTTATTCTATGGTTATGTTCATTTATATGGTTGAAAATAGCCGAGTTCTGTTGTCCATACCTAACTGACCGTTTGTGTTGTATTAATCTCTGGGGAAGGGATTTACCTGTAAATCCGATGTAAGATTGGTCACAGTCCTGGCATGGGATTTTCGTATACTCCAGAGTCCTTGGAGATGTCTTTTGTTGGACGTTAATCAGGGATTTGGCTAAGGTGTTTGGGTAAGTAAATACAAAAGGGTTCGATTTTCCGAGGGGGTTGGTTATTCTCTTAATCACGGTGTCCAGGTGGGGAATTATTATTTTATTGTTGGGTGTATCTCTGGTCTTGTCTTTAGGGGGTCGGTAGAAAATTTACGTTAGCTTTGTGAATTGCTTCTCAATTATATGGTCAGGATATTTTAAAGACGAAAGTTGCTTGCGAATTAGTTCAAATTCTTTTTCCAGGAATTCTGGGGAACAAATTCGTAAGGCTCTTAAGAACAAGTTACTAGCTACACCTATTTTGAATAGAAATGTCATGATAGCTAAAGTAGTGAATGTATGAAAGTGAGAAACGTTGGTTTTCTGTATATGGTAAATTTGTATTCTGTCGTATCTCTGATTATTAAAACATCAAGAAAAGGAATTTTGTTGTCTGTTTCCCATTCAACTAAATTTGATGCTGGGCACTAATGTGTTTAATTTCGAGAGGAATTCATTGAAATTGCCCCACCTATTATCCCAAAATGTTAGGATATCATCCACGTATCTCATCCACAGCATGTTTTTTGGGTTTTATTGCATTTATTACTGTAGTTTCAAAGTATTCCATGTACAGATTGGCTAGAACAGGACTTAAAGGACTACCCATACTACACCCGAATTTTTGCTTGTAGAATGATTCCCCGAATGAAAATACGTTATTAGATGCACATAATTCAACTAGCTTTATTATTTTGTCAAGCGCCAATGGGAAATGATCTGAATAGGGGGATAATTTTACCCTTAAAAACTGAAGAACGTCCTGTACTGGTACTTTAGTGAACAAGGAATCTACATCAAGGCTTAAAAGTTTTATGTTGTGAAGTGGTATATGTGCTTCTCTGAATTTGTGACAAAAATCTTCCGAATGTTTAATGTGACTGGGAGAAAAAGTGCCTAAAAAAGGGGAAAGGAGGCCAGCTAACCATTTAGAAATTTTGTAATTGAAAGCACCGGCACATGAAACGATGGGTCTGAATGGAAGATTGTCTTTGTGAGTTTTGGGAAGGCCATAAAAATAGGGTAATTTAGGATTAATTACTTTAAATTTCTCTAATAGTTCAATACTCTTTTTGTCTTTGCCAATTAATCTTACTTTCCGAAAAAATTCTGTGGGAACGTTTTGGAGGGGATTTTTCGTCAGTTTTTTCGTATGTGTTTGTGTCGCTAAGGAGCTGGTTGATTTTGTCAAGGTAGAAGTCTTTGTCCATTATTACGATTTTGCCGTCTTTGTCGGATCTACTTATTATAACATCTAACTTTTTTAGCGAGTGGATGGCTATCATGAATCTGCGGGGAACAGGATATTTCTTATGTAAGTCAGTTAAAGCATTTAGTAACACTCCTTTTAAACATATCTCTTCACGGTTGTAGTTTTTGTCAGATATGAATTTATCAAAAGCCACTATGAAGTCTAGGTTGTTTTTGCGGTCTGGCATAAGGGCAAAGGATAAGCCTAAATTTAAAACTAAATGTTGATTTACAGTAAGGGGGGTGTTGGATAAGTTTAAAACTTTGTCTTGTTGCTCAAGATATTCCATGCACTATTGTCTATTAGGTTATTTAACTTGCGTAGAAGTCTGTTGGAATGAGTCACGCTATTATAGGCAGCAATGTCGGAACAGAATGAAATCAGATACCTGTATATGTTGTCCGTAGTGAGGAGGCGAAGATTAGACTGAGTTCCATATATCACTCTGCGTAGTACGAAGATGTCGTTTTTTCGTATCGGTGATTCTTTCCTCCAGGAAAATCTTGTGTGAGAGAGGGAAGGGGTCCGATTGCAGAGTCCATCTCCCGAATCCGTACATTTTTGGTTAGTACTTGTTCTTTGAGGGCATTCTTCTAAAAAGTTGTTTTTGGCTTTTTCAGCCGGTGTAGTCTGATCAGTTCTTTTTCAAACTTGCGAAAAATTGGCTTGACTTCTGGAAGTGAGTGAAGAATCCTGGAAAGGCGGTTGAATTCCATAATGGGCTGAAAATGACTGGTAAAAATGTTCTGTAACAACAGAGTTCCATCTAATAAAAGGAGCCCATAAAAACAACACCAAAATAGAGAAAAAGTACTATATTTCAGAGGACTGCTGTCTCCCTCTTCAGGTAGATGAATGAGAAAAGTTCACAGAAAAGGTGGTATTTATACCAAGAGGTCCATCCACAAACAAGCCATTTTAAGTCACCCCCGCTGAAGAGGGAGACAGCAGTCTCTGAAATATAGTACTTTTTCTCTATTTTGGTGTTTTTATGGCGGGCTCCTTTTATTAGATGGAACTCTGTTGTTACAGAACATTTTCACCAGTCATATATCTATATATATACATATATATATATATATATATATATATATATATATATATATATATATATATATAGTATATACATATATATATATATATATATATATAGATATATATATATATATATATATATATATATATATATATATATATATATATATATATATATTATATATTTAGGAATTTTTATCACATCACGTGATTCATATAAAAGAATTAACCTACAATTGTACTATGTCGTGAGTTCTCGTG
>NC_061087.1:66986164-67013664 GCF_015104395.2 Macrobrachium nipponense | reverse complement strand
TGCAGGAAATAGTGGTGAATGGACGAAGGCAGAACTCCGCAGCATTGGATCAAAAAGAAAACCAGGAAACATATGACAATACACAAAGCACTACACCCAAGAGCAAATACGGACAGACTATACATAACCCGAAAGGAAGGAGGGAGAAGACTACTAAGTATAGAGGACTGCGTCAACATCGAGAACAGAGCACTGGGGCAATATCTGAAAACCAGTGAAGACGAGTGGCTAAAGAGTGCATGGGAAGAAGGACTAATAAAAGTAGACGAACACCCAGAAATATACAGAGACAGGAGAATGACAGACCGAACAGAGGACTGGCACAACAAACCAATGCACGGACAATACATGAGACAGACTAAAGAACTAGCCAGCGATGACACATGGCAATGGCTACAGAGGGGAGAGCTAAAGAAGGAAACTGAAGGAATGATAACAGCGGCACAAGATCAGGCCCTAAGAACCAGATATGTTCGCAAAGATCCTCTGGGACTATGATATCAGGACGGATAGGGTGATACGTGCAAATAGACCAGACGTGACGTTGATTGACAAAGTCAAGAAGAAAGTATCACTCATTGATGTCGCAATACCATGGGACACCAGAGTTGAGGAGAAAGAGAGGGAAAAATGGATAAGTATCAAGATCTGAAAATAGAAATAAGAAGGATATGGGATATGCCAGTGGAAATCGTACCCATAATCATAGGAGCACTAGGCACGATCCCAAGATCCCTGAAAAGGAATCTAGAAAAACTAGAGGCTGAAGTAGCTCCAGGACTCATGCAGAAGAGTGTGATCCTAGAAACGGCACACATAGTAAGAAAACTGATGGACTCCTAAGGAGGCAGGATGCAACCCGGAACCCCACACTATAAATACCACCCAGTCGAATTGGAGGACTGTGATAGAGAATAAAAAAAAAAATAAATAAAAAATAATAATAATAATAATAAAGTGGTATCTCATACACAATGTACCAATATACTTAATCCTTAAACTAGTCAATTATGTAACTGTACAGAACCTCTCTGTACGCCTAGTCTTCTCCCTCTCTCTCTCTCACTCTCTCTCTCTCTCTCTCTCTCTCTCTCTCGTCTCAACTCTCTCTCTCTCTCTCTCTCTCTCTCTCTCATGCCCACACACAATCACTTACATACCATATATTTTGTACTGTAATTTTAAGTGTATTAAAGATAATTTACAACAATATTTCAAAATATATGCTGTTCTTTTAAAAATTTCCATAATTCCATACTGTAGTTTTTAAAACATTTGTCTGACTGTCTGCGTAACCATCAGTACCTTGATAAAGAAAAATATTGTCTAAAATCATTCAGCAAACCTACATCTGGGAATCGTCTCAAGTTTGGTATACCCATGGTCGCCTATTTCTTGTGAGATTTACCGCTTTGCCGAGATCTTATTCGACAATCGGCATGGCGAGTAGAGTTGCAGAAGCCGTAGCATTCAAGACTAAATTCGAGCCTGGAATCGAAGAAGTTCTAACAGGCTGGTTATTTGTTGCAGGAGTTTAAGTTCAAGTGTAACACGGCAGAAACACCATTTCCTCTGTCTGGTTGTTTATGAGATTTACAAACGAGCAACCTATGATATTTATCGAACCCTGAAAAACAGGGCTTAGTAAAGAATGGCGCGACAGTTTTAAATAAGCTAGACCTTCCTTAATCTGATGTTAGAGACTGTAAGAAAAAAAATTTAATATAGTTCACAGCAATCCCAGGAATTGGAGAAAGATGGTAATAAAAATTAGTGGAGTAACCCCTGACGCTGTATCTAAAGCAATGCTTACCTTAATGGGAATAGTGGATTAGTTTTTAGAAGTGTATTCACTAAACGAAAGGGTATTCTCTCTCTCTCTCTCTCTCTCTCTCTCTCTCTCTCTCTCTCTCTCTCTCTCTCTCTCTCTCTCTCTCAAGTAATTCTGATCTTCACTCTTTTAACCTAAAGCTTCAGCCTTTCTGTTATAAACTGTATGCGTTCTTCTTCTCTCTCTATTTTTCATTTTTCTTCGTTTTGAATTTATGGATCTTCCATTACAACATGTTTTTTCTTATCCTGTAAAGAACACAAACTGACATGCTGTGAGTTCTACTTCTTGCACTTACATTCTCAGGTACTTTGTCTGACTTAATTTTCAGATATGCTCTCTTTGGTGTATCTAATAGATAAGTCAACGTTTCCAGTGAAGATTTATTCCTCTCTTATTGAAAAGCAGAGGCTAATGGTAATAAATCAGGAGCCAGATGAGGTCAGGGTAGCTGAGAAGCGAAAGAATTTTTCCTTATGTTACATTACTCTATGCATATCATGGGTCAATGGAATGAAAATCTGCCGGTTTAACTGGCGGTGGGTGTGGCTGTAGGGCTTATAAGAATTACCTGGAAAAATGGCCTAGGTCAACTCAGAATCGAAATGTTCGAAACCTGGAACAAATTGTTCCTTAAGATTTAAAATATCAAGAATTGCCAATGCCAGACTTATTTGGTGGGGGTACCCCTGCCACAGCTTCCTAAATGATGCACAAAAAATGGCCTGGAGTGTGAAAGAAATGAAAGTAATTAGAAAGTATCCAGCATAGTCCCTGGTATATTGAATTGGCATTGCCAGACATTTATATTGGTGGGGTACCCCAACAGACACGCCCAAAAGACCACACCCTGCAGCTAACCTAGATCAGCCGAAAAATAAAAGAATTGATACCAACTTCATACATTAGAAATTGGCACTACCAGACATTTTTTCAGCGAAATACCCCTGCCAGACACTCCAGGCACACTATGGCTGACCTAGCTCTATGGTCATTGATATTTAACAGAAATTGAAAACTTAAACAAGCTTTCTTTCAGAGAATACAGAAAACTCATTTGGGTCAGACTCACACAAAGCACTAAAGCCTATGGCTGATCTAGATCAACCAAAATGTGAAAGATCTTAAACTTTAAAATGCCCTCCATCTCATCTGGTGTCATAATTTCTGTCTTACCAAACATTTCCATAGGGTACCCCAGACTCTAGACCAATAATCCATGCTAAATATATGAAACCAAATCCAAAGTGACTTTCACAAACAAAGGTAACAAAAACTGAAACAAAGATATGCTTTTACATAATTTAATATCAGTTCATCAAATTCTCCACACCCGAAAGGAAGTTAGGATCAGACTACGTACAGAATAAAGGCCCTCATTTTTTTTTCTATAACATCTACAGGCCTGGGATATGCTAGTTTCCCATATCTATCAACTGGTAATTTTCGAAAAGATTTTACTAAGATCGTATACAAACATTTTGGAGCCTTTAATCTAAAGCATATGCCTAAGAATTCTAACACCATTGCTCGCTTTTCAGGTTTAAAGATTGATTACGTTGGATATCGTTTATGAATACACTTGACCCAAAATGTAATAATGGATAATATATAGGGTCAACCCGATGGCGTCTCATGGTCAGCGTCGATTCTCACTAGGGTGTAAGTTATAGAATTGGGTGTAAGCTATCTGACCCAGAAACTATGTTTATAGGGAATCACATAACCGAATGTAAAACTATGAATTATTGGCTGACCTAAGGAACTCTACGAACTGTAGTTTATCTAAAATTTTATAGGAAAGGAGTATGCTGAGAGCTACTGGAGGAGAAAAGTAATTTCGGTGTGGAAGAGCGTCCACCTAAAGGTAAGAGACAAAGCACGATAAAGTAAGGTATATATGAAGTTGAGTTTGAAATTGAGAAAACAGAAACTATAGAAATTGTAACCAAGACCAGTAAATGTTTACTTACTAAAAGTTGGACTAAAACAATAATTTTCCTTAGAAGGCAGAATATAAAAGAAGGCTAATTTTGAACTGTGTTCATTTTCCATTGTAAAATTAATATTACTGCGGTAATTATTAGAAAAAAACTAGAAACTTATCAGCAATGAACTCGTGTTTGAATAGGATAAAAGTGTTGTCCACATAGCTTGAGTAAAACAAAGGGTGGAAGGCCAGGGGGATTCGTTTAAAATGGCACCCCTGAAGATCAGATCAGCTCAGCGGTACCTGTGTTGATGGAAGTTTGGTTTTGCTGCAGACCTTGGTACCCTATCAATGAAATTCCATTCCCTTCTCGAGTTTTCATTGAGTCGCTTCAAGTAGGATTAGTCAATGCCCCCAAGGCCCAATTCTCAGTTTCTGTTCTCACAGACCCTACAAATCGTACCTCTCTTATTTATGAAGATCAAATCCCCACCACAGCCACTATTATTGGGACCATGCTTATGAGCTATGTCCTACTTGATGGGCAGAAAAGTAGACTCTCTACGGTGTGACTCAAATTTTATACTAGTTGGTGAGTAAGGACCTGGACAATAAAGATCTCAGACTTCTCCCTGATGGTTGCGACCTCCTCTTGGGCCAGGACCTGTCATCACAGATCTTTTTCACGATCAAAGACACCCTAATCAAACCTGATGATTCTCCAGTAACATCACTTAACCCAGGGATCACATATACATACCAGGCCCCTTTCCCTACACAGTGGCTACCCTCTTCCATGCCTATGGGGAAACTACATGTCATTCCACCATCTCCAGCCAAAAGATGGGAAGGGGAAAGCCACAGACAAGTTTCCTTAGATACCACGAGTGAAGGCACCTGTCTCTTGCTGAACCTCATCCCATGTGCTATCAAGGAAGAGGAGTATACACTCGCCTCTTCCCCTGTCTCACCACAACAGCATGAGTGCTTAGCAGAACTAATGGACATGATCCAATTGCAGGACCTTTATCCTCAGCTACTGAAACTTCTTGATCCTCTTGCATACTCTTCAGGGGTAATTCCCTCTGTACTCCACACAGGAGACCCTACAAAAGGTCACTGCTCCCAGTTCATTCAGCTGGAACAAGATGCACCTAAGAACAGAATCTGACACAAGTAAAACTTCAGAGCTAGGGACATACATTTCATACTCTGAGTATGGACCTGCAGGCCCCATCAATTACAACCTGCCTACCTTACCTCGTAGCACTCAAGCTAACGTGCACCCACCAGATCTCTACCATACTCAACAGTTTGGGTCGGTATTTGTGATGCCTCTTCCAAGCCCTCTTGGAACCCACCGTACAGCTCTGCTGAGCAATATGGAAAGGGAAATCTATCACTCACAGATACCTTTAGGGTTCCTCGAAACAGGTTTTCCCCATCTACATGGTGGGGACCAGCCAAGTGAACCTCCTGCACAAAGCGAGCAGCACGTCCTACTGACCCGCTCAGACCCAGGGGCGACTCCAACCCCTTACCATTATAAAAAAAACCAGTGCCCCTGGCTTAGTCAGCTTGAGCCCCTCTTGTGGTGCTTATGCACATGCAGTTAGTATTAAGACACCTAACTTTCATGAATATGAGTGGAATTTTACAAGTGACTAATATCTCCCGCTCTGTGATAGGGTCACAGGGCTTGACCAAAACAAAACAAAGGTTCCAGTCTGCATACCAGTAGCTGGAACAAGTTATTGTCCAAAGAAACATGTGGGAATCTAGACCTTCCTGATTTTTCCTCCTCAATTGAACAAATATGGCAAGAAGGAACAGTCCCACCCCACCACACTTGCATGGAGACCAACATCGTCGCCCGCCCTTACTGTCATACACCCAGCACTGTATCACATGCTGTGGCTAAAATGCACTCTATAGACCCAGGCTAGCCTTGGCATGGGTTTTTCACAGTAGATGGGTCCAAAACCACTTACTTCACTGGAAGTTTAAGCTGTTAAAACTTGCATCACCACCAGAGTAGTAATTGTAATCAGAAAACTTTTCCTTTTCCAAGCACTTAGGAACTACTTTCCAGAGGTAGAACCTACATTAACCCCTTTTAGGAATAGTTGTGCATCTTATAGCTGAACTCCGCCCCAGTTTTGTAAACTTAACTTACTAGAATCCCTTTTTATTTTACTTTACTTTCTTTGCTCTGTTACCAGTTCCATGAACTTATGGATGGGTTAACACAATTATGTGAATCCAAGATATATATATATATATATAAAGGGTCAAAGTCGGTGACTTTGTGTACTCCGGGTGGCTGGGCTTTACTAACCGCCAACAATTTTGGCAGTTGATGCATAAAAAAAATAAAATTAACCTGTGTATACTACAAATGAGAGTTGAATAGATTATATTATTAGCCTAATTACAGTGGGTTTCCCTGGTCCAGGATCTAGATAATTACGATCTCCCTGGCGAGCGTGTGACCTTGCACAGCCATATTGAAAGGTCTCGGTTCAACTCGTGAAAGTATACTTTATTACTGTTAATATTTTTCCTATTATCATTTTTACCTGTTTTGATATTATTATTGTTTTATTATTATTATTGTTAATATTATTATCTTTACTACTACTATCATGATTATATTATTAATACTGGACCCAATTCATAAGGAAAAATGACTTTACGAAAACAGGTTGGCCTAAACACTCCAACCATTGTGGTCAAAGTCTAAGCTTCTGCCCTTGGATTTAAGCAGTGTCTAGCATAAATTATTCCTGTAGATTACACGACTTTCTTTGCATACATTGAATGAATATTAATTAAATAGCAATGTACAAACACTAAACATTAACATTCACAATACACTTACACTCACTGAAACACTCACACTTGCTATACACTCACACTCCCACTTAGCGTGCACTCACACTCAATAACACTATACACTCACTGGATACTCAACACTCATTAGGAACTCACTGTCCACTAAATGATCACTAAACATTCATAAAACACTAAACACTCATTGTACCACAAACATTCAGTAAACATTCACTAAGCACTCAGTTAATCCTAAACATTCATTAAACACTAAGTATTCACTAAGTACTCACTAAGCACTAAACATTCACTAAGCTCTTACCATAGACTAAGCACTCATTGAACCCTAAATTTTCATTAAACCCCTAAGCACTCTTAAAACACTAAACAGTTACTCATCACTCATTAAACACTCACTAAACACAAACACTAAACATTCACTAAACACAAACATTCCCAGGATAGTCACTACACACTCACTAAAGCATTCACTGAATACATACGCACTAAACATTCATTAAACAGTAACATTCACTAAACTCTAAACACTCATTAAACATTCACAAAACTGTAAGCACTTGTTATACATTCACTGAATGCTTACACACTAACATACACAAAAGTTCACTGAACCCTATACACTTCATGAATTTTTACTGAATACTTACACACTAAACATTCACAAAAGACTAACATTCGCTAAATCCTAAACACTCTCTAAACACACACTCAACTTTCACTAAACTTTTAACAATCACTAAACATTCACTGGATGCTTACACTCTATACATTAGCTAACAACCTAACATTCACTAAACCCTAAACACTCATAAACATTCACTGAATATTTACACATAAAACATTTACTAAACACTAACATACACCGAACCTTCATTAAACCCTAAACACTCGTACACTAAACATTTACTAAACCCTAAACACTCACTAAACATTCATTGAATATTTGCACACTAAACATTCACTAACATTCACAAAACATCACTAAAACCCTAAAGACTCACTTGGCATTCACTGACATTCACAAAACATTCACCAAGTCCTAAACACTGAATACTTACACATTGAACATTCACTAAACCACAAACTAAACATTCACTAAACACTTACTCTTTATTCAGTAAAAATTCACCAAACACTTACTCATTAAACATTACCGGTAAAACAAAATTCACAACTGCACTAAAACCCCTGTTCAATTTGCAGGTTACCAGACCTTAAAAAATGGCTGCAAGGCTTTGCAGCGCCGCCCTGGTGGAAGACCACCAAACTACGTTGTATCTGTACAGAAATCGCACCTTCAGGTATATATGTAGTACCTCCTATGGTCTAGATTAGCCTAAACATAGTCACCACCCAAGTTAGGTGTAATAGGTAAGCATACTTGATTATCAAGCATCTCTATTTGTGTGGTCACATATTAGCATACTTTCTTATATGACTAGTTTAATAATATAATGCCTGCAGAGGTTCTCCATTATATGTGAAGCAATCATTGGATTCGATCAGTTCTCTTTTCCGAACGTGGAGGGGGCTTTTCCTTTGTCCTGCACAATGTAAAAGCTCTCTTCTACTTCTCTATCATTAATACTAATTTTCTGAACAAGATGAAAAATACTATAAGATAATAATACTTCTCTAATCAAGCAATTTAGCAATAATCAAAGGGAAGCTACATTACCTTCTTATAGAGTGGAAGTGATGGAGTAAAAGCTTGGTACGAGGGAGAGAGAGAGAGAGAGAGAGAGAGAGAGAGAGAGAGAGAGAGAGAAGAGAGACCAATTTTAGTCTGAATGGCCGCCAGAGATTATTACTATAATATACGGTAATGTTAACTACTGTTCTGGTACATGATCCCCTCCTCCAGGGTTATCATATGGATTTCTTGATTGAAATACATGGATGACCAAGTTTTCGCTATTCACGAAAATATGAAATGAATAATACATATTTGACATTTCGTTGCATTTTATACTCCGTTTACATCACCGTGTTGTTTCCTTGGCATCTTGAAATACCTCCTTACCTTGATCAAATGTTTTATTATTAAATTGGCTCTTGGTTAAAATAGAGTCATAAGATGGCTTTTAAAAGAGCATTGGACAAAAAAACTAATGCTAGACGGTAACAGGCCTAACATTACCGAGCCATAGAATCATGGTAGTACTACAATACTTTTCCTTAAAACTTCGGGGTTTAGACCTAAAAGAAAATTAAGGAAACTGAACTCAGTACTACAATATCAGCGATAGATAACCTCAGATCGAAGTGGAACTTATAAAGCAAAGCTAGTTCTATGCTTTCAAGATCGCAAGATGGAATTAATCAACTTTCCCAGCAGTGAGACCTATCTTAACTTTACAAAGCATATCACTATTATTTTACAATAGGCCTAATAACTGGGTGTCCAAAATAAAAATGCAGTACGTAAATATACTATTACACTCACCAAGAACCGCAATAACGAACGTAAAATTCTATTGAGAGACAGATGTAAAAGCACCAATTAGAACAGATGACACAAATGTAAAAACACCAATCATAACAGACCCAAGAGGTACTAGATTTTACAACTTGGGAAAACTAAACCGTTTGCTTACTCCAGGAAGACGGTTCTTTCACGTTGTTAAAAGGAAAAAAAAAAAAAACCGCCATTAACACTTTTCGAGAAATATATTAAATTAGACTCACAGCTTAAGTGAACAAATCTTTGGTCCACGCTAATGAAGAAGATAATCTGACACTTGTCGAAAACAGTTTGCGTGTCATTCTCATGCTCCTGGCTACTACAAATATCTCAAGATTGATGATCCTTCATGATACCAACTCAGGAGTAAAATGACGTTCGTAGATAAGACTGTTAAGAAAACAGGCTTGTTAGTGAAATATAGCAAAAACAGACATGATTCACATCTAGATTAAAAAAAATATATTAAGATAACGGATAAATTAAAACATGGGTGCTGTCACGGACAACGAGAGGTCCGCCTCAGGTTCGATATTATAATAAACCAAAAAGAGTCCAACACTAACAGTTCAAACTGGGGATACGAATATAGAAAGATACACAAACAGAACAAAGGTTTATTTACAAGCTTACTAACAAAGATAAAAGCAAAATTGTTTCTCCTATTTCCATAACAAAAGTAAAATCTTACAATGCATGAACTAGGGAAACAGTGAGTAAATGAAAATACTTGGTGACAAGTTTGGGCAGCTGTTGGAAATCAATCCTCGAAGCTACGGTTTCACAAAGGAGAACTATAACTTCGGACGTCTTCTTGACTCAGTACTGAAGAAAACAAAGTCTATTCTTGGTACTCATAGGCAGGTTACTCCTCAAAACGAACTTGAGGACATTTCTTCTCAGAAGGCTTGCTCAACGTCGAAATACCTCTATCGTTCTCTCTAACTGGACGATTTGACTCTAATCCTACCAAACTCTCATGTGCCTTCTCCCTCTCTTATCCTTCGTCTGTTCCTTGTTCTCTCATCTCTCTTGGATGATCTCTGGTCTCTTAACTGATGATCTCTCTGATCCCTCAGGGGATATATACATAGGCGAACTGGGGCGGAGCATAACAGAGAACGTCACAGGAACTTTTAGAAGGATCTAGACAAAATGTTGCATCATAATACGCTGCGTTCCTCACGACATGTTGGCGCCTGTTGAGTTCCATATCGCACCTGACGATTCTAGAACAATCATGAGAACAGGCACCTCCAACACGTACGTGAATGCATCCTTGCTACAGAACTTCTCAAAGAAGATGCGTTTTCCTTTCCTTTAACTTTGCTATAAAGCGATTACCATGACATGTTCCCCAGAAATGAAAAAAAAAATGAAATCAACTGATTTTATTTTTTTCTAAAGAGAACAAGCATTAGACAGCAGGGGAACAATTCTGAATAAAGCTTTAATCCAGTTAACACGCACACTTCTCCATTCACTTACTCGTGCCAAAACAGAAAACGGTCATTAGACTACTCATTCTCAAAAATCTCTAGAGAGGCTACCAGCTATAACATTATTTTTTTCCCCTTATATGAACTATCTTCAGGTTATAGTCTTGTAATTCTAAACTCCAACACATGAGACGTTTATTCTTATTCTTAAACCTCTCCAAATAAACCAATGGATTATGATCAGTACACACAGTTAAAAAATAACTACAATGTGCCTAAATCTCAGTATTGCAAGGTTGTAACTAAACCAAACAATTCCTTCTCAATAGTGGAATAGTTCTGTTGTGCTTTATTCAGTTTCTTTGAATAATAGGCAACTGGGAGTTTGATCCCATTCACTTCTTCAAACAAAACCCCCCCTACGCCAATATCACTGGCATTGATCACTAAATTAAATTCCTCACCAAAATCAGGTAATAATAGAACTGGTTCGTGAATCATTATAGCCTTTAACTTGTTGAAGGCTTCAACACACGTGGCATCAAATACAAACCTGCGTCCTTTCTTAAACAGATTAGTTATGGGAGTGCTTATTTCTGAGAAATTTGGTACGAATCTACGGAAATACGGGACCATTCCGAGAAAACTCATAGCCTGTTTTTTAGTTGTTGGGATTGGGAAATTCACGATAGCTTCTATGTTCCGATCCTTTGGACAGATTTTACCAAGACCTACGTTATGTCCTAGATAAGTAATAGAGGCTTTCCCAAATTTGCATTTCCTTCAATTAAGAACGAGATTCGCTTTGGTAAGGGCCTCCAAGACTTGCCAAAGTCCTTACATGATCCTTCCAAGTCTCTGAAAATATCACAAGATCATCTAAGTACACAACACAGTTGTTGATGTCATTTAAAACTTTATTCATTAACCTTTGGGAGGTACAGGCTGCGTTCTTCAAGCCCAAAGCCATAACTTTGGGCTCGAAACTACCAAATGGCGTTATAAAGGCACATATTTTCCGGGCTCGTTCACTTAAAGGTACTTGCCAATAACCTTTAGCCAAATCAAGCTTTGAGATGAACTTGGAATTTCCGATTCTATCTAAGAAATCATCAATCTTGGGTAAGAGAAAATTACTTTGCTTAGTTACACTGTTTACCTTCCGGAAATCAATGCACAATCTATCTGATCCATCTTCCTTTTTCACTAGAACTACCTGGAAACTCCATTCACTCTCGCAAGGTACTATCAAATCATTATCTAGCATGTAACTAATTTCCTTCCTCACAGATTCTGCCTTTTCTGGGCTCAGACGATATGGACTTTGCCTAATGGGTTTCGTGTCCTGCAACTCAATATCATGTTCTAAAACATTGGTTAGGCCTAGTTTGTCACTAATAATTTCAGGATAATTCTAAAACGTTGCGTATTTCTCTCACCTTTTCCTTTTCTAAACCCTAATTAAAAACTTCAAAATTCTTACACACCTCAGAGTTTTTCTCAAAACTAATTTCTTTCTGGGACGCCATTACATTTCTTGAGCAAGTTTGCATGCAGCTATTTTGCTCTACACTTACCCATATCTATTAAATAATCTAGATTCCCCCTCATTTCAAAAACTGAAAAAGGATCTTCGAACTTATTCAATAAAGAGGGACCTTCTTTCTGGACTAATACTAAAACTTTATCTCCTACACAGAGATGTCTCTCTTTCACTCAAAGATCATGTTTCCGTTTAGTTTCCCCTTGACTTTCACTCTCGTTCTCCTTTGCTAATTGCCAAGCATATATATATTTTTTTATAATACTCTAAATTAGTTATGTAGTCCTAACGACCTTCTTTATTCATTAAGTTACATTTTAACATTTCCAAAGAACCTTTAGCGGTGTGACCAAAAACCAGCTCGAAAGGACTAAATCCTGTAGTGTCGTTCGGTGCCAACCTGAAAGCTAACAGAACAAATGGTAACTTTTCTTCCCAGTCGTGTTCGAAGTTCTTACACAATTTCTGTAAACCACTCTTTAATGTTTGATGAAACCGCTCCACAATGCCTTGTGATTCGGGATGATAAAGTGTGGAAGTTACGAGTTTAATGCCTAACTCTTTCATTCTATCCTTGAAATATTTGGATACAAAATTATTACCATTATCACTCTGTATAGTACAAGGCAGACCAAACTAAAAAAAATAATCTAACAATCATTTAATACGGTCCTAACATTACAGCTTCTTATGGGTATCACCTCAGGATAGTGGGTTAGTCTATCAATGATTGTCAACAGATATATATTCCCTCCCTTACTTCTAGGCAACGGTCCAACCATATCAATAACTACATTCTGAAAAGGTTCGCCTACTGAAGAAATATTACACAATGGAGCTCTGGGAATTACTTGATTCGGTTTCCCGGCAATTTGGCATTCATGACAGCATAAAACATACCACTTTATGTCACTCTTCATTTTAGGCCAAAAGAATGCCCTACTAATGCACTTGAAAATTTCATTTACTCATAAATGTCCTTGCTCATCATGTGCTAACTTCAAAACTAGCTCACGAGGCTTCCTAGAAACCACTAATTGTTCGGTGATTTCCTCTTTACTACCTGACTTAGGCCGAACATAGCGACACAAAACTTCGCCTTTTAAACAAAAAGTTTCCTTACACACATAATCGAGATCATCATCCAGCTCACATTAAAAAATTTGGGTTAGTGTTTCATCCTCTCTTTGAAACTTGACTAGCTCATCCTTATTCAAAAGGTTAGTGCCTAATTCATCACCGTAACTAGTACTTGATTCCACTACATCGACTACATTACTCTCGACAGTAACGCCTTCCGTTTGGCTATCAATGTCACAAACAGAGTCAGGTCTCTCAGACAAACTCATGCCAAGATCAACCTCTCCACCTCTATCGTACTCGTTCGAATCCACGAACTCACTTTCGTTCGAATCCACGAACAAATTATGACCGTAGTCTATGTCTGTATCTAAACCTAACCTAGTTACTACCATTTCAGGCACTGGAATCTCCCTGACAACAGGGTTCACATTCTTGGATAAAGCTAAGTCATTACCAACAATAATGTCAATGCCATCAATGAGCAAACTGTCAACAACTGCTAGTCTCACTTCTGACACTACCTGACTTTCTAAATTCAATTTCAACAAAGGACAAAGAACACAAGTATTAGGAAATCCACCTAACATGACTTTTTCTTCCATATTGATTTCCACCTTGTCTGGCACACTCTCTCTCCTAATCAGTGAGACAGCAGCTCTTGTGTCTCAAAGCAAGACTACTTCTCTCAAAGCTACTCCTCCAAGAGAGGAAACTACACCTAACAGAAATTCGCCAAAAACTTTCCTAGTTTCTCTCATCACATCATTCCTACTTGACGAAAGGTTAACTAGAGACACTGGTTTCTTAACGTCCTTCCTTTCTACTGCACAATTTCTTGCTAAATGCCCTTTCCCATTACATTGGAAACAAGTTAATTCTGAGCCACTAGATGCCACTTTAGTCTTACAAACCTTAGACATATAACTAGGTTTACCGCATTTGTAACAGGAATAGTCACTTTTACTCACATTGCTATTACTAGGACTGAAACCTTTACAGTTTTGTACTTTACCAGACGAAGGACCATTTCGTTTCTTACTGACACTTAAATTATGAGTCAAACTATAATTGTCTGCTAACCTAGTTGCTCCTGCAAAAGATACTTCTTGCCTATCTTCTATATGAAGCTTAATCTCAAGGGATACGTTATCTTTGAAGTTTTCTAACAACACTAAGTTCTTCAAACCATTAAAATCCTCAACTTTAGCAGAAGTTAACCAATCAAAAAACAGCATTTCTAACTTCTTACCGTATTCTACCTACGTAATATTTTTGTCCCTTCTCAAACTTCTAAATTTCTTATGGCACTCCTCTGGTACTAGCCTATACGCACTAAGAACAGTTTCTTTCACAATATCATAACCATCACATTCCTCCTTAGACATACAACTATACACAGTAAGTGCCCTACCACTCAAAACTGACTGTAAATACAGAGTCCACATTTCTTTAGGAGAACCTTCTCTTTCCATTAACTTCTCAAAACATATGGAATATTTCGTTACATCTTCCTCATCAAACATCGGTACTAATTTCAACACTGCACTCATACCTAACCTATCAGCTTAATTTTTGTCCTCGCCTGTCTGACTGTTAAGAGTACTTTGCCTTAACCTAGCAATTTCCAACTCATGCATATGTTCTTTCTCTCTTTCTTCCTGCTCATGCATACGCTCTTTCTCTCTTTCTTCCTGCTGCATTACCAACATTTCTCTCTCTTGCCGCATTTTCATTGCTTCTCTCTCTTGCTGCATTTTCATTGCCTCTCTCTCTTGCTGCATTTCTCTCTAAGCTGCTCTTTCATTTCTCTCAGCCGCTCTTTCATCTCTCATACTTTTCTCTTTCTTTCTTTTCAACATACTCACGGAGGTCATTCCCCTCTAGACCTAGAAGGTTACCAGACTCAATAAACTCTTTCACGATCTCACTCATTCTGGTACTTTCTATATTCTCCCTGTTTCAAACTGTTACGGTGACGAATATCCTGGCAAGGTCGCCACTAATGTCACTGACAACGACAGGTCCACATCAGATTCGATATTATAGTAAACCAAAAAGAGTTCAACACCAAGAGTTGAAACTGGGGATATGAATATAGAAAGATACACAAACAGAACAAAGGTTTATTTATAAGCTCACTAACAAAGATAAATGCAGAATGGTTTCTCTTATTTCCATAACAAAAGTAAAATCTTGCACTGCATGAACTGGGGAACAGTGAGTAAATGAAAATACTTGGAGGCAAGTTTGGGCAGTTGTCAGAAATCAATCCTCAAAGTGATGGCTTCACAAAGGAGAACTATAACTTTGGACATCTTCTTGACACCGAACTGCAGAAAACAAAGTCTATTCTTGATACTCAAAGGGCAGGTTTCTCCTCAAAACCAACACTTGAGGACGTTTCCTCTCTGAAGGCTTGCTCAACGTCGAAACACCTCTGTCGTTCTCTCTAACTGGACGACTTGATTCAAATCCTACCAAACTCTCATGCGCCTTCTCCCTCTTATCCTTCGTCTGTTCCTTCTTCTCTTATCTCTCTCGGATGATCTATGCTGATCTCTGCTCTATGCTGGTCTCTAACTGATGATCTCTCTGATTCCTTAGGGTATATATGTATATGGCGAACTGGGGCGGAGCATAACAGCGAACGTCATGGGAACTTTTAGAAGGATCTACATGAAATGTTGCATCATAATACGCTGCGTTCCTCACGACATGTCGGCACCTGTTGAGTTCCATATCACACCTAACTATTCTAGAACAATCATGAGAACAAGCACCTCCAACACGTGCGCGAATGCCTCCTTGAAGCAGAACTTCTTGAAGAAGATTTGTTTTCCTTTCCTGTAACTTTACTATAAAGCCCATATATAGGGGCAAGATGGGGGACTTGCCCCCACTAAAATTCTACAGAAAATTTATATATATATATATATATATATATATATATATATATATATATATATATATATATATATATATATATATATATATATATATATATATATATATAATTACTTTGCTTTCCTTCCATTTTATAATACATTCTTTCAGTTTGTAAATTAAAGGTATAATTATGCATTGTATAAATTTTGTATACATTATATAACTGCTGTTGTTCATTCCAGAAATATTTGAATTTAGCTGAACAATAGGAATTATTGAAAAAAAGTAAATGTAGCGTTGCATTTCTTCCTATTGCATCTAGCTTCACTTGGGTTTTTGGCATCGTAGTTCTACTTCGTAAGATATATATATATATATATATATATTATATATATATATATATATATATATATATATATATGTATATATATATATATATAATAATGGCCCCTCTTGGAAAATATTCTGCGGTCGCCCATGAATTCACAGATATTAAGAAAACGGCCTCTCTGCCAATGTTGTGGCTCTCCGTATCTGAGCATCAAAATTGTTTTTATTTTGGTGGCTAATTTGTATGGCACAGGTCTGCTGTAACTTTGAGACTTCATTATTTCAAAAAACAAACTCCAAAAGACACCTGTCCAGAATACAAGCTTTCAGAAAAACTAAGTATCACACCCATATCTTTTACCGTTATTACTCTAAAGATATGTTAGGTCCCTCACCCGCAAACCCATCCACTCCCTCCGACATCCCCTGAACGCCAAAAATCGATATCTGGATCTCCGGAACGCCAGAACGGATTCCGATGAAATTGGGGACGATTAGAGACCTTAGTGGGAAATCTCTAAAGCCAGTTTCATCCCTGTCGGTTGAATGTTTCCATAGTTATAAAGGGACAATGATGGGGATTTTGTGTACTTCTCATGGCTGGGCTTTACTAACCGCTAACTACCGTGGCGGTTGATTACCAGGGTATCAAACTTGTAAAAATATTTGTTAGAATTATGTTGTTTGCATGGAATATTAAAACAATCATTCTTAGTAGTCTATGAATTAGAAGTAGCCTAGCCCCAATAACATCGCCATACATATTTATGAATAGGAGTTATTGATCATGTCCCTCGGTGTAAAAACATTGCTATACTTGTGGAATTATACAGATATTCAACATGATGGCCCTTGCATTTATATATATATATATATATATATATATATATATATATATATATATATATATATATATATATATATATATATATATATATATATATATATATATATATATATATATATATATATATATATATCTGCAAGATATTATTATCAGTTTAATATTTCTAATCATAGTTCTTTCCTTTCAGATCGGGAGTAACATATGGCGTATTTCGGTGGCTAGCCTACGTTACAATTAGGAGAGGAATCATTAAATGAAAAGCTTTCATCTCTGAGTTGACAATCAAAGAATACGTTGCGGATTCCTTGGTATGGTATTGTTTAGAATGTTTAACTGACACGACTCACACACCCATTTCTTAGAATCCGATTGTTGCTGAATTATTTGCGTATTTTTATAATGGGAAATATTTACTCAGTATTGGCACGGCTTTGGCAAAAAAGGAAAAATTAAAGGCTCTTCTAAAATATTAATGATGGATGGCAATTACACGTATACTAGAACTTTTGCAATTAAAGTTGCAGATATCTGCACAAATAACATTTTAACAAAAATTACCATAAGACTTGCATCTCGCATTTATCAATATTGTGCACCGAAATATTTACAAAAGAAAACGCTTTCCTTGTCATTTCTGTGATTGTAAGAGTTATAGAAAGAGTAATTCCGTTCTTCTTCAACAAAAAATTTCAAAACATTTACAATTCTTGTTCAGATTCCGGGAGAATGGCAGCATTCATCGAATAGCTGTAAAACAAGGAACCATATAAATATCTGGAGTGGCAGCGTCAGTCACACTTCTCTGGGAAACAGAGGAAGTGTCTTCTTTTTTCTCGTGTTGTTAAGTGACGTTCTCAATGCGCAGCCATAAAAGCTCGAAGAATTTACAAAAAAAATATATGATGCATTTCCTGAGAACTCTAATATGTCTTGAAAACATGATTTGTCTACAATATTCTGAGGGTGACTATGGACAGAGATCTGCGATTCGTGTCTTCTTCTGTGCCCAAGATTAAGATAACATTGCTAGTTATTTTAAATCAAGAAGCTGTAGAAAAATGAAATATACAGTGCTACTAAAATGAAACTGCAGTTTCAGAGCCATGTAACTGTGTTACTGTATTTGCATTCGTTGATTTCTTATTATAAAAATCTATTGTGTGATGGGCTACTTTTCCCTTTTCCTTTAAGTGGTCACATTTTCATGATTGTATGGTGGTTTCACATAACAAAATTCCTGTTTTCCTCTACTAATCATAGTAATGGCTCTACGTCTCGCTGAAATCGAAAATGCAGAACGAGAAGGGGACTTTGGGCGTGATGCAAAGAATTGTTGTATGTGCCAATTACTGAGCTCAGTGAGAGAGAGAGAGAGAGAGAGAGAGGAGATTATATGAGTGTCTACAACTTGAATATTAATTGTCAAGTGATCCACTCTTGAAAGTGGGTGATATAGAGGTACTTTCCCCATTGTTTATCGCGGTTGCTTTATGTCTTGTATACTTTCATAATATATATCTGATAATTTGAGATAATGATACGTTTTTAAAATTTCTCATGCCGTAATAATTTGGAATTTTTAATTTTTTTGCCATGTGTATATTTGATACTTGTTTAATGACTTGAAGTGACATGTACTGTCTTGTTGTTTGTGCATAATTCAAAGTAAAGTGTGCCTTTCCTCAAGAGGAAAGTTCTCCACTTACACACGTTCCGTTTCCCTTTACCGAAATCTGAAGTTGCTTGTCACTTGTCCGATGGTTTCGTCAGCCTGTGAAAGAGGAACATTTCTGCTCCGCTGACTTTCTCTTGTAACGTTCCAACGCCAGACAGGATCCCCCTCATCACCTCCCGTCCTTCAGATAGAGATGATTAAACCTAGACGGCTAATGCAGATCTGGTGTTTATTTATTTTTTTTTCTTTTCTTGTGTTGCTTGGGCGGTGGGAATTGGAATGTCACTATTGCATTCGATTTCATTTACTTGTACCTTCGTGAATCGATTCACTCATTCTGAGTCGATTTCATAAACATTAAGGATTTCTATCGTTTGCATATTTCTTTTACCGTTGAGATACTCATAAATCAGTGCCTAATTTAAATGTTAAAATAATGGCAAAGGAAGCATACTCGTGTGAGTATCTATAAAAATTCCTAATTCTTTTATTTCTTTTCATGATCTATTTCTGAAAGAAAAAAAAAATGCTTCTTGTCTATCGGTTATAGACGTGTAACAGAGTGGCTATATTATTTTCGTATGAGATTGCAAAGTTGTGATAATGTAAACTCTTGTCAGTTGCTTGCTGAAGGAATTAAATTACTGGACAATGGAGGTCTACGAACAAACTATGATTTGTTCATACTCAGTTTATATATAAAACGATAGTCATGGATGAAAGAGATACTTATGACCAAAAAGAGACATTATCACGAACGATGTTTTTAATATATTCGTCAATACAGTTTTCTAACTTAAAAATCTTACTAGCCCTAATTATATAAAATAAAGTTTTAAACACATATAATTTTCCATATTTATGCTGCTGCAACATCGTCATAATTAAGATAAAATGAGCTATTATATAAAGCATTTTCAGGCTATATTTTCCAGAACAATTCCTTTTCTTTCCAACTTGTACTGTAAAACATTTTTCTTTAAAACGTTGCTAATTTGCTAATATACTCCTCTTTTATTTTTTGCTTGATTAATAGACCATTATAGTGGCTGAAAACATATACATATTTAAGCTAATGGCTTAAATATGATCTATTTATTTCGCTCGTCCTTCTTAGACAACTTTAGAATACCTATCTGTGACAATGTCTTAACATAGACACTCAGTAGGGGTGCGATAAAGAATCTAATGTTTTTTTTTATTATTATTGAAAATAATAATTTCCATGGTGTATTTGCGTCAGTTAAGTTGAAAGGCAGTGCGGCTTACAATGGTATGAATTTCTTTTGAAAATTTTATTCATATGATCTAGCTTATTTTTTCATTATTATTATTATTTTTTTATAATCCACTTTGCATCATGAAGTTGAATATTTTGTCTTTATTGGATATTCTCGGTTCTGATTTCTTTTTAACGCTTTGCGCGTCTGCAGAAAATTTTATTTACCTGACCCATTTCTGTATAATATATTTTTCTTACAGTCGAAGAGTCTATGGTACGGTCATATTTCATAGGGTTTTGCAGGACAATACATTTATATATATTACAGAGCCCATGTTCTGGTAAATCATCGCTCAGTCTTTTAATTGACATAGGACACGTTGAGTATGCTGCCACATGTATACCTATAGTATATATATATATATATATATATATATATATATATTATAATATTATATTAATAATATATATATCATATATTATATATATATATATATATATATGACTTATTTTTTTTTTATAATAAGATATACATTTTCACACAAGTTTTGGATATACAAGTTTATCATATAAGTTATAATATATATATATATATATATATATATATATATATATATATACATATATATATAACTTATATGATAAACTTGTATATCCAAAACTTGTGTGAAAATGTATATCTTATTATAAAAAAATTTTATCTGTATACTATTTATTCCCATGTGATGGTTAATTACACATAATTGGCTATTGCAGGTGCCCATAATGCAGCTTATCTTGTTTGTACTGGCACTGATTTTTCAGGCATTTTTCTCGTGTGGGACTGGTTCCAAAACGAAGGGAATTCAGTTTAGTCATGGCTCAATCATTGAAAGAACCGAAGATCTCTTCCTTAGGTCAAGTAACATAATTCTGGAAGGTGATATGCAAGCGATTTTGCCAGAAAACGACGTCATCAATTTGAAATCCGACTTATCTCGATTTGCTGAGTCACTGAATCTACTTCACAGAACTTACTTTCCTTCTAGTGACGAACATCCGCTTGCTCAGACCTTGGGTATCACTGAGTCAATGTCTTTTGATTTGCAAAATAAGATGGCCAAAACATGATGCTTACCACGCGACCTTCTTATGTGGACCATTCCCCACACCAGTGTAGAAAGGCATAACCCCTTTATATTTGCCGCACTTAATTTATTCGGCTCTGTAGCAAGCTTAGGTCTAGGTATTTCTAATTGTCTTAAAATTAACGATCAGAATAAGAGAATTGAATTTTTACAGCATGAACATGAATTAATTTTCTCTGAACTTCGTGAACAATTAGAATCAATTAATGAACTTATGATGTTAGTGAATGAACATTCCAGTAACATAAATCATGTCCAGGACGTGCAATCTTTGCTCACAACTTTAGCATATTACAATACGAAGATGGATCATATACATACTAAGATTTCTCATTTTATTGAAAAATCCAAAGATTATGTTGAAGCCATAACCCTAGTAACTAAAGGAGTCCTGTCGCCGCACTTGTTACCTATTAAAGACTTAACATTAACTTTAGACAATGCACGTGACAAGCTAGGTTATACTCCTTTGTTAGAAGCACATAAGATTGAGTTCTATTATAGACTAATCTCAGTTAGCGTAGAACATTATAGAATCATGATTAATATCCCTTTTGATCCTTCTGATGAATGGGAATCCAATAACATAGCTCCATTTCCCACTTACAAGTCAAATAGCTCAAATAATATCGAATCTGTCTGGCTACGTATTAATTTTTCCTAACAAGGAAACTTTTAGTCTTCAGAGACCTAGAATCATTCGCTAATTCCTACACAGCCATGGATAAAAAGGTTTGCACAGCTGACTCCTTTATTCCAGAATGTGTCCGAGGGTTCATGTGAGTTAGACCTAGCCTTTAATGGAATTTTGCCCCGTACGCGAGATTACTACTTGGATCACCTGTACCCTTATGACAAGTACAAGTTTGCTCACAGACTGAACAACGGAACCTGGCTGAGATTCTTCTTAGAGAAGTTTCGGGTCAACTGCCCGGATGGATCAGCTACGGAATCCCATCTATTCATCGCTGCTGACGGTTGCAGTGGAGCAACGGTCAACTACACCATCCACGGGATAAGCACAATCATCTGTGAGAGGTCCTATTTCGCCAAATTAACCTGGGGCACCGCCCACATCGTTGAACTCCCACTGCCCTACAACAAGAAAGTAGCTAAGCAGACGAGGCCTTTACTACTATGGATCCGGTCCACCCCGCTCATACAACTAACGAGGATCTTCGTTACTACGCACCACTAGCTACATTTTTTACCAGGGTGGCGATTACCATCGGCGTGAACGTGTTCGTTTGGCGCCAGATAAGGAGAGCGAGAAATGCTTACCAACAGAACATCAGAGACCGTCCAGACAATCTCCCCTATGCCCTCAAGTTCCGTGTTGTTGTAAAGTAGAGAACCTCATTAACAATGCATCCCATGTGTCAAATTATCAGTATAGTAATCTAACAGCGCGCACCTATCTGAAGCATGTATAATTTATACAATGAATCAATATAGCCGTGTGTTTGCGCGAACCAGGAATATATATAAAAGTGTACGCGAATCTTTAATCACTTTTATTTTAATCAAAGTTCATCATTAGATGTTATATATATATATATATATATATATATATATATATATATATATATATATATATATATATATATATATGAAAGTTCATCATTAGATGTTATACTTCTCTGCTTTGTTTGCTTTACAGTTGTTAATGCTGTTCTTGGAAGGTGGGAACCAGACATTTTATTGCACTGCAATTCCGTTTACTGGATAGGCCTACCAAATGACATTTGTTCATGATAAGTAAGACGCAAAAGACTGTCCCAACCTAGGGGTATCACTCTGATAGTGATAGCGTACTCACAACAGTTGGCTCTGCTCGTCAACTCCAGCTCTGTCGTGGTACCGATACCCATAAGCGGTCCATTGTCTGATGACTGTCTACCGTTCTCCTTGGAACATTGTCTTGACGATGATTAGTCTAGTAAGATCAAGAACTGTGTTGAGACTTTGCCAAGAACTGTGTTGAGACTTTGCCAAGAACTTTATTGAGACTTTGCCAACGAGACTGATTGTTAAACTCACTGGCTTGGTTCGTGATTGTTGAAGAATTGTTTGTTATCCTCCAGTGTAGAACTGTACGCGATCCACTGCCTTTAGCCGACGCAATAGTACGGACTATACCCGTCATTTTGCCATATAAGGTAACTGAAATTTAACATTTGTTCTGCCGGTTTCTCACACCTGTTTCTAGCGCTCATTCTTAATTTCAACTGTGTTTTCTCACATCGCTCCCATTCAGACTAGAGAGCATTTTGGGTGATATAATAGTAATGCTGATAGAATTTTGCTACTCTAAAAATATGCTTAAGTTAAAGCAGTTTCATGTAATATCGAAGAAATCTTTCATAGACATCTTACATTTTGCTGTGTAACTTTTTATTTTACAATTAACGGTATTTCATGCAAGCATACTTTGCAGATTTGTATAGACTGCCTCATTGTGCGCCTGCCCCTATATATATATATATATATATATATATATATATATATATATATATATATATATATATATTATATATATATATATATATATATATATATATATATATATATATATATATATATATATATATATATGAATTTTTGTCACATCATCGTGATTCATATACATGCATTACGCTACAAATGTCCTTTAATATCCAATTCAGTGTACCTCGGAATTGATATATTTTCAAATATGTTAACCGAAGGGGAGTTTTTTAATTGATTATAATATTGTCCTCTCTTGGGTTCAAACACGTGCCAAGATAACTGAGGAGAAATCAGGACTTCAGTGATGTTATCGATGGCCCACAAGTGATGTATAAGTGGATACCGATTCCAACCTTACTAATAAACTCGGGTATTTGTAATTAGAATCAATATCCAACCCCCTCTGCCATGTTGCCCAAGTCAAACGTTTGCTGCATAGAGCAATATTATGAATTTTTATCACTTCACCGTGATTCATTGCATACATTAAGCTACAAATGTCCTTTAATATCCAATTCACTCTATCTCGCAATTAATACATTTCCATATTTGTTAACCTGATGAGAATTTTCAAGTTGATAATAATTTCGTCCTCTCGTGGGTTCGAACTAGCACCCAGCGGACTGCGGAGAAATCATGACTTCAGTAATGTTATCGACTCGGCCAACAAGTGAGGTATAATTTAATATGAATTCCGACCTTACAAATCACTGTCGAAATCAGGTATTTGTAATTAGAATCGATATCCAGCCCCCCCAGTAATGTTATCCAAGTCGAACGTTTGTGTGCACGTAGCTATATTGACACTTCCTTTCCTTTCACTTGAAAGGGATGTTGGATTCAAATTGCAAAATATGATACCAAATTTGATTATTGATTTGTTCTCCGTAACAGATGTCTTTACACATATGAAAATGTTTATTAACATATGTTGCTTGAAGATATGTTCATAATTATGTATGCTAATGAATATTTGGATGTTTCCTAGACAGTAACCCCAAAGGGTTTAAACCTGGTATGTATCCACCTTTGCGGCGAGTTTTGTACAAGCTCGTTGGGAATTGCCGTAAAACCATGAACAAAAGATTGTTACTATCATAAAGATAATAACTCCTAGGAAATTATAGTCCTAGATAACGATCCCCAAAAACCCTTGGGGTCACTGTCAAGGAAAGATCCGAATAGTTTGCCTTATACTTGCTTATAATGTTGCATCATTTTTGTACAATGCTAGACCATGTATTAAGGTCCTCTATGTCCAGTTTGTAATCATTAAAAACCTAAATCTATCTCCGTAAGAACTGCCGGTGTCGTTTTCAGTCTGAACACTACCCATATCGGAATAAATGTAATAAAGAACGTTAACAAGGATGAGGTAAGAATGAAGACAGTTAATTCGTAAAAGAATTTGGGAGTAAATGTAATTGATAATGGTTGGAAGGAAAGCAAAAATGCGTGCAAGTGTACGAGATACCGTGTTTGGAATATATCAAGGAATTGCTTAGCCAACTCTTCTTTATGGAAGCCAAGTTTAGAGGTAATCTGGTTATGAGAGAGAAAAAAATTGGAGCCGTTGAACTAAATAATTGTGGTTCGCCTGTTATACATAACATGGGAAGAATTGAAATGCTAACAAATGTGGAAATACTCAAGAGAGAGAGAGAGAGAGAGAGAGAGAGAGAGAGAGAGAGAGAGAGAGAGAGAATAAAGTTTCGGAATTGTTTGAACATGTGGAAGATTGGAGCTGATAGCAGTATACTGAATATTATTCCTGAGAGGAAGACCTGATTAATACTGAATTGATGGAGTGAGAGAAACATTGAAATGGATAGGATTTAATATCAAAATATAAAAGTTCATAGAAAGCACTCCAGATATAAGTGAATAATGAAGTTCTTGGAGACGATTCAGCGCAGCCCATAAGAGCCTTTTCTTTAGTTGAGTGAGACATCAAATGCTATGTGATTGTTCCCCGACCGGTGCATATGCAACAGCGACCATTACAGTTATCCTTCTTTTCAGCGTTCTGTAAATGTAAACTACTGAGATCGCTTTGTCTGTCCGTCAGCACTTTATGTTAATTATATCCACCCTCCTGTCAACAAACATACCAAATTGCAGCCCTCTAGCCTCAGTAGCTTGGATCTTATTTAAAGGTAAAGCTAGCCATGATAGTGCGTCTGCAAACGCGAGAACACAATCCACCGAGGCCGACTGAAAGTTTCATGGGCCGTTGCTGAGAGTTTCATATAGCATTATACTCTGTACAGAAAACTCCACTGCACCAAAGAAACTTCGGCGCATTTATTACTTGCTTTTCTTCAACGGCCTTAATGTGGAAACTGCACAGGTGCTGCTTTCTTCTAAAGGTTCACGGTTAAGCGGATGTCAATTGAATAGCGCATGGGGTGATCACTGAAGAACAAGCTGTTCATTGCGGTTTCCCTATATTCCCGTCCAAACAAAGAAACGATTCGCCAGTACGCTGATATAAGATGCAGAACCATGATGAGCGCTTCAGAGGGAGGCTGTAGAAGCAATGACTTTGAGCGACATTAATTGACAGATGAAACAAAGAAAGGGAAACGGTTGTCCATCAAAAAAATATTGAAGGTTATCAGATGGAACAATTGGATAGTAAATGGAACATAGTAAGACAAATTTAATACATTAATCTGATTATTTAGCGTTAAGGTTGGCTTTTGGTTAACAGTATGTTAATCATAAAAATAATGGAGACTATATAAACTTTTAGCTAATGCTTCCTGAAGTGAATAGGAAACAGTTAAAATTGTTTGTTGCCAGGTATTAAATATTTTACTTTGAAGTTACTATAAGTAATATGATATCTATATATTATGAATTTCATACGCAAAATGCAATTTACAATTTTATTCTAAGTGTTTAGATAAATATCATAAAGCAATACTGGCTCTGCATTTATATATATTTTCGGAAATAACTATTAAATATTACGCTTGCCTTTCTGCAATGTATATCGTCCCATCATAGGCGTAATTTTCCTCCGCCTGAAGAGGAAATCTCTGTTCTTTCCTTTCCTCTTCCCTTCACAGAATCTTTCTTTCTTCCTGGCTGGTGGTTTTGTCAGAGTTGAAATGAGGGACTTTTCTGCTCTGCTGATTTTCTATTGTTGAAGCGTCCGAACGCCTGGAAGGATCCGGCCTCCATCATCAATGCTTCTATTTTAGTTAGAGATCGTTTGACCCAGACTCCTGACGCTGATCTTAAGTTGGTTTTTATTTTTTTTTCGGATGAGTCAGCAGATGGAACGTAAACATTGCATTTGATTTCACTGCAAGTACCTTCGTGTATGAAGTCATTGATGCTGAAAGTTGTAATATTAAACAAACAAGTAAAAAATGCGCTGTATTCTATACAGCGTATAAAGGCCAGTCTACAATATGACGTTTGCGGCGCCGCATGAGTCACCTCTACCAGCATATGCCCGCCCACCTTGGCGACGCTTCATGCTGTGTTTCTATGCTACGTGATTGCTGCGTCCGGCAGCAGTATCTTCCTGAGAGCCGCGATGGGCAGTGACAAGGAAGAATTTGCCTGTGTTGCCTTTGTAACGGATAATGCTGATAAGCATCTATGAGAAAACGAACTTCCTCTCGCTTCCATTCCACGTTACTAGTGAGTAGCCGTCGCCAGAGTGAGTCTGAGTGGCGCCTGCAGGCTACAGTCATCAAGCTCGGTTTGATGCTTCTTGGAGAGCACTCAAGAGGGCGGGGCTAACAATAATGTGGGCTGAGTTGG
>NC_061087.1:66928664-66978664 GCF_015104395.2 Macrobrachium nipponense | reverse complement strand
GTTTTTGGATTTGGCGATTTTATTGAAAATGCATTTTGTCACCAGAGAGACGGGAAGAGGCTAGCGTGTCGTGAATAAAATGAGTATACTGAGCATCCACCCTCCAATCATCAAGCATATCAAATTGCAGCCTTCTAGCCTCTGTTGTTTTTACTTTATTTAAGGTTAAAGTTAGCCATAATCGTGTATCTGGCAGAAATATAGACAGACCACCACTAGGCCGTGACTGAAAGTTTCAGCATTATACGTTGTACAGAGATCTCGATTGTGTTGAAGAAACTTCGGCGCAAATTTTACTTCTTTTATCATAAAGCTGCACGCATTTTGTAGTTTGGTAATTTGACTCAAAGATCATTACTATCGTCAGCTATGACGGCTTTGCTTGTCTGTTCATCCTTGCATGGAATTACCGGACACCGAATTACAGACAGCTACGGCAAAGAGAATTTTCATTCTGGTTGGCTTTCAGTAAACAACGATGCCAAGCCAACCGGTGCCACGTCGTTGCTCCAAGAGTTCGGCGTTGAGTATGTTAGTAGTAAAGCGATACTCCTTAAGCGTTCGGCATCAAAGAAAATAAGTACAGATTTCAGCGAAATAATAAGTCCTAGAAAAATGATCGAATGAAACTAAACTCCAAATAACTGAACTATGTACAACAACAAAATAAGAGAAAGGGAGGTATTATCTGATGATACAAAACTCTTTCCCCTGTTAATATAAAAAGCGAATAAGATATATGAATATCAATTCGAATTCTTGACTTAGTCTTGTATTAGGTTCAATTAGCAAATATCCAAAGAACAGCGTTATCAACAAGATTAAAATTTAAGGATATTATTTACATCGAAATTTGTGTTGTGATTTTCTCAACTCAAGTTTCGTACTTCTGATGGTTATGCCCTTGGATAACATCTTTGGATTCTATAGTTATATCACTTATGACATATCGCTCCGTTTAAAAACAGAACACCTTCAAGCTGAAATGCAGACTTTCGTTTGTACAGTTGCATGTTTTCAAACTTAAAATTTTTAAATCCTCGTTAGTCTGCCAAAAAAATAATAAAAATTAATAAATAAATAAAAGTGAACGGCAGTCGTAACTACAGAGAAGCTAAGCTGTTTGAAAATATAAAGGCATATATTCATCATGCATGTGGCAATGCGTACTTCAAAGGGTGAAAAATTGTGAAGAAGTTTTTATATACCTTTTGTAATTAACTGTACAAAATTAGATTTCAAATGAGAAGTGATTTCATTGAGCAAAGTCAATTTGACATTAAACATTGACTGATATAGACCTTTTGGATAATGATGGTGTCCCTATTCCTTCATTAAATAAAAGTTGTTTTTCCATTCTCGTGCAAGTCTAATCATTACCGGCTTATACCTTGATACCCAATACAGAACGCTAGGTGATCCACTGAAACTTACACGTTTTCCCCTAACCTATGTTTTCAGCCATAGTTTATCTGTATTGACAATAATACCTTCAGCATAGTTTATATTGCATTCTGTTAATAGAACTGTTGATATAATGTGGATTTATTACAAATCCCTCGTCTCATTCAACGTGGCTGGGAAAAATTCGAAAGATATGTGTAACCGAGGCCATTGCAATATATATGGGGCTGTTGTTGAAAGGCGAGAAATTGGTATTCCTTCCCCACAGCTTGTTCAAATATTATTGCTACAACAACGAAACATGAACGCTGATGATATTTACTTATATGCTGTCCTTTCTCGTTATCTTCCATACTTCTAAACATCATATATTGCATGGCCCAGATTAAAATTCAGGAGTAGGAATTTAATCTCGTTAAAACACAGAGCTAGTCTATAGGGCGTTAAATTTGATATAAATATAGACGTGATTAACGACAATCTATTATTATTATTTGTATAATTAATCCCAATCAAGAGTCACATGTGAATCGTGACAAGTATTAATTCTATTGTTATTTAAGATAAATATCAATATTAAGTATTCATTAACTGACAACAAAACATCAATTGACCTCGGTTTAGTTCCTGTATAGTCTTGGCGCTTGCTGACATATGACAACCTCAGCGCGTTACTCGAAACAGCACACTGAGAATACCCTTTCACTCCTAAACTTCTATCTTCACACCTCATAGTTAAGAATATGTATTATATGTCATTCATTACACGTATACGTAGAATTCAGGGTTTTTTATGCTTATATTTGCCTTTCTGAAAATGATTTCGAAAGCATCTAATGCTCTCTTGGTATTTAGTTCCCTTCATAAAATAATTAATTATTTCAGACCTTTATATTATGCAAAAAAAAAAAAAAAAAATTGGTTCGCATTTCGAGGAAAGCTTTGCAAGATCAGTCCATCCTATACTGCAGTGACATTGTAACTTACAAATTCACAAGAATGATATTTGTGTTCATATTAAAAACTCCAAGCACAATCTTCTCTCTCTCTCTCTCTCTCTCTCTCTCTCTCTCTCTTTTGGGTGGGGGGGATGGGGGGGCGGTTGGAAGTGGCGGGTGTGCGGGCGCTGAAAAATTAAGTCTGAAGGATATATACTCATCATGTATTATGAGTCAAAATGTTGGAATTTTCAGCCAACTTAAGTACTGGTAGAATGACCAATGAGTTGAGATACAGGAGTCTCATCTAACATTCATGAAAGCTTATTTTGAATACGTTCACATGAAGGAAAGATCCAACCTTTAAGGGTGCCCCGGCATAACCTCTCTGGTTGAAGTATCACAGTAATAGCTGTTATTTTATTTATATACATAAGTATTCTAAAAGAGATGGTGTTAAACTGCAGTTTTTTTCCTATTTTTTTTTAATGTGGCTCTCATGGTTGCTAATGCCAAATGAGAACATAGTTTGACATCCACTTCTGAATGCAAGATATAAAAAAAACATAATTAAAATTTAGTTGGAAGTTTTGCAATACCGACTGAAGGACAATAAATAAAGAAGGGTACAAGGAAACAGACAGATATGACTTATTCGGCATGTTGTCAATGCATGATGTTTTTTGTAGATCGCTAAACAAACAAGAAGATAAAATTTGTCCCCCAGTCATCTTAGTGATATTTATAACTCGCTGAAGGCTAGCTTTACAAGCTTGCTGATGACCTCGGTTTTAGAAAGGAGTCTTTATTGACGCATTTTTTTCCATTTCCAGTCTACTCTTTATTCTTATTCATTTTTATTTGTTTTATGAGTTATTTATTGTCTTTGCTTAAATTTTTGCAAGTTTATCTCTTTTGAATGAGCGAGTTTTAGAACTGACTGAGAGAGAGAGAGAGAGAGAGAGAGAGAGAGAGAGAGAGAGAGAGAGAGAGAGAGAGAGAGAGAGAGAGAGAGAGAGATTTACAAGGATTAGTATGTCTCAAAGACTTGTTAGTCCACCCGAGGTGATATCGTTTGCTCATTTATCTCTAGGAGCGGGTTTTACTGTTCATTCACAGTGTCCTAATGATTTTGTCTAACTTTCTTTTAAACTCTTCCACACTGTTGTTGTTTACAGCATGGAATACGTCTTTCAAAAGTATCCTTCACGAGAGGTGGACCATATGTCCTTCTTATGTGAACTCTCTCGAGAGACTGAGAGTTTCCCAGCTCTGTGATTGGCTTATCAACAGCCAATCAGGAGCGTCGTAAGGGACGGGCCTAGACATCAAATGCACTGTTGATATGAATCTACTATAGTATAGTAGCCTACTACTGACCAGTACTATACATTATCGTAATATATTTAATAAATATTTCTATCCTTTCTATATCCTTTGCTTTTTTTTAATACAAATATTATCTATTTGTCTCACATCAATAACAGTCATCTGTAGGCCAATAATAATTCAGTCATATTATTATTTTTTTAAGCAAGCAACTGACTTCAAGTATAGTACAGCTCAAGTTCCTATCATTATTAGAGTTATTGCTATAAAATGCCTAAGTATACAACCTTTCAATATGGCCTCCCGAAGTCACACTCTCGGCAGGAAGATCGCCACTCTGGTGATTGACGCCCTATGCCATGCACACAGCTGATAGGTTTGCACTTTCGGTTGTCCGAATTTTATGACTGCGTTGGAGACGCTTTATAAATTATATTAGCAATGGTGAATATAATATGATGTTGGTGCCTGCAGCATCGATAGAATGTACTGGAACACATTGCATAGGCTGGCTGCGGGAAGTTAAGAGACAGACACACTCAGCTGGCTTTAAACATCAAACTACCGGCAATTTTCGCCTTAATTTGCCCGTAATTATCATTTTTAGTTGAGTTTAAATTTTCTTCCCCGAATATATATAGCGCCGGACACTTGGTGATAGCGTACAGATCAAAATGAGCAAGGCAGCCGAAAATAAGTGGACTATCAGAATACTGACATGGTATTATAGGCCTACTTAATTTGGGTGTCAGGAGCTCCAAGTTGTATTATCGTCAACTTCGGGAGAGGGAACAAAATGTTGGGGAAATGTTTTGTAGATAGCCTATCTTGAACGATTCATTCACATTTCCGTTTCCAGGAAATATTTGTGTTGTGCTACATAATCTCTTTGTGAATTCAGATGATGGTAAGACACGGTGGGCTACGAGCCTCGACATGACTGTAGTGCCCTATCTATAGGCCTACTCTGCAAAAAGAAAAGAAAATGACGAAAGACGCTATCAAAACGAGAATATTTATCTTACATTTCTTTTTTTAAAAGAACTGAGACTGGCACCATATGACTGGTCTAATTATTCAATATACATACTTGTAACTGTTGTAATTTGTGACCCATCCCATTCAGAAAAATACTTGTGTGATGTAATAACTCCACACCAGGGGATAGTGCTAATATATATGTATGCATATATATATATATATATATATATATATATATATATATATATATATATATATATATATGTGATATATATGTGTGTGTGTGTGTGTGTGTGTGTATATAATATATATATATATATATATATATATATATATATATATATATATATATATATATATATATATATATATGTGTGTGTGTGTGTGTGTGTGTGTGTGTTTGTGTGTGTGTATGTGTTTGTATGTGGGTGTAAAACTATAGAAAGTAGACCAGGCCTAGTAAGTCCCATACATAGTTTATTTTATATAGATGTAATGGAATTAACAAAGTGAAATATTCCATACTTCGATAGAATTTTCAACTATTACTCCAATAGTATATCTTATGCTGAAACATTGCAATATTTCTTGAATTTTTTTCCTTTTACATTTGATCAGGCTCATGAATAATTCTTAATAATTATATTGCCTATGATAGATTTTAAATCATTTCAAGGTGTCCCATCTCTCCCCTCCAATCGTAGGTTATGTCTGTCAGGGGGAAACCACCCACTAAAATGTTTGGCATTACCATCACAGCATTCTAGGATATGCAGTGCTACTGCAGTACAAGTTTTACTTGGTAACTTCAATATTAGATGCAGATCCCCTCTCCCCCTCACCCTCTGCCCCCCCACTAGGTGTCTTTCAGGGGGTAACCACCCTCTGAAATGTCTGGCATTACCATCACAGTATTCTAGGATATACATTGCTACTGCAGTAAAAATTTTACTTGGTATCTCCAATATTGGATGCAGATCCTTTTTCCCCCTCCCTCTCCCCACTAATTGTGGGGTGTCTGTCAGGGGGTAACCACCCACTAAAATGTTCGGCATTACCATCACAGCATTCTAGGATATGCAGTGCTACTGAAGTACACATTTTACTTGGTATTTCCAATATTGGATACAGATCCTATCTCCCCCTCCCCCTCCCCCTCCCCATTCATTGTGGGTGTCGGGTCAGGGGGAAAACACACACTAAAATGTCTGGCATTACCATCACAACATTCTAGGATATGCAGTGCTACTGCAGTACAAATTTTACTTGGTATCTCCAATATTGGATTCAGATCCTGTCGCCCCTTCCCTTCCCCCACTCATTGTGGTGTGTCTGTCAGGGGGTAACCACCCACTAAAATGTTTGTCATTACCACCACAGTACTCTGGAAGTGCAGCGCTTTTGTAGTACAAATTTTACTTGGTATCTCCAATGTTGGATGCAGGTCCTGTCTTCCTCTCCCCCTCCCCCCTCCCCACTCGTGGGGTGTCTGTTAGGGGGTAAACACCCACTAAAATGTCTATCATTATCACCACAGTACTTTAGGAGATGCAGTGCTATTGTAGTACAAATTTTACTTGGTATCTCCAATGTTGGATGCAGATCCTGTCTCCCCCTCCCTCTCCCCCTCCCACTCCTCACTCGTTGGGGGGTGTCTGTCAGGGGGTAACCACCCACTAAAATGTCTGTCATTTTACTTGGTATCTCCAATGTTGGATCTAGATCCAATTAACCACCCATTTTCAGTGTCTGTCAGGGGGAACCCACCTTCAAGGATGTCTGTCACTAGTCATTCTATAATCAGGAGAGTCAGCAGATATATTATATATTAGTTTCATCTGGTATCTCATATACCGGACCTAGTTCCAAGCCACCCATATATTTTTGGCAGAAAGTCAGTTTACAAGTATACTCCTTAATACCAGTAGGGGTTACAGTCACTACAGGACTAAGATGCATGAAGCGTTTCATTTGCATTTTATTATTTCACTAAGGGCTCTGAGATACCATGAGAAGTAAAAATGCGATAAAACAGAAATGAATCTCACAATTTTTGTTTCTTCAAAATACTTACCAAGTACTGATCTCTGTTGCTGCCTCCTCTGGTTACCGTTTCTTCCTTTTCCTTATTCCCAGGTTCCTTGTAATAATGCTCAGAAACCTTCAGCTCGAAAAGGGACCCATGTTTATATGGGTCTCTCATTGCAGTGCAGAGCTTGACTAAAATACTGAAGAAGAAATAACGCGAATAGCACCTGTAACAATAAAAGTTTACTCCTTGTCAATAAACGATGTTGATTTCACAGCTTAGAGTAAAGAACATTTTGACAATGTTAACCTTGTTTCAATGTAGTATTGGTTGGATAATCATGGAAACCAAAATAAAAGATGCCCTATAGATTAGGGTGTATCACAGTACAATGTCACTTTTTTAATTTCACGTAGAGTGGATTAACTTAGGAAACTACTTTCACCTGGGTTGGGAAGTGTTCTAATCCGTAAATAGCAATGCACTACCTCACAAATTAAAAATCGACTGTAACAGCAGCAGGTCAAGGTCTCGACAGCTTAGCAGTTGGAGATGGTTGGAACTGCAGGTAATGGTTACCTGTTGGCCGCCGTCGTTCAAGAATGAGAACTTTAATTAAGGTCTTAAGGATGAGTTGGTGGCTCAACTTCAGTCGCCAGTTCAGAGGGGATATTCCTCTGAGAAAAATAAATTAACTAGAGCCATACACTTGCTCAACCCTCAGTACATTATAATACAAAATTATCTTGTGCTATACTCTGCTCATCAACCTCAACAATGACATTAACACACATGAGCCATATATTTTCCTGTTTGGCATAGATTTTCCTGTTTGCCATCCTGCGATGTTTTCAATGATTTTACAAGTGTTCGATGGTCGTTCATGTGTGTTAATGTCATTGTTGAGGTTGACGGGCAGTGTATGGCTCAAGATATTTTTGTATCATAATATACTGAGGGTTGAGCAAGTGTATGGCTCTAGTTATTTTATTTTTCTACTATTATTATTGTATCTTTGAGCAAGTGTATGGCTCTGTTTATTTTTTATATGGCATTATTGAGCAAGCGTATGGCGCTGGTTATTTTATAATCATTATGGTTTTTTAGTAAATGTTTGGCTCTGGCCTTTTTTTGTCTTCAATTACTGCTGTATCATTCATCTTTATTATAATTTTAGCTAGTCCTTGAACTCTCCTGCATATATGTACAAACTGTGATGTTAATAAATTAGGTTTAAGGTAATTTAGCCATTTGTATTGCTCCCTCTTCCTTGATTTGTCTTTGGGCTTCCTTGTCCTTCCAATTCCGGTCCTAATTTATGAAAGAATCTGATAGAACCAAAAACGCTTCATGACAAAATGACGACCGTGACAGGATTGGCTCTGTTGGGGCTGGTGGTTCTTTGGTAGTTTTAAAGGGGGGTTTGAGTTTGTGGTGAGTTTCAAAATAAAAATCTATTGAATTTACTTTTCTTTTAGGTAGGGAGGTTTGAGGTTTTACAATTGTTTTTATTGTCTGATGTGGAACAGCCTTGTGTCATTGTTTTGCCAGCCTTCCAGCACTTTTATATTTTTTGGTGCGAGGCGACGTTTGCCACCCTCGCTTTCACAGATTCAGTTCTGTTTAGCACAGCAGCAGGTCAAGGTCTCGACAGCTTAGCAGTTGGAGATGGTTGGAACTTCTGGTATTGGTTACCTGTCAGCCGCTGTCGTTGAAGAATGAGAACATTAAGCAAGGTCTTAAGGATGAGTTGGTGGTTCGACTTCAGTCACCAGTTCAGAGGGGATATTCCTCTGAGACAGCAGTGGTTGCTGTTGCATCCACTCTGGTGATCGTCTATGCTTCTTGAAGATTTTTCTGTTTGCCATCCTGATATGGTTTCGACGATTTCACAAGTGTTCGATGGTCGTTCTTGAAGACATTTGAAAGTTTTCTCCACTTCTGTATAATTTTTATGTAATGGTATTATTGAGCAAGTGTAAGGCTCATGTGTGTTAATGTCAGTTGAGGTTGATGAGCAGTGTATGGCTCAAGATATTTTTGTATCATAATGTACTGAGGGTTGAGCAAGTATATGGCTCTGTATATTTTTGATATGGCATTATTGAGCAAACGTATGGCTCTGGTTATTTTATAATCATTATGGTTTTTGAGCAAATGTTTGGCTCTGGCTCGTATTTGTCTTCAACTACTGCTGGATCATCCATCTTTATTATCATTTTGGCTAATCCTTGAATTCACCTGCATATATGTACAAACGTGATGTTAACAAATTAGGTTTAAGGTAATTTAGTCGTTTGTATTGCTCCCTCTTCCTTGATTTGTCTTGGGCTTCCTTGTCCTTCCAGTTCCAGTCCTAATTTATGAAAGAATCTGACTGAACCAAAAACGGTTCTTAATATTATACATAAGTAATGACACGATTATCAATAGATCAATTATCGGCGTCAGTGACCCTGGTAGTTGTAACGCCAGATAACTCGCAATCACTCAATCAATAAATCAAATAATGCTTTCTCAAACATTTCTTCTTGGTTTTCTTAACATTACCACTTGATAGGAAAATTGGTGATTTACGTAAATAAATTTCGTCACTTAATCGCTACCTCAAGAAGTGTACATACGAATGAATTGAATCTCAACCGAAGTAGCGCAGAGAATATAACTATTACTCGAGGAAGTTTTCCATTTCGCTCTTCAACACCGATGATAGCATTAACGCCCATTTATCAATTCTTTCCAAATCCTGTTAAAACGTGCAAACATCAAATCTTTAATGATTTAAAGTAAAGCTAATCATTAGGAGGAAATGCTATAGATAATGTTTAGACCAGCGTGCATTGTGGAAGTTTCATGCTTTTTTTCCCCCAAGATATCCTGCTTTACTGGGCATAGTCATATATACTAAGAGAAAGTGAGAGAAATATAGCGTTCCATTTCGTTCCCAGACGTTATAAAAAAGATTATAATAATTCGGTCACTTAACATTACTATTTGAATGGTGAATGAATGTTTTTATTCGAATTCTAAAGAGAAAATTCAGACCATTACTTCCATTTTCGTCAGTTTTCACGCCTTGTTATACTAGGACGAATTCAACCCTATGAAACCAGTTGGGGCTGATTTCCGTTAATCAATAAACGTGATTTTATTTTTTCGACATGAGAAATGAATGAGTTATTGTCGTAATTCTTAATGAAATCTATAAGTTTTATCATAGTTTAAAACTGGATGATAACACAGTAATTTCGTCATGCAGGCTAGATTACTTACCAAAATCACACTTTCCAAGAATTTCATAATTTTTGCTAGCTTCTTTTTTCTAACTGTAAGAAAGCCTCAATAAACAGTACGCTATAATGATGTATTAAAATCTGATATCTTTTACTTTTTCCATTTTAATACTTTATTTTTTATCTATTTTTTTTCAATTCTGATTAAGTAGCATCTCTTCTGCCCGTATTTTAATTTACTTCCTCTTAATATTCCTAATGAATACCATATTCTTTGGAAGCTTGAATTTCAAGCCAATGGCTTATTCCATATGGATAGGAGTCATCTACTGGATAATAATAACAATGATAATAATATTAAAAACAACAAATAAAAGCCATTGGACCAAATATAACTTAAATTCCGTCTCTCTCGCAAGCTTCCAGAGATGCTTATCAGGAGCTAGACGACGATGCTGCAACGAATAACTCTCGGTGGCAAATTCCATAACAATAACAGAGATTCATCAGCTTTTCCCAGTCAGAGTTTCCGCTTTCCTTTCAAGACCTCCCTCTTGGTTAATGAGACTTGAGAGCCAAAGGTCTTTTTACTCTTCACGTCAACTTCCTTTTAGTCCACCCTCCTCCATCAACGTTGGAGTCCTAATGTAATGGCTGTTAAACTAGGAAACATCTTTATACTCTTGTAATTATTTTATTATTTTATTTGATCCTTTGGTAATTTGAAAAGGAATCTGATTATCATTGAACACATCAGTTTGTTTATGAATTGTTACTAACCTTCATACATCATGGATACTATATTTATAGCAGTTATATTCGATTACTTTTGTATATCTGCCTTAAAAGAAATTAACGTTTAATACTACTCTCTTGATTCACTTTAGTAAAGCTTATAAGAGGTAAAAGAGTGGTTTGAAATAACGCCGATTCTCTTTGATTACAGAAGAAAACCCTATCTGCCATTATCGTAATTTTCCTTTTTCTATTCCACTATCTATATTCATTTGTATTATTATTATTGTGTTTTCCAGCTGAAAATATATCATTATATAAATCAAATCATCACTTGTAGATAGAAAATGGATAAATTAATTGCACCTCTATCCGCGATTAATTAGATTTCTGGAACCTGAGATTTGATGTTTGAGCCTATTCATACTTACTCCATCTTAACAGTAGTGGGATTGTTAGTCGCGAACTATCGTGTTATTACAGAAAACCCCTAAATTCTCAGTATAAAAAACGATAAACTCTTCCTATAAAGTACAGAAAGAACTCAACTTGTGGCACTGCTTATCCGGAATGAGCATACATTCTGAGCCATTAAGCTTATTATCTAATCCTGGAGATTACCTGAAGAAGATACACGATAGTGCAAAATCACCAACTGCTTAGGAGACTGTCATCCAGAAAAGATAATGAGATATTACTTCTCCTGCTTTTAATTTATATAAATCTATTCCCTGATAGTCCGACAAAAGCAAGGATCTGTGCTTCTCTGTAACGAAGTTACTATCAAAGATACTATAGAGTACACAGATACTCAATTCCATTTTTTTCCCACTGGAGAATGGGTACCACGAAAGACACCAAGCGATTGTAATCTAATCCCGTCATCAAGGACGAGGCAGTGACATCACATTAAAGGTCAGGGCTTAGGTCACGAATGCATTCAAGATTTTGTCTTTATACCATGCATTCATGAATTTCTCTTTATACCATAAGTTCAAGATTTTCTCTTTATACCATGTATTCAGGATTTTCAGTTTTACAGCATACATTCTGGGCTTGATCTTGATACCTTGCATCCACAATTTTTTCTCAGTGTCATGAATCCAAGATACTCTCTTTACACCATAGAGTTTGGGCAGCACTACAGCCAGCCACAATAGAATCGTGGTCCCATTGATTGGGATTTAAGACGTCATGCTTTTCAACTTTGGTTACAACTGCCAGTTGTCTATACTGGCGCCTCGGTGCGGTTCACATCGGTAATTTGAGTATCTTTGTGTAGGCTGTACTATAGTACCTTTGGTTACTATTTAAAAAAAAAAACAACTAATAGTCTGATATCAATGCTTTCATATGATAAAAATCTTTTAAATTTTGTATAAATTTACGAAAAAATATGAGTTATGGCCTTATATATATATATATATGTTATATAGATATATATATATATATATATAATAATATATATATATATATATATATATAATATATTATATATTCGTTAAAAGCAATTGCTTTAGTGGCATCAATAAGTTTCTTGCAGGTATCTTCATACAGACGAAGTTTTTTCTGATTCTCGTTCGTCAATTTCTGGTGAAAAATACGCACACTTCCTTCTTCCATTTATTATTTTGTTGCGACAGCTGTTTCGCCTTATGGCATTATCAAGCGACTACTGACTTACAATCTGGCCTTTCGGCCTATTTATTTCATCGTGTGGGAAGTATGACCTTGAGGTATGGGTACTGGTTAGTCTAGGGATTAATAGCTTAAAGGCTTGTTTGGATACAAAGAACATAAGGACATATGTACTGTGACAATAAAAGTGAAAGTTTAAACAGTGGTTAAATGAATATTCAAAATACAATGTCATGTGCTAGAGTTTCCTTAAATGTATGTTTAAAATTTAATATGTTACATGTTGGCTTTAGATAAAGAATACAAAATTACATACAGGAATGAAAATGAATATAAAAATCTAAATACAGGAATAAAAATATATGTATATATTTTATAGCATGCATAAAGGTACAAGACGACAAACACTAACTAATGCCAAACCAGGTACCCGTAGACGTACCTAAAATTAACTAGAAATAACTTCTTGGGTCAAAACGCAAAAGTAAAAAGAATTTCCTTTGACTGGTCTGACACATAACAGCAGGGAGAACATGCACCACTCAATACTCCACCTATGACCACTTTTAGTAAATGCAATTTCCAATAGTTTCAGTGAACACTTGCTTAATACCCAGGTAGACACAACAGCACTGCTGGTAAATATGCAAGGAAGTCAGAGTTGTAACGACTGAATTTATTCCAATTAAGTTACAAGCGCAAAGCAAAACTTTATATAATTTTGCACTATGCTTCAAGCAAAATATTTACTTAAAGCTTGTCACCAAAATACAACGAAAGTAACTTCCAAGAACATAACTATAACACTGCATTGAAAACATTATGTCACTACAATAGGTAACGGTTCACTGGAGTGGGAATTTTGGAAATAAATTCTATATGAGACTGAGGATCTAGGAGTGGAAATGGAGGGAATATTAGGAATGGAAACTTGAATTATACACACACTGGTTCTAGACGAAAATACAGGTTTCTGAGAACATTACCAGATTTAGTCAGTGGACTTGACATTCGTTGTAGAATGAGCCAGTTGAGGTGGTGGTTGAGGATACACATATCTTCTTGCTACCAATGAAGGATAAGCAGGCACTTGGTTGGATGAGTCTCTCTTAATCTGTTATCGACAGCTGGATCCAGGGATATCTATGGGTGAAGCGTATCGTGACAGGGCTTCCCACTTTATGTTACCGATTTATGAGGGTGATCCTGGGCCCCTACATACTCTGTCTGTGGGCGCCATCTTGGAAGTTTTCCAAACTGCGGCTTTTATTATTTCTTTTTCAAAGGAAAACCTTTTAAATCCCTAGGCAGTGATGAAAGGAAAATTATTCTGACAAAACAGGTTGTCTCATTGTGTACAACAAAGAAGGAGCATCACAAAAGAGAGAGAGGTTGAGATGGATGGAATTACTAGGTGCAAAAGGCAAGGGTCGAGTCAAAACTTAATGTTTCCCTCCCCGAAACGTAGGAAAAAAAGAATTATAATGAATTACAACGTTTCCAATGTTCCACCTTCACGCTGATATACATGCCTGTTATTGAAAACTTTGCACTGAAAATTAAATACCCACTATTTAACTATACAATTTTAATATTTGCAACTATACCTTCCTACTTCTTTCAACCTTATTAGTCCCACTGTATAGTAGGGTCGGCCGTTATTTCTATTACTTGCATGATTTGGTAATCACATCGTCACTTACCAAACGAACCACCATGGGAATATTATTTATTTTTCTTTATTTCTCATTTGATAACAGCAGATGGCATTAACAATGGGGTCTCGGGAATTATCGTATGCGTACATCATATGAATGTGAAAGATTAGATGCAGTTAATCAACAAAGTAAATCTTATTTCCACTAAAAAATGTAATTATTACCTAAGCAGCGCGAACATGTTGCAGAAATGGTATTACTATCATAAAATGAAAAACTGTTCTTATAGTGAATATGCTCCTGATTTTACTCTGTGGCAGAGAGAGAGAGAGAGAGAGAGAGAGAGAGAGAGAGAGAGTTTCTTCTTTCTAATTAATTTTGAAGTTTCTCCTTAAGTCAGGGACAGTGAAATCTAAGATAGCTTATCTGATCAGTCTGATTAAAAGAAAAAAAATATAATCTATCTCAAAGGGTACCCAGAAGAGATATCCAGATAAATATTCTTGTCCTAGGGAAGAGACAACAAAACCACAGTTTCCTGAAAATTACAGAAGAAATGGCGTGATCAGAAGGAAAAGAAAAATGGCAAATATCTTCCCTATGATGCCAGGTTTTACTGACGATGAAACCCTGGTTGACCTCTGACGGAAATGGCCAAAGTCATTACTGGCGCCGAGGAGAGATAAAAGAGACATCAGGCCATGTTAAGAGACCAGTATGGTCGTGTAACGACCGTGGTCGTACCATCTTCTGAGAGAATGAAGTCGTTATTAAAACCTACTCAGTGCTCTAAGACTCGTATGAATTATGCAGTAAGATTCCGAAGTAAGTTCTCGAATGTAAACATGTTATCTACTTATGTTTCAAATCGTAGACATAAGATACCTTCTTTACTATTTTCTGTAACCTGAAAGAACATCTTCACGATATTAATCTCCCGATGGCTCTATAATCTTTTGAATTAATTATTTTGTTTTTATTTTAGAGATTTTAGCAGAAGCAAATTGTTAATTAGTGCTTACTTGCGTTTGGATAAACATGTTTGAAAGCATGGAGTTAGGCGTCATTTTCACAGATCAGTTTATCAAGTTCCTTAACTTGGCTAACATGAAGATCTGTGGCATAAAGGAAACTTAAATAGTTTGTGAACGTTAAAGGTAGGCTCCTCTTTGGAGGGGTGCCGATCGTCCTACCCCGCTTTGTAGGGGGGCCGATCGTAAAAATATTTGCCAAAAATACACTAATCAAGACAGGCTAATGAAATTATCAGGCATTATTAGCATTATAATAACGCATAATCTCTGTGAGTTTTATCATCCTACAGTGAAAATAAATGGTTTTATGAAAAAAAAAAAAATTCAAATTCGGTGCCCGTTGTACAAAGGGATAAATGGTGGTGATCGGTAAAAAACTACTCTCTTGAATAGAAATTCGGTCTGTAGGCATGTTGGTATATCCACCTGGAACATGCACTTAAAGTATTATCAAAATAGAACAGTAAATAAGCACGTATTAACAAAAAAAAGAGCAACAACTTCAGCGAAAGCCACGCCGATAAATGAGATAATAGCTAGGAAGAAATATTCAGAAAAAATTCAAACCTCGATTTAGGGACAAAACCTTTTGAGAGTTTGTAGTTATTATGTCACTTGATAGCCTAAAACTTCTAAAAATTATATTATTTAGGACAATCAAAGAAATACCCACCCCCTCTTCCCGAAAAAAACCAAACCAGAGAAAAAACGAAAAAGCGATTTTTTCTTGGGACAAGAAACTTGAAAAATTAGTTTAGATACCCCTGATAACCCTAAAGCTGTTTTCTGTGATGGAACTAATCTTAGAAAACGTAGAAAACGACATAGACAAATTTTTGAGAGATAGACTATAAAATTTGCGATTTGCATATATATCGGCGATGGTTTCGCTGAAGTTGTTGCTCTTTTTGTTGTTGTTACGTGCTTATTTACTGTTCTATTTTGATAATACGTTATGTGCATGTTTCAGGTGGATATACCAACATTCTTTCAGACCGAATTTCTATTCAAGGCTGTAGTTTTCTCACTGAATTTCACATTTTTTTTTCATGAAATCATTTATTTTCCCTGTAGGATGATAAAACTAACAGAGAATATGCGTTATTATAGTGCTAATAATGCCTGATAATTTCATTAGCCTGTCTTGATTAGTGTATTTTTGGCAAATATTTTTTACGATCGGCACCCCTCCAAAGTGGAGCCTATCATGAACGGTGATAGATGTGGGGCATTATTCTGTCAATAATTTAGCAAATAATATTCTGTGTTATAATTTTCTCTGAACATACTATAAGTTAATAGGTGATAAAAATAGGAAGAGTTCTTTAGAAAACAGAGTTTCTGCTATAGTCTAGTACAGTGGTTCCCAAACTAGGGGACTCGCCCCCCTAGGGGGCGTGAGGAGGATACAAGGGGGGCGTGAAGTCATCTGGTCAAACATATTTGTTTAATTAGAATAATAAAATCATTTAAAGAACAAATATCTGCCATTACATACATGCAAAGTATAATTATAGCAGTCACTCCAACCCGTTTTCTATTAGAAAAATGTCTCTGGAATGCACTTTTATTTGTTTGAGTGGCTTTCATTATTAAAATTTAATACAAACAGAAATCTGTTTTCCTGAACAATGCTGAGAAATAAATGCAAAAATCATTTCACATGAACAAAAGAGGGAGTGTGAGCGCGTATGGGTCTACTGGAAGCAAAAAGTGGGCGTAAGGTAAGATATTTTCGGAACCACTGGTCTAGTACATGATCCGTAAAAATAATCACCATTTTATTTTTCATTATTTTATAATAACAGCTTCACAATAATCATAAATTGTTGACTACGCTATATGTTTATGTTGCAATATTTCAATAAACTCTGTAGAATAAAGTAAATGTTCAGCCGCCTGGGGCTTATGATTGTCGTGTGTTCACTTTAGGAGTTAATTTGATGTGCTGTTCCGAAAAGTCTTAACCTCCTTATGTCTTCTTTCAACAGCTATGCTCTGTGTTCACCTAGTTATCAGATCTGAGTAAATACTCTGCAGTAAATATTCAATATGAAGATATAAAATTCTCTATTTTCATCTCTCTGTGTGCACCATCTTCCCATGCTTCCTCTCTCAACTTCTGGTAGATTACGATCTTTGACATGAGGAGGACGGAAATATTTCATCTAAAATGGAAAAAAGAAGGACAAAGAAAAAGATGGAAAAATCCTCCTCGCAAGACCTTAGTTTTAGTTTTATCTGAATGATGGTTAGCGATTTTTATGCTGTCACAAAGAAAGGGAAATATTTTGTGAGGTCCAAAAGGTAAGTGCCTTCGAGATCCCATTCCGCTTGTGGAGATATTTATTTGATATTGCCGAAGTTTTAAGTAAACTTAAAATCTTGGGAATTTCTTATAGCTGAAACTTATATCTAAGTAATAGTACTCTTTTCACTAACCCAGATATACATATTACTAAGTGCTGATCCTTCTTGTTTGAAACAACATTATGTTACGATTTTTCTCAGACGAGATAAAGCCTTAAATATCAAAAGGATTTGGAAAGATTAGGCATAGAGGAGGAGAATATCAGTCACTTTACTTTTAAATTCTTCTCAGCAAAATCATTTGAATAACCCGAGTTGATAAACCATTTGGTTTTGGGCATAAACCAAAGACGACCCCGCCCTGAACTGAACTACGCCTACGGAATAACACCGGCACTGACGACGACCCCTGCTTGACCTGGACCTGATATCCTGTTCTAACAAAATATTACCTTCAGCATTTATAATTTTTGAAAATTCCCAATTTGAATAGTAGCCAGTTACCCAGAAACATCGCTGAGCCTGAGAAGTGAATTGTAAGGAAAATAGAAAAAACAATATAAAATCAACTCGCTTAATTCTGCCATTCTTTTTAACAATAATAATAAAAATAACAATAACAACAAGCTAATTAATAAATAGATACTCTACACAGGATAATCATCATAAGCCATAGCAATATTTCTGATTTCTGATTCTTCATGACTAAGCAAGTGAACCAGATGTTCTTATTCTCTGCAATCAACAGAACTCTAGAATTCTGACAGAATAAACGCAATTCATTTGTCTTTCCCTGCAACTTCTTACTTGTTCAGTGCCAGAGAATTTTAAATCAACAAGTCAATTTATATGACTTTGGTTCTACTTTTGTCTGACAACAGGAATAGAGTATGTATATGACATTATATCTGAGGATATGGCATTTTAAAATGGTATGGTATTCCCAAAATATTAAAATATTCATTCCTGTGGCCTTTCATTTAATTAAGAAACCCGTCATATAATTATGCAAGTTAAATTTTCATGATTTATGTTACTGAATAAAATTGAGGATATTTAATGTATTTTCAGGAATAAACATCCCCAGGTATTTGTCTCGCGTTATTTTAGATTAAAAAGGTTTGAAATTACGAGCAGCAGATTTCTTTTGATGTCTTTTTGTTGGGGGATAGATTACAGCTCGTATCTCTACAACCTTGGAATAAAGGGTTGACCTTTACTGTATTTACTGATTATTATGTGGCTGAGGGTCTTGCCGGATCATCTTTTTAAGAGGTTTCAGGAGTTAGTCAATCATGTCTGCCTTCCGTTTCCCTTCTGTAAGTTCATGTCATCTGTTTCGCTTTTGAAGCTGATTCCATAATGTTCCTCCTCTATAGGCATGCGCTGATAAATAGTGAAAGTAACTCAACGCCGATTTGGTTGCCTATTGAATATGATCGACTTTTATAATTGAATACAAAAATTCAAACGGACGTAACCTTTCGGTTGATGGACTCATTTTCACATATGGAGCCATATATTCATGATAACGAGTGTTGTGTTGATGATATCTAATCGTATAACTTAGAGGTAAGGTCGTATGAAGCGCTGAACGTTCATAGCCTTTCTGTTATCCTCTTAAAGGCCGATATTAATCTTGTTATTTCATAGTTGAATCTGCCTGAAAATATATCTTCAAGTGCTCACAAGTTTTCTTTGTAAGCCAAAATAACGCTAATCTCTATGCATTTTAAAAAGGCTCGAAGAGAAGTAGATAGAAAGACAGACAGACAGACAGACAGAGGAAGAAAATGCATCATAGAATGTTACTTGAAATGTAATATAACGAGTTCCAAAACACTAGTGTTCAATAGCAATATTTAATTTGTTTTCTTACCAAGAACGGAATACATATGAAACATTTGGAAATTTCAAAACATTGACTTCCATACCTCGACCTCTTCATTGAGAAAAAATTGCTTTTTTCCTTAAACATATCACGGGTGCCACTGAAGAGTGAGCAAAAATTCGAGCCATTTAATCAAATTTAATATTTAAAATATTTTGCTTACTTTATAGAGTATAGACTAATGCTGTAATTTCACCTTCGAAACAAGTCCTCCTCATTTCACTACAATCATATTGCATTCCATACCTGGAGATAACAGGATGGAGACTGTACAAAAGAAATCTTCGCTCCATCTCACCTCCAGTACTTATCCTAAAAAGTGGAAATCGTCAACCGTTGAAGCAAAGATCCGAGTTCCCAGGAAAGTGTGAATAGAAATGAAGAAAGATGTATAACGGGTTAAGGAAAAATTTGCATTTTTGCAAACCTTCGATCAATTTCCCTTTCCAGCAGACCCAACTCCCCAGCCGTCAGCCTTTCAAGACTTACTACGTCGATTCTCTTATTTGTGTATCAGCAGTGATCTCCCGCAGTTGTTCAAGGCAAATATGAACATCCATCACTTTCATTTCCGGTTGAATTGGGTTGGCGATTCGATATTTCTCATAACGATTCATGCAGTAGCTACAAAGTCCTTCGGCCTGAGCGTTAGTGAATGCGCACCGGGGATGCCGTTGCGTTTATTTTGTTTAGTTTTTTTATTGGACACAGAGGTGAAGGAACCTCTATAAATTTAGTTAACCAAAATCTTTTCTGGGGTGACTCGGGGACAGGAGCAGACACACACACTCACACAAACATATATATATATATATATATATATATATATATATATATATATATATATATATATATATATATATATATATTTATATATACATATATATATATTATATATATATATATATATATATATATATATATATATATCGTTGAGGTCTTCCTTAGGGGTCAAGAAACCCAGAGCCCAGTACATAAGCGAAATAAAACAAATGATAAAAAATACCTTTAATTACATTTAAGGAAAAAGAAAGGGAAGGTCGCCAGAAAACCTGTGATTGTTATGAGTGAAGCAGTTCTACTGGAAAAAGAGCTCATTAGTAGCGGCACAGCCATAACACTATTCAAATGATAATATCTCCAAAAGTATTGAAAATGAAAGAAAATTTCCATCAGCAGATAAAACCTTACATCTTTAAATTTCACCCTAAAAAAGATTTATTACCAGCAAAGCGAAGTCTTGCTGGAAACGGAGTCATTTCTGGCTACCCAGCACGGACTGCGCTATTCAAATGCTAATATTTCTAAAAGTATAAAGATAAATATAAAAACCTTTGGCTAATTAAACCTTACCTTTTTTCACTTTCATCCTATACAAGATTTATTATTAGATTATTATAATTTCACTTTAAAAAATGTGTTCATTATTGCATTATAATTTTTGAAAATAGCACCAAATTTGATAGTTTTCTCAAATACTAGGCTTAGTTAAACAATGTCTTCTCACCTCTGCTATAAAGAATCGTTTCGCATTGTATTGTGTGATATAATATTAGCAGTTTGATGTTGAAAAACCCTTTGATGGTTTAACTTGAAGCTTCACGAGTTATCGCCTTTAGGGAGCCCTACTGGTATTCTACACAATTTGAACAGTCTTTAGCTTGGCTGGGGAGCAATCTAGTTATTAAGTGCACATGTAATGTGCCACAGCAATTACAGTTACAAAGGGGTTAGAATAAATCTGGTTGGGATGCAACCCAGCAAAGAAATGTAACAGGAATTTGGTAACAAAATTACAGTAACTGGATTTCAAGATGAAATAATAATTATGCAATGATAATTCATCACAGAGCCATGGCTTGGGGTCATTGATTACGATGATTATCAGTTACGAAGATATCTTCACGGTGAAAGGCTGAGTTGAAATTTTCCAAGGCAATTGTCAACAAGGTTGCAAGTGGCAGACATCAAGGGACAAGATACTTGTCTCTGGGAAAGATTCACAGATAAGGATTCATAAAGAAAATATTCATTCACTTGCAATAATTCTTCCAATGGAGCAATGTATTACTTCATGTAATTATCATAGATTTAATGCCATGGAGGATTGTTTAAGTTATATCACTGAGCAAAATTAATTCAGTTATGGGACAATGCATGAGGGAAAATATTCATGCTAGGCATTTGAAACGAATGGATTGATGTAGGAAGATGAAAATATCTAAACTAAGAAATTTATTAATTGACAAATTCTCTACCGGCTATCATCTGTTACAATAGCTCGACTGCTATTATGCTTGATCCAATATGCCTTCCTTTAACACATATGGCCCCACGTGGCCGACCAGGGTACAAAGGGCAATGCGCCTATAGAGCAAGGCGCAAAAGACATGTTTGTGCGTCACAGACGCAGAGCGGATTATGAGGTGGAGGCAGGGTTGTTTATCTACCACTTGTCTCGGTGAAGGCAGATCCAATCCAGGATTCTGAAAAAGGAATTAACACCAGCAAGAAGGGTGCAAAGGAAAACAGGCAGGGGATTAGGTATAAAATTAGAGGAGCATAAGCAATCATGTAGGATGGGATCGAAATATAGTTCAGTTGCCAGACACACGTTAGAGATAGGGCATGTAATTGACTGGGAAGGAGCGAGAGTAATATACAAAGATAATAACGTAAGTAAACGCAGAGTAGTTGGAGGTGCTATTATTAATATTTTAAACGTGTTTGATTTTAACAAATCATTTACCCAAGAGGATACATTTTTAAATATTTTGGCTCTTAAAACTGTAAATATTGGTACAAACGTTGTTTGCACCACTCCTACTGCCCAGGTTGTCTCTCTTTCTCCTGGCCAGGCATTGGAAGAAGAACCACCATTGCAGGTGCTGATGCAGAAGTTTTGGACGAGGGAACAGCCGAACACAGATGAGGTAGTTCAACCACGATGATCGGCTCGTCTTTTGGCCAGACATTTGAACGAGGGAATAACATGATTGTGATAATTTGTTTTGGTTGTTATCTCCCTTGGGGACGGTTCCAAAGTCCTGCCTGTCCCCTTCTAACTTTTTTTTTTCTTTTTTTTTCTTTTTTTTTAAAGGAAAAATCAGTACGGCTGATGAGGCCTACTGATGAAGTAGACGAAAACTCCCGTCTTTTATGTATTTTTAATACACATTTTACAAAAGTGTGGAATTTTATTACTTATATATATATATATATATATATATATATATATATATATGTATATATATATTCTCCGCTCTTACAAACGATATGGTGCTAAGCTATTATAAAAATGATATTCATTCTAATACTTTGGTATCCTTTATTTAATGCTTCTCAACTAATCGATATCTTCATAATTTTAGGACTCGTGAGTCACTATACAGCCTAAAATCGAAATGCAAGAATATGAAGAAATTTTGACACCCATAGTGGATCAGGTGGTTAAAGTTACCTTGTTCCGATAGTCGAATCCTCCTATGGATGTCAGAATTTCTCTTTTTATTCTTCTGTTTGGAACTTAGGTGTATAAAAAAAATTGTGAAAAAACTTGTCATATTGTGAGTTTCATTAGTGAGAAATAGAACTGAATTCCGTAACTGGCAGTATTGTTAATTCCCCTGATTGGTTTTTATGTTGATGAATAAATACTAAGAGGTTAGAAAATTATTAGTTATATAGAATGGATAAAAGCTAAGATTGAAACAGTAACACTATTTTTTACAGTAATAGAGGAGCATGAATATCTAAAACGTTACTGCTCTATTCGATGCTGTTGTCAGTTAATTTCATCAGTCCCCCGAATTTCCGCCACCATAGCGGACAACACATCAAACTTTGTCACCTGACAAGCGCAAATGCTTCTTGAACTCAATCCTAACATATGATTATGGTTTGTTATGAATTTCGGATTTGCAAGTTACTTTTCTGTAAAATTTATGCGATTTATGAAGTTTCCCACTGGATGTAAAGGAATAAAAACACCAACAATTCAGTAATGCTAACTACGAAATACGTTTATTAATATAATTTATGAGCCATATACCATCTAACAGAGCCTCATCTATATTGTTTTTAAGAATCTTTTATTTTCATTATTTATTTAAAAAAAAAACCACGAATTATGTACTTTTATAATATAAAAGCGAAAGATATTTTAGTCACCACTGTCATATGATTATGTTGAGGATGCAGATTATATAATGACGATAGAAGTTAATTCCACATTATATTCTCTTACATTAGTCACCTGCACCTATTTATGTTTTATACGATTCCCTTTACCCTTGGAGAAATTACCTCCTCTCTTAGTTACCATAAAACAGATTTGCTTATTGATTGCAAAAAAATAATAAATGTTTATACGATCCCCTTACCTTGGAGAAAATTACCTCCTCTATTAGTTACATAAAAGATTTGTTATTGATTGCAAAAAAAAAAAGAATAAATTTATATTTCCGCGCCTTTATTTTGCACTTAAATTTCGATTCTTCGTGTCTGATTGAATAGCTAAGAAAACAGACAGAAAATCACAGAGACATAAGATGAAACTATATGATCTGAAAATAGGTTGCCTGACTAATTCTATTTATTATTTGGTGTGAATAAAACATATAAAAAGATTGCCATTTCCAATGTGCTCTCTTGCAGTTAATTCCACAATTTCTTCATTCAGGTCCACTCTTGTCCTCATAATGAAAGAAAATTAAAAATTAGATAAAGCACTGGATCTCTCTAAGGACGTTGGTGGAGCATTTTCATTCAGCCTTACGGAAATCCCTAGAAATTCCCTTTTTCTATGTAACGAACAATGCAAAAGATAATCAGGCAACACAAGAGGGTAATTTCATTTCAAAAAACAAAAATGTTTAATTGAAAGGTTTATGAAGCTAACCATTTCCTTCTTTACATTCCGCATTTTATTATTCCGTATTTTCTTATAGTAAAATCAATATATTTTAAAAAGACTGGTTAGATATGTGGCAAGTGGCTAAAATGGTTTTGGCTCACCAGAAAAGTCCAGAATACCACTGTACCTCTACGGACTTATTCGAGCACTTTGATGTGTCGAATAGTCTACTCTACTGTTTTCAGTTACATTTCACCTTGCGGTACAAAACATAACGAGCAGAAAATTTCATAGAATAATTTTAGCTTTGGTACAAATGAACTGAAAATTCCCTGTAGATTGCTTTAATATACATTCAGAAATATAACTGTAAATGCATTTTGTGCAAGGGCTCTTAACCTTTTGATGACTCGAGACCCCCAATGAATTGCCCAATATGGTTTCATACTTACTTTGCGTAAGTCCATTTAAGTCCTATTTTTTGACAATATAGTTTGATATAGTTATTTGAATACATACTTTAAGTATGAATAGCTAGGAATAGAACATACAAGAAAATAAAAAGTATTCAAAGTCTTATATAGCCATTTATTTACAAAATGTGCTTGTGTATATATTAACTCATTAAAATCAAATACATACAAATATCAAGAGATGAAGTCCCATACTCCCAGCATGTGGTTCTCATACCCCAAGGGATATATATGAATGCCGTCTGTTAAGAGCCCCTGTTCTAGTGTACTGTGACTCGGCAGTTGCCGAAACAATGTTCATACATTTTTCTCCGCTCTTACAAGCGATGTGCTGTTGAGCTATTATAAAAAGAAAATTCGTTCTAATATTTTGGCATCTCTTTATTTAATGCCTCTTAGCTAATCGATATCTTCATAATTTTAGGACTCGTGAGTCACTATACAGCCTAAGATCGAAATGCAAGAATATGAAGAAATTTTGACACCCATAGTGGATCAGGTGGTTAAAGTTACCTTGTTCCGATAGTCGAATCCTCCTATGGATGTCAGAATTTCTCTTTTTATTCTTCTGTTTGGAACTTAGGTGTATAAAATTTTTTTTTGAAGAAATATGGGAATTAAGAGGGTGTTGATGTTATTACAATTTCATGTGTATATGATGAAAATGAATGAATATATATACATATATATATAATATATATATATATAGTATATATATATATATATAGATATATATATATCATATATCTATATTATATATATATTATATATATATTATATATATTATATAATGTTATATATTACATAAGTTCCAAATAGAAGTATAAAAAGAGAAATTCTGACATCCATAGGAGGATTCGACTATCGGAGCGAGGTAACATTAACCACCTGATCCACTATGGATGTCAAAATTTCTTCATATTCTTGCATTTCGATCTTAGGCTGTGTAGTGACTCACGAGTCCTAAGATTATGAAGATATCGATTAGTTGAGAAGCATTAAATAAAGGATACCAAAGTATTAGAATGAATATCATTTCTATAATAGCTTAGCACCATATCGTTTGTAAGAGCGGAGAATATATATATATATATATATATATATATATATATATATATATATATATATATATATATATATACATATGTAATAAAAGTCCACACTTTTGTAAAATGTGTATTAAAAATACATAAAAGACGGGAGTTTTCGTCTACTTGATCAGTAGGCCTCATCAGCCGTACTGATTTTTCCTTTTCAAAAAAAAAAAAAAAAAAAAAAAAAAAAGTTAGAAGGACAGGCAGGACTTTGGAACCGTCCCCAAGGGAGATAACAACCAAAACAAATTATCACAATCATGTTATTCCCTCGTTCAAATGTCTGGCCAAAAGACGAGCCGATCATCGTGGTTGAACTACCTCCTCTGTGTTCGGCTGTTCCCTCGTCCACAACTTCTGCATCAGCACCTGCAATGGTGGTTCTTCCTTCCAATGCCTGGCCAGGAGAAAGAGAGACAACCTGGGCAGTAGGAGTGATGCAAACAACGTTTGTACTAATATTTACAGTTTTAAGAGCCAAAATATTTAAAAATGTATCCTCTTGGGTAAATGATTTGTTAAAATCAAACACGTTTAAAATATTAATAAGAGCACCTCCAACTACTCTGCGTTTACTTACGTTATTATCTTTGTAAATTACTCTTGCTCCTTCCCAGTCAATTAATGCCCTAACTCTAACGTGTGTCTGGCAACTGAACTATATTTCGATCCCATCCTACATGATTGCTTATGCTCCTCTAATTTTATACCTAATCCCCTGCCTGTTTTCCTTTGCACCCTTCCTGCTGGTGTTAATTCCTTTTTCAGAATCCTGGATTGGATCTGCCTTCACCGAGACAAGTGGTAGATAAACAACCCTGCCTCCACCTCATAATCCGCTCTGCGTCTGTGACGCACAGACATGTCTTTTGCGCCTTGCTCTATAGGCGCATTGCCCTTTGTACCCTGGTCGGCCACGTGGGGTCTTATGTGTTAAAGGAAGGCATATTGGATCAAGCATAATAGCAGTCGAGCTATTGTAACAGATGATAGCCGGTAGAGAATTTGTCAATTAATAAATTTCTTAGTTTCGATATTTTCATCTTCCTACATCAATCCATTCGTTTCAAATGCCTAGCATGAATATTTTCCCTCATGCATTGTCCCATAACTGAATTAATTTTGCTCAGTGATATAACTTAAACAATCCTCCATGGCATTAAATCTATGATAATTACATGAAGTAACACTTTGCTCCATTGGAAGAATTATTGCAAGTGAATGAATATTTTCTTTATGAATCCTTATCTGTGAATCTTTCCCAGAGACAAGTATCTTGACCCTTGATGTCTGCCACTTGCAACCTTGTGGACAGTTGCCTTGGAAAATTTCAACTCAGCCTTGCACCGTGAAGATATCTTCGTAACTGATAATCCTCGTAATCAATGACCCCAAGCCATGGCTCTGTGATGAATTATCATTGCATAATTATTATTTCATCTTGAAATCCAGTTACTGTAATTTGTTTACCAAATTCCTGTTACATTTCCTTGCTGGGTTGCATCCCAACCAGATTTATTCTAACCCCTTTGTAACTGTAATTGCTGTGGCACATTACATGTGCACTTAATAATGTTTCCCTAGTGCTGACCTACAAGAGATTTCCCAAGAAGAAGAAGAAGAACCAGTTGTTTTTGCAGAGACTCATTGTAGCCAGAGTGTTCCTGAAGATAGCAGATATTGAGAGTTCAGCCCTTGAAATGGTCAAGTGGCAAGAGAGAGGCTAATCAAACTGCAGGAGAAAGAAGTATCGTTAGCTGATTTGTTTTTCAGATGCAACAAACCCTTACCTGTTCTTATCTGAAGAGAGGGTTACATAAACCCATAGATATGCCACGAGATGCTGAATGGGGGGAATAGCTTCAAATTTTGATTTCATATCCACTGTGGAAGCAAGTGGTGGCAGTAGTGCACTAGTCTGGACATATGGGGGAAATCAGGAAAACTTTTGAGAAGACCATGAAGTATTTTTTCTGGCATGGACTTTACAAATATGTTAGTAGGTTCTGTCGAGAGTGTTTCCCCTGCCAAATAACTGGAAAACCGAATGAAACCATTCACAAAGCCCCCTACAACCTGTAGAAGTTAGAGGAGAACCTGTTATAATGTCATTAAAAATGTGATCAGGCTGCTTCCAAAGACGAAAAAGGAAAATGAATATCTGTTGACCTTAATGTGTCTGGTGCCAAGATATCCTGAGGCGATCCCTGTTTGAAACATATCTGCCAAGGTAATTGCTGAGAAGTTAGTAGAGTTTTTCTCAAAGTCTGGAATACCAGATATTGTACAAAGTGATAGAGGAACGAACTTTACTTCCTACTTGTTTTAGGATGTGATAAGCTTGCTAGGAGCAAAACAACAGTTATCAACTGCATATCATCCAGAGAGTCAAGGAGCCTTGGAAATGTTCCACCAGAAATTGAACATTATGCTGAGTCAGGACGAGAATGTGATGTTGGTTTACCTTTATATTATTTGAGGTCAGGAATGCTTATCAAGAAAGCATGGGATGTTCACCTAATGAGATTATTTTTGGTAGGTAAGTAAGAGGATCATTGAAGATTCTTGCAGAAATTTGGGAAGAAAACCAAGTGGAAATCCCAGGAGAATATGTGAAGAACTTGAGGAAAAGTATAAGAAAATCTCTTCAAAAAATTTGAAAGTAAGTCAAGAGAAAATGAAAAGGAGATATAATAACAAGACTAAGCTAAGAAGGTTTAGTGTAGGTCAACAAGTGATATTATTTTTGCATATGAAAAGATTACCACTTACAAAAAAATTTCATTGTCCCTACAAAACAATAGAGAAGTTAAGTGATAAAACTTATGATATTGAAACACCAGGAAGAAGAAAACGCCAGAGAAAGGTACAGATAACCTTTTGATACCTTACATCTTGGAAACTAAAATTGAAACAATTGCAGTAATGCAGGCAACTTCGTCTACAGAAGATGACGATGGCTATGAATTGGGAGCTAAAAGCAAGATGAATAATTCTTCAAATTTGGAAAGTTTGGAGGGTGAACTAAAACACCTGTGTGTTGAGCAAGGTGGTGAACTGGGTGAAGTAATTAGAAGCCTCACATAACTTTTTGCAGATATACAAAGGCGTACTGATCTGAGAAAGCAAGAGGTCAAGAACCAAGAAGATAGAATACCATTTGGGTAGAGAACTTATTGTTGATCACCTTATGATTGAGATATTTTGAAGAAAGAAGTTGAATATTTGTTACAGCATGGATTAGCAGAACCCAGTTCAAGTCACTACAGTTCTCCATGCATGTTAATGAAGAAACCAGCCGTGTACTAATTATAGGAAACCGAAGTTCATAAGTATGGCTGATGATTATCATTTGCCTCTTATAGATCAGGTACTTGATAATATTAGGCAAGCTAAGTTTGTTTCCAAGATAGACTTGTTGAAAGGTTATTATCAAATTCCTCTTAGATGAGAATTCCATGTTGATGTCAGCTTTTATTACTTCTTTTAGATTCTATCAGTATACTGTTTTGCCCTTTGGTCTGATGAATGCACCTGCAACTTTCCAACGAGTGATGTCTCAACTGCTAGGATCCATAGAAGGAGTAGGTGTATACCTAGATGACATAGTGATTTACTCGACAAACTGGGAAGAACATCTGAAGATTTTAAGAAGAGTATTCAAGAAACTACGGGAAGCAGGACTAACAGTCAACCTAAAAAAGAGTTAGCTTGGGAAGGCAACAGTTCAGCATCTTGGGTTTGAAGTTGGAAAAGGCCTTCTCGTTCCTTTAACTACAAATGTAGAAGGTATCTGTAAAACTACCCCACCTCTTATCATACATACATACATACATACACACATTGCCAAATATATAATAGATAAATATTTAATTTGTAGATGAGTATGATTTATCTTTTCAGTAGTGTTCAGCAATGGTGAAATTTATTTTAGAAATTAAAATGTACAGCATAGCTACAGTTTTTGAATTTTCAAAAATTTTTCTGGCCGCTCAGGTCGAGCTTGACCCGCATGCACCTTAACGTATGTACACCGTCCGATTTAACACCCGCCTTGACACCAACTTCCCACCTATTCACCTCCTGGAAACTAGCAGCTGTATAAGTTTGAGTTATTTGTGTTGTACTGTTATAATCATCATGGAAATATCCAATTCTCCCTATGGTATTCATCACACTAGGTTTCATATTTTTAAGTTGTTTAATATATGATTGACAGTGGGATAGAGGACAAGACTCCACTAACTTTTCATTCTAAAATACACTGATTTAAAAAGTGTTACTTATACCATTTACGAGTGCTATTTTTTGAGCAGCTGCAACAATGCCAATGATACGAACTCTACATATCTGTCTGATAGAATTTGGGTTAGGGACAGATTACTCGACAATAAATCAACACTCTCCTTAGAGTTTATTGAACTTTCAATAATCCTCCATCTATACACATTCGGGTATAATTCTGATATTCTGGCCATATCTGCAGGAACAGGGATCTTATTCCCTGTCCCTGGTACATTCGGGATGATACCAACCATTACCTGCTATTTTAAGTGCTAGACGAGAGAGGTTATAAACATGTAAACAAACACAGCCACCACCTTGATGTGACTGAATTAAATGAGGTCATATACATCCCTTTTATTGCTCGTGATCAGGCTAGTTGTTTTCGACCTCTTACCCGGCCACAGGATTTTATGTCTCATCTTCCTCCTCCTACCACCTCCACTCAGTAGTTACATACTTTTTTCATTGACCATGTCAAACAGGATTGACCTCCCGAATTCCTTAACCGCTGGTTTGACGGAGTGAAATAAGAAGGGTAACAACCTCGTAACGATGTCAGACACTGCTGAACATATACTCTCCCCCTTCCTATACCCTGGGTAGAAATATCCTCCAAACCCCCGCCCTTTCTTAACGGTTCTGATAAAAATATTTTTCTAAAAATCAGCCTTAGAAAGTGGGCTAAAAGTCACTCTCATCCTTATTACTGGTATCCACAAAGACGTTATTGTAGAGGGTAAAAGCAAAAAAGCAGCAGAAAAAAGCTACAGTGAAGGGAATGTATACACATAACTACCTCTTTGTTCAACAGCGGGAATGAGAATAAGGAGAAACCAGAGAGGAAATTGAATTTATATATTATTATCTGAGTTTCACGTGAAGCACACACGTGACACTTATCCCGTTACTGAAGTGAATAGCCCTCCCATTTTGATCGGTGACAATGACTGAAACCTGATCTAAAAAATTTGTATTTAAAGATTTATATACTGTATTATGTATACCTGTACTCCTTCCATTCTCTAAACAGAAACAGTCCCAGTATATTTACTAGATTACCAGTGAATGGGCTCGGTTAGATGATGTCTGAATATATATACATAGATACTGTATTGAACATCACTTTTGAAGCCTAGCACCCTAGCAGCCTTACCACTGAATCTTATATTTATGGATAGAATGGCTCCCACGTTAGCTTCCTCACCTTTCCCATGATTAATAACTACCCACCTTAGATTGTCATCCCACCCAAATAAGTCACCATTCTTCATAACAGTTTTAAACCTTGTACCATAATATACCTTCAACTGATTGATAATATCTGTGTTAAGAGCCCATACTTCGCGATATGATATGTAGTAGTAAAATGAATAGTGGAATCCTCATCTCTCGGTAATATAGCATAATAAAGACTAGGGAACATGATGGAGACTAAACCTATCTCATATTCTATCCCGTTTTTGAGGTTTATGGGTGATTTTAGTCTGTTTTTAAATCTACACGGTGAGTTTTCTGGATACGTATCCAGGCTCCCTATACTGCACACATATATTGTGTGATCACTAACCATCCCTGGCGTAAACTATAGCTATCACATGCTGTACCTGATATATACTTTTTTTTAAGGGGTTGAGGTTAATTAAACAATTAATTTCTATTTTCTTTAGTTACCCATACTATGATTAGTTTGGACATGGTATGGAAGTATAATTAACATTTGAATGGTAAAAAATAATAATACTATAATATTTACATTGAGATATATTACGTAGCACATCTGTCTGCACCGCAGACATCCCTACTTCCCTCTGCTTTTTCTGAGAGAGAATCATTGGCCAGCAAATCTAACTGCCTCAAACGTGTGACTTCTTCATGGATGTATCATTTATGTTCTTATTTTCCAGATCACTCTAACCACACTCCATCCACCTGTCCATTCCTTGCTATTCCAGCGGGGAAGAGGATGTATTTGATGTGTTTATACTCTTCCTTACATAATTCATCCTTCAACTTCTTCACAGATATAAAAAAATTAATTGTTCTTTGGTCCTCGGTGTCCCTGCGTAACTTTTTTACGTGCTCCACCTCTTGACAGTATTTGATAGTAAACTGAGCGTACTTATTCACTTCTATGGGTTTTCCTATTCCGTTTTGCATTACCCGTGTAGCAATGAGTGGTAGACCTGCTCCCCCATGATCCCCTCCTACATAGGTTACAAGTGGTTTGATTTAAGATAACACTACCTTCCTCATCTTGGTCTTTAGCAGCGGCATAACTTTCCCCTTGTTTGGTGTATCTCAGTCCCGCGACATCTCCTTATGGATATATCTTGACAATATCTTTCACTACCCCGTAATTCCGACATGACATGGAACATGGCGGTAACCATGCAGGTTAATCTCCTCTTGAACCTGGGTTCAGACATGGGCAGCGAAAATGAGTTTACATGGGAGTTTTCCTTCCATTGTGAGTGACGACTGCCTGTAAAATGTGACACCTTCACCTGCCCTGTCCATATATATATATGATATATATATATATATATATATATATATATATATATATATATATATATATATATATATATATATATATATATATAAAGCTACACCTGCCAGTTTCCACCTCCCCTTGATAAAACATGTACGCGATGGTATACGGTAACATACATACTGCCTTAACCACACCCGCTGCAACATGTTACGAAGGGCAGAGGAGGGGGGGGCGGGGGCTGGAATGATGTTGCCTACGCCAATCCTGACAGATTTCCCTGTTATAACCTGTCTCCAGTGATGGTATCGGGAGTGCCAACACACTTTTCTGCTATAACCTGTATCCACATGATGTTACAGGGTGTGCCAGTCTAACAACTCCCTCTCCCCTAATAAGGAAGCCATAACATACCCTCCACCGTTCCATTCTTCATTAAGTGTTTCATTTGACCAGCACCTTGTTTATACCAATGCCAGGTATTCACTTCTTTTTTCAAAGCATTATTTTTAATCATCCATTCCTTGATATCTCCTAGGTTGATTAAGTACTGGTAATCCTGGATATTAACCAAATTAGTTTTCTATTAACTAAAAACTCTTTTATAACCCTTAGAATGTGTAATCTGTTAAGGGGCGGTAACAAATTCCCTTCTATATCCCCTGGACTAACCAGAATCCCATAAATAATTAATAATAGCATTCACGTATGGGATCTGGGCCTCGTTATAAGATATAGGAATGATGTGACTTAAAGTTAGATTACCTTGCACCTAAGCGGCACGTTGCTTGAATATATTGAAAGGTAATACACCCTCTCTCCTTTTACCTACTAGAGGGGAGGTACATCTGATTTAACTCCCGGCTGAACTTTTTGTGGATTTCCCGTGTTGTAAATGCTAGGATGAATCGGACCGCTAACTTTACCATCCACACCTGACTCTCTGTTACTACAACTACTACTACTACTACTACTACTACTACTACTACTATCAGTTTCCCCCGTTCTTTTTCTTCCCCCCTCCTTCACCAGTCTTTCATATGGAATTCTCGGAAGCAGATCTTTCATATTATTATTATTATTATTATTATTATTATTATTATTATTATTATTATTATTATTATTATTATTATTAGGGAAAAACTCTCTATCACAAGAGTATATATAATGTTCTAAAGGGTCCACAATAATACAAAGTGTAAAAAGTCCGTGTATAATTTTGAAGACTTTACAGAAAGCTTTCGAACCCTTCCCTGGGTTCATCTTCAGTCCAAATGAACAATAAGTTACAACAAGTACAAAGGTAAATTTAACAAACAAGAGTCGTTGAAGATCGTTGACAACGGTCATTAGCTCGTTAATGGGCCAGGTGATGAAGAAAGAGGGTAGTTGATAACAACTAGGTGATATCCTCCCCTATTAATCCTTCTGGCTGCAATTCTGTTGGATCTTCGTATAGGTTGTTGCAACATTACATGAAGTCCTTCATCCAAGGGCGTAGATTGGGCACCATAATCAGACTCCCGGGGCAGCAGTTACCTGGACTGGAAGAGGCAAGGCAGAGGCAGCATCAGGAGAGGGAAAAACAGAGCCTGTCCTACAGTTAAAATCTTTTAAAAACCTACTTGTAATATAAAAATTAACAAATGGGTCTTCATTGACAAAAGACTTGTTTCCTTTGAATGATTCTCCTAAACTTATAGCAGCTCCTTCGACTAGTCCTCTGACATTTACATTGTTACTTTTAAAGATAATTTTAGCCTCGTTCCAGTAGGGTCTATGATCATTCCTGAATACATGTGCTACTATTGCGCTGTTTTGTGATTGTAGTTCATAAGCTCGCTTATGTTCGCCCAAACGTATATCTAGTCCCTGTCCACTTTCGCCAAAATATTTACTATTACAATCCATACACGGTAGCTCATAAACGCCTGTGACTATGGGATTTTTATCATTGTTATTGTTTCTTACTAGGGAGCGTCTTATTGTATTTTCATATTTGAACACAATTTTAGTTTCCTTCTGACTTTTGTTTATATGTCCACTTATATTCTTTACTTCTGGATTAAAGGGAAGGGACAAATATCTTTTTGGTTTTTCCTTGGTATTATCTCTCAGTCCATAGAACGGCTTCCTCGCTCGCGAAATTGCTTTCTCAATGAAGTGAGGGGGATATCTGAGACTTCTAAAAGTAGCCGTGATGTGTTTAAGTTCACCGTCTATATATCCGGAGTCACAAATTCTGAATGCGTGTAAAGCAAAATTCATAATAACGTTACTTTTTATTTCTTTTGAGTGAAAAGAATAAAAATGGACATAACTCTCTTGAATTGTAGATTTCGGTAAACTGAAAATTTGTACCTCTGGCTATTACAGTCCCTGTACACTAAACCATCTAAAAACGGTAATTTAGAATCCACTTCTACTTCTGTTGTGAACTTAATTGATGGTAAAATGCTATTTGCTATTTCTACTAGTTTCTTTAGCTTTTCATCAGTACCCTTAAAAATGATAAAAATGTCATCCACATATCTCACCCATAAAACTGGTTTCGTTTCTTCATCACACCTGTTTAAAATTTCTTTTTCCACAAACTCCATGCAAATGTTAGCGAGGACAGGGGACAGAGAAGAACCCATGGCTACACTTACTTTTTGAGCAAATCCCTGATTATTGAGCTGGAATACAGTGGACGAGACACATAATCTGATAAGGGAGAAAAACTGCTCTGCGGGAATGGGGAAAGTCACATTACTTTGATCATGTAGAGCGGCAGCCCAGACCGCTGAGATACAACGAACGAGATACCGACTGTAACCCCTACTGGTATTTAGGAGTAGACTTGTAAACTGTGAAACTAACCGACTGCCGAAAATATATGGGTGGCTTACTTAACAAGCACCACTAATTGCTCGTTAGATTTTGGGTCTCGATCCAGTATATGAGATACCAAATGAAACTAATATATAATATATCTGCAGACTCTACTGATTATAAAATGACCAGTGACAGACATTTTGGAGGGTGGGTTCCCCTGACAGACGCACTGAAAAGGGGGGTTTAATTGGATCTAGATCCAACTTAGGAGATACCGAGTAAAATTTACACTACAATAGCACTGCACATCTTAGAATGCTGTGATGGTAATGCCAGACATTTTAGTGGGTGGTTACCCCCTGACAGACATCCCACAACGAGTGGGGAGGGGGAGGGGGAGAATGGATCTGCATCTAACATGGAGATACCAAGTAAAAGCTCTACTATAGTTCTGCACATCCTAGAGTACTGTGGTGGTAATACCAGACATTTTAGTGGGTAGTTACCCCCTGAGAGACACCCCACAACGAGAGGGGTAGGAAGGGGGAAGGGGAGGGGGAGACATGATCTCCATCCAACATCATAGTACCTAGTAAAATTTGTACTACAATAGCACTGCAAATCCTAGAGTACTGCAGTGGTAATGACAGATATTTTAGTGGGTAGTTACCCCCTGGCAGGCACCCCACAAAGAGTGGGGGGGGGAGGGGGAGCCAGGAACTGCATCCAACATTGGAGATACCAAGTAAAATTTGTACTACAATAGCACTGCACATGTCAGAGTACTGCAGTGGTAATGAAAGATATTTTAGTGGGTGGTTTCCCCTTGACAGACACCCCACAACGACTTGGGAGGGGGAAGGGGAGGGGGAGCCAGGATCTGCATCCAACATTGGAGATACCAAGTATAATTTGTATTACAATAGCACTGCACATCCTAGAGTACTGTGGTGGTCATGACAGACATTTTGAGGGTGGTTACCCTCTAGCAGATACCCCACAACGAGTAAGGAGGGGAGAGGGAGGGGGAGACAGGATCTGCATCCAACATTGGAGATATAAAGTAAAATTTGTACCACAATAGCACTTCGTATCCTAGAATGCTGTGATGGTAATGCCAGACATTTTAGTGGGAGGTTACCCTTTCACAGGCATAACCTACGATTGGAAGGGAGGGGTGGGACACCTTGAAATATTTCAAAATCTATCATAGGCAATATTAATATTAGAAATATGGTAAGTATCTGGAAATCGTGAACCTGATAAAATGTAAGAGACAAAAAATTCTACAAATATTGTGATGTTCCAGGATAAGAATTACTGCCAGAGTTATTTTTTAAAATTCATATTGAAGTATGGAATATTTCACTTCATTAATCCCATCACATCTATATTAATACTATGTGTGAGACTTCCTAGGCTTGGTCTACTTTCTATAGTTTCACACACACACACACACATATATTTGTATATATATATATATATATATATATATATATATATAATATATATATATATATACATATATATATATATCTATATATATATATATATATATATATATATATATATATATATATATATATATATATATATATTATATGGGGATACAATCCACAATGAAGTAAAATCCTCTTGTAGTTTAAAATATATATCTCTAGTAAAGGATTAAAGCTTTCGACCATCAACTGTGGCCTTGTTCACTAAAATGTGATATGTCACCTCAAGGAACTAACAAGTAAGAGCACAAACAATTGAAAAAAAAAACAACGGTTAGGTAACAAGCTAGTTTATATTATGAATGATTAGGCGGTTGAGCCCTCGTTCTTTCCTGAATTCGTCTTGATCTTCGTGGGGGAATGTTTCTATTGTCAACTGCTTGTTCTCTGCTGGTTGGGTGGTTAGTTGGAGAAATGACATGAGTGGAGTAAACAGGAGAGGAAGCAGCATCGTTATTGGCACATATATTTCTAAAGTTTGAAATTTTCCTTTTCCTACATATCTCTTCACAAATTGCTGTATTTTCTGAAATACCAGTATTTCCTGCAAAGGTCTCGTTTAATGAAATTAACGCCCCTTCTACTACTCGTCTCAAAGTCCTGTCGTTACATGCAAAAACAACCTTTGTACCTTTAAAATTTATTGCGTGGTTTTTCTCCCTTGTATGTTGCGCAATTGCACTGTATGAACTTCCCCTTCTGCAAGCAGCAACGGGTTCTTCCCTCCTCTTATCAATGGAACGTCCGCTTTCTCCCACGTAACATTCATTGCAATCACTGCAAGGTATTACATATACTCCTACATTCTCTCTATTACCCGATTTATTTTTAATGAGTTTCTTCTTGATTGTACTGTTGTACTGAAAAACTATGTTGAAGCCATTCTTTTTTCCTTTAAGCTGCCTAGAAAATTTATTAAGTTCTCTATTATAAGGAAGAGCAAAAGATGCCGTAGAATCTACCTTTTCAGTTATATCATGAGGGGCGTAAAACATCGATCTAGCTTTAGATAGAGACTGTAGTATAAAAAACTTTGGGTAACATAGTTTAGTAAAACTATCTACCAAGAAATTTATTTCGGCGTCAATGAACTGGGGATCACATATTCGGTATGCTCGAAAAAACAAATTGGTTAGAACGTTGTGCTTTACTTTGGGTTCATGATATGAAAAGTAATGAATATAAGTGTTTGTGTGGGTGTTCTTCCTATACACGCTGAATTTAAAGTCACTACTCACTGTGTCTCTATGAACTACCATATCTAGAAAGGGAAGCCTATTTTCCCTTTCCTTTTCCACTGTAAATTTAATAGAGGACAAAAAACCATTAAGCAACTCTAAAAACCTATGAAAGGCTTCCTCACCGTGCTCTCACTTGTTAGTTCCTTGAGGTGACATATCACATTTTAGTGAACAAGACCACAGTTGATGGTCGAAAGCTTTAATCCTTTACTAGAGATATATATATTTTAAACTACAAGAGGATTTTACTCCATTGTGGATTGTATCCCCATTTACTTAGAGGTACGACATAGTACCTGGCTTCTGCATATATATATATATATATATATATATATATATATATATAATATATATATATATATATATATATATATATATATATATATATATATATATATATATATATATATATATATATATATATATATATATATATATATATATATATATATGATATATCTTGCATCCTTTGGTTTGGAGTTATTTCTTCACACAAAGTATTTTATCTGAATGGGAGGGGGTCACAATTGGCAACAGCTATAAGTATGTGTGCTGAGCCATTTTTGAATAATTAAAGCAGTCATGTGGTGCCACTCTCAGTTCCTCTAAAAAAAGAAATGTAAGATAAGTATTCTCGCTTTAATAACGTCTTTGGTTATTTTCTTTTGTTGCCTATAGTTAGGACACTGCAGGTATGTCGAGGTTCGTAGCCCAACGTGTCTTACCATAAATGAATTGTTCTTTAGTTGCTGTTGGTTCGCGTGATTGAAATGAAATTTTTATCGGATATGGGAATTCGATTGATATTAAGACCAAAGTCCCATCATAAAGAGCCGTTTTAACACCCGCACATTCACAAAGAGATGATGTATCACAACACAAATAATTACTGGAAACGGAAATGTGAATGAATTGTTCAGGATAAGCTAACTATAAAGATTAAAACATTTTCTCCCATTTTATTCCCCCTCCCGAAGTTGACGATCATACAACTTGGAGCTCCTGACTCCCAAATTAAGTTGGCATATAATATGTCAATTATCTAATAGTCCACTTATTTTCGGCTGCCTCACTCAAATTGATCTGTACACTATCACCAAGTATCAGGTACCATATATATTCAGCGAAGAAAATCTAAACTTTATTCGGCTAATTTCTCCCTAGTAATTTTTTTAATCTTTATTATTATTATTATTATTATTATTATTATTATTATTATTATTATTATTATTATTATTATTATTATTATTATTATTATTATATTATTATTATTATTATTATTATTATTCGACCCAATTTCACAGAGAAAAATTACCTTACGAAAACACACCTGAGCACTCCAACCATTGTGGTCAGGCCAAAGCATCTGCTCTTGCATCTAGGCAGTGTCAAACATAAATGGTTCCTGTGTAAATACAGGACTTTCTTTGCATATGGTAGCGAAGCACTAACTAAACAGTAATGTACAATCACTAACCACCAACACTCACGATGCACTTACTCAGTAAGCACTCACACTTGCATACATTCACTATACACACACACACACACACACACACACACACACACTTAACATACACTCACACACACTCTCAATAACACAAAACACTCTGAATACCCAGCACTCACTAGGCGCTCACTATACACTAAATGCTCACTAAACACTTGAAATACTGAATTTACTAAATACTCATTATACCCCAAACACTCAGTAAACATTCGCTAAACACTCACTTAATCTTAAACATTAATTAAACACAAAACATTCACTAAACCCCAAGCACTCATTAAATACTAGCCTACCAAACCCTAAATATTAATTAAATACTAAACAGTGAATGAGCATCCACTCATTAAAAACTTAATAAACACTAACATACTAAACATTTGTTAAACACTAACATTCACAAGACATTCACTAAACGCTCACTTAAAATTCGCAAAACTTTCACTAAAACCCTAAACACTCACTGAATACTTACACACTAAATATTCACTAAACAATACCATTCACAAGACATTCACTAAACGTTCACTTAACATTCACAAAACATTTACTAAAACCCTTAAGACAAAACATTCACTGAATACTTACACAGTAAACATTCAATAACATTCACAAAACATTCACTAAACCCAAAAGACTCAGTAAACATTCAGTGAATACTGACACATTAAACAGTCACTAAACCTAAACATTCATCAAACACTTACTCATAAACATTCACTAAACGCATACTCACTAAACCCTAACAATTCGCTAAACACTGACTCATTAAACATTAACAATAGAAAAAATTGACAATCGCACTAATTTTTCTTTTCTCTTGTTTTCTTTACATTAATGCAAGGTGATTATTATTATTTTTTTTTTTTTGGTCTAGTTTCCTCTTGTATTTATTCATAATCTTCTTGAGAGAATGGAAATTTTCGAAATAACTTGGTGTGTAGAGATATTGTTCAGACTGCGTTATTAAAGCCTTAAGTAATGCTAATGTTAAATGTAGAGCATTTGTTGCCTTAAAAGGAGCTTTTGATAGAGCTTGCAGTGATGTTATTCTAGAAGAACTTGTCAACAAAGGTGTCAGGGGATTTTTACTGAGGTGGATTAGGAGTTACTTAACTGAAAGAAGAGCGAAAGTTTGTTTCCAAGGATATGAGTCCGAGGAAATGTTGATGGAGTTAGGTATTCCTCAAGGTGATGTTCTTAGTCCTACCCTTTTTAATGTTTTGATGGATAAAATTGCGAGGCATAATTTTCCTGCTGGTACTGTGATTATTTTTTATGCTGATGATATTTTGATACAGTGTGTTAGTGAAACCATTTTAATAAGGGCTATGGCAGAATTACAGAATTTGTGCATGCACATGGGCTTGGTGATAAATGAAGAAAAGAGCAAATTTCGGTCAAGGATGGTTAATAGTAATACGGTTGCCATAAATGGTAAAACTTTGGAAAAAGTAAATAGTTATAAGTATCTTGGTATGTACATTGGATTTAACAAAAGCTCGGATGAAATTAATTGCTTGAAAAATGTTTGTCTAGCTTGAATGAGACCTTTACAGGTGTTGGCAAATAGAGGTAACGGTGCTGGTATTCCTGTTTTAAGGATGATGTACATCAGTACGGTGCGTTCAGTTATAGACTATGCATCACCTGTGCTGGTGAATTATTCGAACACAGAGTTGAGACCTCTTGAAATAATCCAGAATAAGGCAATGGGAGTGATTTTAGGTTGTTCCATGAGTACTAGGATTGAAATCATGAGACTGGAATTGAATCTACCGAGTGTTGTTGACCGAATACAAGAGGTAGCGGCTATGGCTGCTCTTCGTATGATGAGAAGGGGAGAAATAACCTTAAAGAGGGCTGTTGACAGTTATTAAGGCAAAAGAATTTGCCCTGTTAAATATAACATGTATTTTAAGAAACTGTATAATATACTGATGAAATATGATATTATAAAATTTTGTGTAAAATTACAAGAAGTAGCTCCAATGAAGCCGTGGTTGTGTCACAAAATTAATGTAAGCATTTGTAAACATGACTGCAGAAAAAGTGAGTGCAACACATAAGAATTGAAACAATTAATTCTGTCTAAAATCAACACATTACCTAAAGCTAAAAGTATACATATGTACTGTGATGGTTCAGTGAATGGTATCAAAGTTGGATGTGGGGTGGTTAAAAGGGAATATTATGAAAATGATGTGAGTACTGACGAGACGCTGTCAAAAAAAAAAAAAAATAGAAGAAAAAACTTCTACTACTACTGCTAAATTACATGCCATTCATGAAGGGTTAACCTTAGTAGTAAACAAGATGAAAGACGTGTTTGTTTTCGTTGATTGCCAGAGTGCTCTTCTTGCGCTTAACTCTAGATATCCAGTTGACATGGAATTAGTAAGTGTAAAGAACTCGTATATGCAATAGAAGATCAAGGGTATTTTGTCAAGTTTGACTGGGTACCATCTCACGTTGGTATTCATTTGAATGAGATGGCCGATAGTTTGGCAAAGGATGCTACAAAAAAAAAAAAATATTGATACAGAAAGCACAATGACTCTAAGCAGAATAAAAAAAGAGCTAAAAATTAAGAGGTCTTTGTGGGAAACGGCTGAAATTCGACAAATTTTAAACAATGGTAGTGTCAGTATGAGACACTATTTGTTTGTGTCTGAAAACAACAATATTGTATATGGTAGGGCACTGTCTAAACTAGATACTTTAATAATGAGGTTGCGTTTGGGATATAAATATTCTTGGGAATACATTGATAATGAAAACTCTAAATGTAAATTATGCGGTGAGTTACGGAAACATACTTTACAACATTATGTTATGGAATGTAATAAATTATCAGAGTTTCGTAACCCCAGAATAGATGATGTAACAAATCAAGTATTTTATTTTCTGAAAAATTATGTATGTTCCAAAATTGTCAAGAAATTTTCTAATTTATTTTGGAATAAATAATTGTGAGCCATTTGCCTGACCTTTAGAAGGATTTTGTATAACTTGATTTTTTGTACCTTTTCTTAACATTTTTCTTTTTATATACTTTACTTTACTTTTTGTTTTATTTTTGTTTTGTATGGCTTTTGCCTATTGAAAATTTGCTTTAGTATATAAACATTTGATTTGTATAAAATTTACATTATAGCTTGGCATTTGCTTTTGTATAAATTGGGTTAAAATTCTTCTCATGTAAAATATTTGCTTTTCATTACTGTTTTTTTAATTTTTATTTACGTATTTATTATGATTTTTGCCTGGAATCTTTTGAATTTTGTAGGTGAGTATAGCAGCATGCTGCTACACTCCATTTAATGTATATCAATAAATTTTTTGAATTTGAATTTGAATTTGATATTGTTTAAAAAACAGAGATCCTCTGTGCCCTTCCTCAGCCAGGTGTATTATGTCTGACGAATTTTACACCAGCCGAAAAAAAATCGACTACAGTAACAACAATATTCACTCATTAAACTGATAATACAAAAATGTAGCCATGATTTCATTAGCATGAAAGTCAGTTGAAACCAAAAGAAGGTAGTCCTGCTTCGATAAAACAAATCGAGTAGGCTGTAGCACAATTAATATGATTTGTACCCTGACTATAGCGTATATATTACTTATGTATTACTATCTATTTAATGGGTGCGTAACTTTATTTAACAAATGTTATGTACATAGACATTTTACAGCAATAACTCTAATAATGATAAGAACTTATATGCTACTTTATAGTGTCAGTCTTCCAACCACCGCTACATTAATTTTCATATCGTAAACAAAGCTAAAGTGAGTAGGGGAGACCGGGGCTAGTTGGCACACTTTTTACAATTTTGGTTATTGCGAATATGAAACAAACTTTTTGCAAAATTCTTACCACCATTGAAAAATATTAAAATTCGTCTTTATCATAGAGCAAAATAATTGCTGTTTGCTTTCTACATAAGATAACAATAAGCTTTAGAAAAAAATAACTTTTCCTGCCACTTGCCCCACGGGGTAAGTTGGCACACATTATGCGGTAAGTTGGCACAGTGATAATTAAAAGAAAATTACTACATTGCATTTAAATCAAATAGCAAAAATACCCTCTGAATTTACAAAATACAAAATATAAGGCATTAGTATTACTTCAGATCATCATCTAGTTGTAATTATGGCAGGTGTAAAATAAATCCTCGTCATAGTCTTCATGCTCCCACATGTTACATGCCCTGCACTGGACCCACACTTCTCCTGGCTTACCAAACACAGGCTCTCTTCAGCTGAGCTTTCTTCTGGATCAACAAGAGCAGTTTTTAATTCTGTATCACGCTGATGACTGATCTGAAGCCCATACGTCTTTTAGGACATCTCTTAATCTGTTACATAAACACCCGTAAAATCAAAATCTTGAAATAGTCTGTAATTCAAAGTTGAAATTCCATCAATCCTAAACCAATTGAAAACATCAGAATAAGTGACAGCTAGAGGTAAAGCCGAGGAAACTTTACCAGGAATGTCACAGATGGGCATACTTGATCCTGGATTACCAGTCATCCACGAATCACATGTTTGCAGGAAACAAAACGTAAATTATATAAATAAATAGGCTTACTATTGTTATCAAATAACGTGTGCCAACTTGCCCCATTTATTTTGAGCCAACTTGCCCATCCCTACCATTTGGTACAAAAACGATTACCAGTCCACACCAAGAAGCCTTGAATTAAAAATTTTAATTCTATAGAATCTTTAAACCATAAGGAAAACTATGCTATCATTAAAAACTAATCTTTATGAATGTATAGATGTTATAGCAAATAACAGAAAGAATAAAATATTTACTTACTACCATCAAAATAAAAAATTGTCTCATAAATTCGAGCTCCTACGTTCTATCTCTATAGAATTTTGCTGGTAATTGAGGAACCACGTGGCAATTACACAGTGTATGTATTAGAGTCATCCTACTGGTAAACTTTAAAGTCATGTTGAGTATGCCAACTTACCCCTGTAGCCAACTAGCCCCGGGCTCCCCTACTATAATTTAAATCAGTTGCTAGCTTGACAAAATAATAATAAGACTGAAGTATTATGGGCCTACAGATGACTGTTATTTATATGAAACAAACAAATTATTTTTGTGTTAGATCAGCCATCGTCAAACGGGGTTCCATGGAACCTTAGGGTTCCGTGAACGATCGCCAGGTGTTCCGTAAAAATTCATGTTTTATTTAATTATTTGTTATTTTATAAGTATATATTTTTCATTAAACATGAAGTGAGAAATCGTAGTCCTATAATTTATTTTTTTGTAACATATTGTGCGAGATTTTTTCCCTCTGTTTTACTAAAGGTAATTAATATAAATGCTTACATATATATATGTGTGTGTGTGTGTGTGTGTATTGGGGTTCCTTGGGATGAGGAAAATTGTCTCAGGGGTTCCTGGGAAAAAGTGTTAGATAAATCCAAAGGATATAGAAAGGATAAAAATATTTATTAAGTATATCACGATAATGTATAATACAGGTCAATAGTAGCCCACTATACTTGAATCTAGAAATCCATTATCAGGGCTTGCCCTTCCCCTGCCCACCTGTTAGGGTGTGTCTGTCAGGGGTAAACCACCCACTAAAATGTCTGTCATTACCATCACAGCATTCTAGAATATGAAGTGCTATTGTAGTACAAATTTTACTTGGTATCTCCAATGTTGGATGCAGTTCCTGTCTCCCCCTCCCCCTCCCCACTCATTGTGGGGTGTCTGTCAAGGGATAACCACCCACTAATACGTCTGGTATTACCATCACAGCATTCTAGAATGTGCAAGTGCTATTGTAGTACAAATTTTACTTGGTGTCTCCGATGTTGGATGGAGATCCTGTCTCCCCCTCCCCTTCCCCCTTCCCCCCCTACTCGTTGTGGGATGTCTCTCAGGGGGTAAATACCCACTATAATGTCTGGTATTACCACCACAGTACTCTAGGATGTGCAGAACTATTGTAGTACAGATTTTACTTGGTATCTCCATGTTAGATGCAGATCCATTCTCTCCCTCCCCCTCCCCACTCTTTGTGGGGTGTCTGTCAGGGGGTAACCACCCACTAAAATGTCTGGCATTACCATCACAGCATTCTAAGATGTGCAGTGCAATTGTTGTACAAATTTTACTTGGTATCTCCAATGTTGGATGCAAATCCTGCCTCCCCCTCCCCACTCGTTGTGGGGCGTCTGTCAGGGGGTAACCACCCACTAAAACGTCTGTCATTACCACCACAGTATTCTAGGATGTGCAGTGCTATTGTAGTGTAAATTTTACTCGGTATCTCTTAAGTTGGATCTAGATCCAATTAACCCCCCTTTTTCAGTGTGTCTGTCAGGGGGAACCCACCCTCCAAAATGTCTGTCACTGGTCATTCTATAATCAGTAGAGTCTGCAGATATATTATATATTAGTTTCATCTGGTATCTCATATATTGGATCTAGACCCAAAATCTAACGAGCAATTAGTGGTGCTTGTTAAGTAAGCCACCCATATATTTTCGGCAGACTGTCAGTTTCACAGTTTGCAAGTCTACTCCTAAATACTGGTAGGGGTTATAGCCGGTATCTCGTTCGTTGTATCTCAATGGTCTGGGCTGCCGGTCTAATGTTCTTCCTGTAACTTTGTGATCACATAATCTAATGGAACGTTGGTAAATAATGCCGTAACATCTATACTCGCCATCCTCCCATCTACCCAATTACTATCTTTGACCCGCTGTATAAACTGGAATGAATGCTGTACCCTTTAGAACATTATCATTATTATTATTATTATCAATTAAAAATATTTGCCATGAATCCCGCGGCTATGGGAAGTAGTACTGATAAAATCACACCAGCCTTCCTACCTATGAGAATTTTTTTCTTCTTATGTAATGGGTTCTTCTTTAAAGAAACCTCGTATACCTCCCTCCTGCACCTTGGCAACCTCTTCACGTGGTTTTTATCCTGGGTTAGGTTTCCCGGAAGGAAATTCCTAAAAATTTCGGAAATAGTGGTAATAAATTTCCCACCTAATGCAGGAATTACTTTACTCCCGTTCGGATGGAGAAAGACGTGATATAAACAGGATAAAATCCTTATTTTTATATATCAATGCTCTTTTAAAGTTATGGTTCATACAAGGACAATGTGTGACTTATCCAAGGAGGAATTAAACTTCTTTGGGTATCCTCTCCACTTCACGTAGTAATATGTTCTATTACCCCTCCTCCTACTTTTTAAAATATCAATATCATAAAGTTCCAGTAAGCTAGCAGGGATTAACTTTTCCTTATAAAACAATTCTTTAATAACCTCCCCATGTAGTTCCTCTAAATAGTATACAGTAGGATTTTGTTTTCTATCAACTTCCCTTACTTTGAAAAGTTCATAAGTGTTCTGCATGGTATATCCTTTCCTAAAGAGAGCATTCCTATTCTCATCCGCGATACGTACTACAGTGCTGGTCTTCGAGGGAGAACTGACTGGTTCCTCCCGCTGTGAAGTGTTTTTTATACTTCCTGAAAAACTGAAGGTTAATATACACTCTATCCACTAAGGCACGAACGTCATTCGGGGTTTGCCCTCCTCCTAAACCTCTAAGCAGTGAATTATTATAACCACTGACTATTTCCTGTAATAAGTTAATATATTTCAATGTATTATTAGGGGTGAGGTATTTATATATATTGCTTTTAAGTGTTTTAATCAGCCTTTCAGCTATGGCAGCTTTAATCTGTCTAGAATGCACACTATATAACATTGTATTTCTATTCTTTAGGTACCTCCTTACATGACTGTTATAGAATTCTTTTCCTACATCAGTATTAAATCGAGATACACCCAAAAAAGCATCCGATTCGAGAATGCTCTTTAGAGTCTGTTACAAGGTACTTCCATCCTTTTCCTTTACAGGTGAAACCTGTAAGTACCTCAAAAACTGCCCGATGACTATTAAAAGATATTTATAAACTTTGTTATAACGTGCAAGTTTAGACATGTCAGCTAAATCAATGCTAACGATAACTCTTTTGCTGAACCTTTTAAGAGTACCTTAATGTAAAGTATACAAAGACTGATTTTGCAAAAAAAAATTTAACATCGTCCTTAGTTATATTTTTCTCGAGTTTCCTCACATCCCTGAATAGCGTACTTACACTGCTGAAACTGCTAGAGTATTTAACGTTTTTGTATAGCTTCTTCAGTATCCACAGCTGCGTTTTAGTTACCATTGGAATATGATTTGGTATTTACTTTCCTCTATGATATTAGTCCTGGGTTGTAAGGAGTCAGGTGTGGTAGCTGCGAGGCCTACCAGTACCGTACTGGTTGGGTTATAAGACTCTCTTTCATATTTTCGAGAAGACACTACCCTTTCGCCGCCCGAATAAATGACGTCCTAAAGTTTCAATTTGTCCAATATCCCTATTCTTCATTAAGATATAGTGAGAAGAATTGAGACTAACACTTCTGCTGAAGTGTTAGTCTCAATTCTTCTCACTATATCTTAATGCTGAGTGGAATAAATTCAGTGGTATGAACATAACTGAAATTAACGAGTGCCGTCCAGCGGTAAGCACTTGTGTAACATTCTTATTATCGTTTGCCTCTAAAAAGCAATCATCCAGGACATATAGCAGACCTTTATCACTTAACCCTCGATCAGTATATTCAAAAGGGTTTAATATTTCTTTAGAGACCGTAATCTTATTCCCTGTAGTTGGGTGCTTTTTCAGAGGATGTTCATTTACTCCACAATAAAGTATGGTATGAAACATTCCCTCATATTTTTCAATAATTTTCTGACATATACTTTTACCTGAGTTGCTATACCCTGCTATAATAATTCGGGATGAGTTTGTGAATAAATTCAACACCTCCTCAGAGATTGAAACTCCTTCCATCTCGATGGTTTCGACCTTTCTACAATAAAGTATACATTTACATTGGTATTAATACATCGGAAGTATAGGTATAGAGAAAGTGATTGGTGTTGACAATATTTTATTGGCGTAAAATACTGATTACATTATGATAAATAACAGTTTACAGGATACCTTATCATTTAACATAATATAACTCACAGATATAGTAACAACCCATAACAAAATAAATGAAAACAGTTTACCTCATTTACATGTACAGGAGGTCATAATCATCAATGAACCCGTCATTCATAAGAGCTTTGTAATCAGTTCTGAAACTCGTCACTCTCATCCCCGTCTCCATCACTATCATCAAAATTTGCTTCTGTATTAGCAAAGGGTTACGCCTCTTCCTGCATATCTCCGTTTTGCTATTGACTTACTTTTTTTAGATCCCTTACGTTGCCGTGGGGGAGACAGTTTTCTAGGGTATGTGAGGTGCAGTGGAACTGGAATGGGATGGGGGTGGGTGGATGGGGGATGGGTGGAACTGTGGATGGGGTCGAGGTGAGATGGGACAGCCCCAGGATAGGCGGGTGACTGGGATGTGATGAGGCGATGGGAGGGGCCGGAATAGGCAAAGAAGTAGCAGGTGGAGAGGAGGAGACCCTTCTGTATGAGCTTGTTGAAGTTACCTCCCCATAGACAGATACCTGGTCTGGGAAACATCGAAACTGTAATAGGTGGATTATTTGCCTCCTCCCCCTCCTCCTCCCCTTCACCTCCATCTCATCCCCTCCCTACCCATTACCTGTTGGTATAACATGACAACCTTGCCCCCTCCCCCCCATATCACTTCCACTTCCGGGTGACCATACGCGTGGGTTTTATAAGCATTGAAATAGTACCTTTCATCTCCTAATGGGCACAACGCTATTTTTTTCTGTTTTATTAAAGACATAGTACCCTTGATATTTCGTAAATTATGTATCTCCATAGAGGTAGCCTAGTTTTCATCAATTACCTCCTTGTACTGATCATGGTCTATAGTCTTCTGTTTAATTCTCTGTATACCTTTCAAAGTATTGCATCACACTGTTTCTGACATGATGAATATACTTTGGGTTTTACACCAATGAATTCCCTGGTATCCTCCGCCCCTTTCCAATTTTGTTTAAACCAAGCTCTCCTTTCCAGGATGAGTCGTATAGCGGGTGAGTCTCAGGGAAGTTGCTGAAGTTAAGGTGTTAGTGTAACACTCCCTACAATTCACGTGTGAAGTCGTCAGTTTCTAAAGAAAAAAAAAAGAAACAGTCGGTGTCCATATAGGGTAGCTGTACCTTATCCTCGTAATACACTCGCGGTACATTATAATAAAACTCGAACATAATATTCTTCCCAAGGTCTACGTAATATGCTAGAATGAATATATATTTGGGGAGTCCGCCTGCACGGACTTGCGGTTGTGATTAATAATGAAGCGTTCCTCATTGATCATTTTGAGTGATTTATAAGTATGTTTGGATACACTTCTGAGCAAGCTATTTTCATTTGACACAACAATGCTTCTATTACCATAATTTAAAGAGTTCTTTAATGTAACACCGAAGAGCGCATTCATGATGACTTTAATCGCATTTTTCTTATCATGGTCACTTTCCTTAGCTCTC
>NC_061087.1:66898664-66918664 GCF_015104395.2 Macrobrachium nipponense | reverse complement strand
ACTAATTATAACACTGCTAATCGGTCGTTATCGTTTTTCTCCTGTTTAGTCCTCGGCCTTTCACCATCTGTCTCCCTTGGGATTCTGCATTTCTTTCTATCTTAAAAACTGAGCGTCTCTTGTCTGGGCTCTAGGTCTATTTGAAGGTTGCTCATAATCGGTAGTGGCAAGGAAATGGGCATTGCATAATTGCAAAATGTCCTAAATAACAAGCGCACAACTTTCGGCCTTATGCATTATTATTGAAATATATTTTAACCAGACCACTGAGCTGACTATCAGCTCTCATAGGGCTGACCAATGGCCTGCTGCGAAGTCCGCTCTCCACTCACATGGGGTGTACTGGCATGATATGTTTGTTTTCTCCTCCTTATTGCACACTAAGCTAATAAATTAAATTTCGGTATTTCCTATCACTTCAAGTAAGAAATTCTCTCTATTCATCTGAGTGTTAATATTCTAACTGAACTTGTCATCTGTGACGACTGTTATATTTGGAAAGTTTGAACCAACATGAACATGTCCTCCTCAAATTAGTATGATTGGAATTCTGTCCAGTCTTGCCAGCATTAACACTACCATATTGAAACTTTGTGAGCCGTATACATAACCTCTACGACTAATATAGTGGTATGAATAAACTCATTACTGTTACAGGCCCTGAGTAATTTTACACAAATATCTTCGCTAGCAGACCATTTATTTCCAGCTCATTGTTTTATCTATATTTTGTAAATAGAGCATATTTTGGAATTCATGGAACTTGAGTTCAAATACCAACTTAAAGTGGCAAAGTTTATAAGTTCCTTTTATTAGGCAGTATATTGAAATTCATAAAACGCTAGAAGACCATTAAATGTTGACAGTACAGCTTTTGTATAATCTCGAATCAGACCATAACATTTTCTATCAAGAATAATTGACAAATCGACTTTATCCCAAAGATAGATTTTATCTGAAAGATTAGAAAGGACTGGAATGTAAAACCTAAACCCAGTTATGTAATGTTAGAAAGTCTAAACATCATAGAGAGCTATAACAAAAAACTAAGCTTAAACATTTCGAGACAACTACTTCAGCATGTTCAATATTAAGGGCTCTTCAAAGTAAAAAAGACTTTAAAGGTGGAATGTGGAAGTAATAAATAAAACGCTTCATTTTTGAGACACTGGTTTTCCAGTCACGTCAGCTTAGTTTATAAATATCTCTTGAAGTATATTTATATGACCTAAAAGCCAGTAATATTTTATCATGATACTTGGTAATAATATGCTATTCATTACTATCAAATGAGATAATTTCATACTTCATGGTTTTATTGTCCTCTAACCTATCATGAATGTACTCTGTATATGTATACGTTAATAATATAAATACAATGCTTTTTCTTTTTTTGTAAAAGATTTCTTTTATTTACTTATAATAATATGTAGAAAAACCAATTCCCATTAATTTACATCTTCTAACGTTAGATTACTTTTACACTGAAAAATTGCCTTATGCGATTGTTCAGGATATTCTCTGATACCAGAGATATATTTAGCAAATATTTCGGTGGACACGTCAGTGTTAATTGGGCGTTGAATAAAACTTTATTTATGTTAATAAACTGAGTCTCTTATTTTATATGTTGTTTATTATCGAAATATAATAATACGCCTCACTTCGATCATTGTCATTTACAGTTATCGCAGTCAATAGTGATGGAAACATCCATTAGGTGGTTTCGAATTTAGTGGAATTACCTCTCTGGACATCCTTGAGATTAGAGAGTGATTAGGTCTCGGTCAGGCACGAACTGAAATTGAGTTGTAGGATATTTAATTGGTAGTAATTAATATGTCCCTCTTACTTCCAATCGGCCAGATATGTTGGGGCCATTAAATTCATTAGGTAGTGTATTACCGATAGAAATTTGAGCTATAAAGCAGCTTGAAATATATTCTACAAACTAAGTTTTTTTTAGCGATTATAAAAGCTTCAATAAGTAAAAAAGATGGGAACTCATGAACTATAGAGACAAGAACGTTAACGTTTGTGTCTAATATTTGATCAGAAATTTATTATATATATATATATATATATATATATATATATATATATATATATATATATATATATATATGTGTGTGTGTGTGTGTGTGTGTGTGTGTGTGTGTGTGTGTGTTAAGGCACTGCATAAATGTATAAGTGGATATATATTAAAATAGATGGGGCTGATAACCTTAGCTCTTGGTGTTTAGAAACAGGTACAAAACAGTGAATTCCTCAAGATGCTGATATGAGACACAAGTGGAAAAACACTGATTGCGATGACGAGATGGTAGACACATTCCAGAGAGATGACGTAAACTGCAAGAAAAGGTTACTTCAGGTCACTTCAGGTCATCGTTATGTGAGCTAGATAAAACATGTACATGGGAAATGGAAACTCACAAAATTAACTAGTGTGCATGTATTCATGTGTCCAGTAGCGTGCGTGTATCCGTACGTCTGTTGGTCAGCGTACATACACACACTTGTAAGATGAAACAGATGGAATTAAAAACCCCTAGTGAGGCATTTAAGCGGACATTATCTGATATTCCCTAGGTGTGGAAACTCGCCATAGAGGAAGGCTCTTGGAGACCTCTTGTATGGTAAAGTGAAGAGGATTTAAAAAAATTATATATTTGTGTACAGACATTAAGTTCAGCTTCTAGAGAAAGGAAGTGTGGTGCGAAAGTCAATGTTATTGACGAACTTTAACGTTTTATTGTCTGATAATTATGGTCTCTTTATTTCAGATGGATTCTGTTGTTACTACTTGAAAAATGAATATTCTTGACTTAGATATGATGTGTATTGATAAAGCTCAAGTAGTAGTCGGACATATGGGTTGAAGCATAGACCCCTTAAATAGAAGGACTGGTATCCTCTATGCTCGGTATCTGGAACTTGGGTCCTAAGTTGGAACTTGGGTCCCACCCACAATTTGTGTCAAATACATGATAGAACCTTCATTCTGTGTCTTAAGGGGTTTTGAAGGGCGAAGAGTTCATTTGTCATACTTTTAACCTCCTACGATGTCATCTGAAGGTCATTTAAAGGTCAAATCTAGGTCATTTAAAGGTCAAATCTCATAAAAAACACAAAATCATACAGAATATTGTATATTCTCTCAATTAAAGCAATGGAAAACACACCTTAAATTACCCTGTCACTGAATTAAAATCCATATATAAACAGTTAAGCCTGGAGAAACAACAGGAACATGTTTAGGCAAACAATATAGTTATTCTAGAAACAAAATCATTGAAAAAAACATTCCATAATATAAATAACATTAGGTACATGTTTAGTTTTTAGCAGATAGTTTTTCTTTTCTTCTCAAGCAGCCAAGGTGTCTTTCTTTATCACTGTTGTCTAGCACAAATGCTTTCAAAAAAATGTTTGACAGAGTAAGGCATGCTCCTTGAATTGCAACCATTGGACTATCGATACAAGATAAAGTTTGGCTGAGATGAGCTCGGCAGCAATGCAAGTTGCACTCATCAAAAAGTTTATAGGCTGAGTGTACAAAATGCACTGTTGAGAGTAGAGGTAAAGTTAGTCCACCTCTGCTTAAGTTTGTGAGAAACTCTGAATTAATATGATGGTCGTCGTTATCTTCAGTTTCGACACTCAAAATATTATCTCGAAATTTGTGTTCCAGATATCCAGCTAGAAAAATAATTTTATGTTTGATACTGTCATTAGATTGAACTAGGTCTTCAGTGTCAGCAATAGTGATGTCAAAGTGATAATCATCAATGCAAATGTTAGAGGTACAAGGCACATCATTAGACTGGTGCGGCGTAGACTCGTATTTCAAAAGTGCATGGAGGTTCTTGGTTGCTGCAGCTGCCTTGATATCTACAATGTTAATGTAGAAATTACCCCCATTGCGTTGTCTGGCTTGGCCAAAGAACTTTTCAAGGGCTTCATCAGCAAACACACCAGGTAGCACATAGGTGAACTTGTACTGAGTCAATAGCCACTCTGCAGCCTCAATGTTGGCTCTTGTAGACAGCACCAATGCCTCTGCAGTTTGCTTTGTGAGCTTTTGCGTCCGACCTCGACCACCTGACCATGCACAAGAGGATATAACATCACAAGTTTCATTAAGTTTCTTGAAAGTAGTGCAATTATTGGTCCATGGTTGACGACAATCATCACGCATGTTAATACCGGAATACCGATCTTTCACATTCATCATGTGGAACCAATCAGTGATCAGCTTAACAAAAATGATGGTGCCCTCGCTAATGCCAAGTTTATCCTTTAGAGTTGAAAGGGCAGCAACAGTTTTGTCATTGAAGATTTGACAAACAAAAGGCACGCTTTGTCTCTGCAAAGGCTTTGGGTACACAGCTGTGTATGTGATCTTGGTTAGACGGATGCTGTTTCTCCTGTCTTCATCGTACAGTGCTTCTATGTCCTTCCATCGTGCAACATATGTTTTTCCATCTTTTATGAAAGAAAGTTCCTTATCCTGAACGGTTATCCAGTTATTTCTTACATTTTTGAAAGAATGAACATAGTCAAAAACAAGGAAAGCATGAGAATTTATAGCATTTATGAAAGCTTTACCAGGACCACCTAATTTACCATAAACTGCAACGTTTGTGTTGCAATTATCACCTACACAAGAAATTATAGTACCACCAGCATCGCTAACCGCTACTAGAGCTTCTACCAGAATTTCCTTGAGTTGATCTGAATTAAGTTTTGCAACAGGGTAAATGCGTAGTATATATTTAGGGCCACCAAAATGGCAGACAACTTCAATTACTAAAGCATGTGTTGCGAGAACTTCGGTATCACAAGAACCATTTTGAGCGTAACCAACAACACGACCACCTGAGTACCTAAGTGTTTCTGTGAGCTTCACTTCATCAAAAAGAATGTTGACAAGACGCTGCTGAGGTTTAAGTTTTTGAAAAAGTTGCTCCAAGTTTTTATCATGTAGACTACAGGAGAGAAGTTTTTTCAACAGTTCCACTCTAGGTAAAACAACTGAACCAGACTTTCGTAGCATTTTATATGCAGCTGGTGAAATGTTATGGAGTTCGGCACCAAGAACATAAAGATTTCTGTCAAAGCGACGGCCTTCTGGATGAGTGAGTAATAACTGTAACTGAGAATGAAGAAACTGAAAATGAGGCGAATCAGAACAACTCATATGGCTCAATTCCTGTACTGCACTTTTCAGATAGTCTGCATCTTTGAACTCATACTCTGTTATGCATGACATAATTTTATCAAACTGGGACCATTTACTGAGAAGGCTATTCTTTTGCAGACAACCAGCTTTAGAAAAATATGTCTTAGGTATTTCCTTTCCATTTTTCTCAACGCATTTAAGATACAAAAACCCAAATGACGATTTCACATGTTGCAAATGGAGAAATTGGATAACGGAACGGCCCTTTGCATCAGTTTTAGAAATGTAAATATCATCACCATCACAAACAATACGATAATCCTTTGAGATATGCTCCTGGATGTCATTACAAAATGAATAAAAGTCGCCGATCTTATCCACAACTTCATTTCGGAGTCTTTCGTTTTCAGCTCGGGTCTCAGCTGAAGCAGCTGTAATTCTGGGTGCTGAGGGGACCTGCTTTAAGCATGACTTTGAAACTCCAGGGAAAATGGATGGTGGATGACTTGGTCTTTTCCCTCCTTTAACTGTAATCCATTCACAGTCAAAATGATGAGCACAGGCATAGATCTGCTTCAGCTGTAGCAAACTGGAACGCTCATTTGGCATAGCATCGATCCAACGGTTTCGCTCCACTTCATCAGTTGGAAATGATACTACTTTGGTGTATGGTTCATCCCTGTAATTTCCTCGACATCCGTAGACATTACACTTCTTAGGCATTGTGCGTTGTTAGTAGAAACCCCTGAAACAAAATTAAATAAATTATATCAATTATGGTCTAAGACAGTTTTGGCAATAAGTTTATCAATATGTTGCTAGATTACATTCCTTTTTCGACTAAAACATAAACTCCTTAAATAGGCCCATTTTATGACTAACATACGGCACTAAAAGTGAATAAATGTAAAAAATGTTTACATACATTCAAATCATTGTTTACATACATTCAAATAATTGTTTACACACATACAAATCATTGTTTACATACAGTTAACATATTACGTCATAAAATAGTGGGACCCAAGTTTCGCAACCCGAGAGTGCAAGATACTAGTCCTTCTATTTAAGGGGTCTATGGGTTGAAGGGATAATTATATACATGATGTTTTATGGGAAGAGTAATAGAGATTTGATGAGTTTCTTTGGACTTTTCTTTAATTCATTTTATTACATCTTTATGTTATCTATTTGGGAAAATAAATGTTATAGTTTTGTAGATCAGGGGTTTATTTAGGCGGAGGTCGTATATATATTATATAATATATATATATATAATATATATATTATATATATATATATATATATATAATATATATATATATAACTTATCCGCTTTATACTTACCCGTAACTTACACTTTAGCTATTGCATTTCTGTCTCGGATTCCTCTTATTAAACTCATTCTTTTTAATTACTTTTACAGGCTAACTCCCCCACAATTTCTCCCAGACAGTCTCCAGCTAGGAGGGTCGCAGTCAGAGTGGAGCAGGACCTAGTGCTATCAATCTTAGCCTAATATATCTTACGATGGTCAAAACGACCCCCGTCTAAATAATAGGAGAGAAATCCTAACTGGAAAGCAAACCTACCTTCGAAGGTGTCAGTCCCTTCGAATGTCACCTCTGTAGCTAACTGAAAATCAATCATTGAGTTTTAGGTGAATTCAAACCCCTGATCTTCAAAACTATAACCTTTATTTCCCAAATAGCTAACATAAAGATGTAATAAAATGAATTAAAGAAAATCCCAAAGAAACTTATCAAATCACTATTACTCTTCCCACAAAGCATCATGTAATATAATTATATATATGGTACATAAAATATTATTCTATATATATATATATATATGTACATACATATTATATATATATATATATATTATATACTATATATATATATATATATATATATAGATATAATTATATAATATATAATATAATATATATATAGATATATTTTATAATATAGATATATATTATATATTATATATATATATATGATATATATTTATATATATATTTATATTTATATATATAGATTATATTAATATATATTTATATATAGATATATATATATATATATATATTATATTATATATTATATATATATATATATATAATATAATATATATTATATATATATAATATATTTATATATATTATATATATATATTATATATATCATATTATATATAATATATATTATTTATATATATAAGTTATATAATTATTTATATATAATATATATATATAATATAATATTATATAATATAAAATAATATAATTATACTTATCCACTTTAATGTTATATATAAACAATAAAACGCATGCACTCTTGAACACGCACATATAAATGTAAATATATAAATAAACAAATGTGAACCACTTAACTGATCGCCCACCAGCGGTAAACTGACATTTTAAAAACCAACAGAAAACTAGATACTTTACGGAGACCACGGAAACCAGGTTGCGGTCAATAGTTCAACCGGCAGATGCCTTACTTTGTACTAACACAAATTGTAGAAATGACCACCACAGGAGGGATCTGAATGAATTCTATTCGAACATAATATCCACTATGCTTGCTTCGGGCAGGACTGCCTATAGATTTTGTCAAGGTAATTTTCGTAATATGCCTGGATGGAATGACTTGGTTAAAGGTCTGTTTACATACTCACGAGAAATGTTTTTACTGTGGAGGCAAAATGGTAGCCGCCGGGAAGGGCACACTGCATTACTAATGAGACAGGCGAGAGCGCAGTTCAAACTTGCTCTTAAGCACTGCAGGTTAAATGAAAAACAACTAAGAGCCGATGCATCTAGAAACTTAGAGTTTGGTGATTATCCTCGTCTTTGGAAAGATATCCAGTCCTTAAATCCCAAAACTAAAAAGCTATCACAGAGAGTAGGGGAAGCAGTCGGAGACGAAGCTATCGCAAATATGTGGGGCGATCACTTCAACAATATCCTGAATTGCATAAATGATAAAGATTTCCGAAGGGATGTAGATAACCTCCTTACTGACAACACTCGCAAACACTCCCCGCTACCACTTCGCCACACAGATGTTCATAGAAAACCACCAGGACAATTTAAAAATCATTGTTAGGCGAACAATGTCCAGTCTGGTAACCCGAGTGAGAAACAACTGCAATTCGCTCATACAAAGCATCCTAAGGAGTGAAGCAAGAAGAAGATCTAAATTGTGGTAAAGATGGGAAAATGAGGCCTTTGTCCCCTAAAGGACTTAATCTCTGTACTGGCAAGATGTCATCTGCAGATTTTGTCATTATTATATTTATTGCTGATATTTTAATTTTTCATTATTACTGTGATTACTATCAGGTTAAAGTTTTTTTATATTCAATTTTTGTATTTAGCCCTCTGGACCTGACTACTGTAACCACCTAAGGTCACTAATGGAAATTCAAGTTATATAATATGTGCATTAACTGTTATTACTCTAAATGCATATTTTTTTTTCTCACCAATATTTTACTGTTTGTTACGTACCCCTTGATTGGGTCGTGATGCAGGTCTTTTATTGCACTATTTATACTCTCAGTGATATTAAAAAATACTCAGCGCAAAATGGTCAGTGGAGACGAAAACAAAAGGGAAAACTCAACAATATTTATTCACACACAAAAAATAACCAATTAAGTCAACCTTGTGACTGAAAAGGACGTACACTAGTCCTCAAATAATCCCGTGGGATTCCTAAATGCTAAGAAAACTAAGCCCTAAATAGAAACATGAAAGAGAACGAACACAAGAATACAACTAAACAGGAATATATCCATACAATGGCTGGCCAGACCAAAATCCAAATATACCTACAACTATAAGTGAAGGAAAGAAGGTGAAGGATAAAAGTGAGAAAACACTTAAAAGACCAGTCTAAACACCGTATTATAACAAACACCAAGGCCGATAGGCCATAAGGACCACCAGAGTCTATATATATAACATTAATAGATTGATATATACATAGAAAAATAGATATATAAAAAAATATCAACAAACTTCTCACACAAAACAGGGGAAGCTGCAATCCAAAATAAATTCAAATCGCCTTTAAGGAGGCCGTGATCCAATACATCTCAGCTCTGCAGACGACGGAGGACATGAATACTCAGGTAACCACAGGTACGGGGGAGTCGGGGAGGTCCTGCCGGACAACACAAAGACAAACTCCTACCTGGTATCTGTCTCCCTACTTTACACCTCACGAGCCAGATTGCTCCCTCAGCAGCAGGTAAAGGTGTCCTGGGAGATATACCGATGACCGCCCAAATCTCCACTAGTGCCGGCAGAACACGATGGCACTCAATACCTTAGGGAAATTTATACATCCACTAAGGTGGCAGTATGACGAAGTCGCAGGTGACAAAGTCAACTGCGTCGAATACAGGTGACACGACGTCGCAGGTGACAGAAGTGCACCTGCGAAGGGCAGCTCCAAAAACAAGATTCAATAATTGCCAGCTGCAGAGGTATCAGGAAGCAAAGTACGGCCCGAACTAACTCTAGGCCGAGCACCGTCCTTCAAAAGTCACCTCACAGGAGTCCTGCCGCAATCGAAAAATAAACAAACCACAATCGTTAAAACGATAGTTCAAGCAATTAAGTGAGCGGGGAAGAGGCGAGAAACTATACCGTAAACAAAACACTAAACACTTAACATTACCTGCCTTAAGAAATAATGTACTTAAATCTAGAACAAGGTTGACTTAAATAAATCGGAAAATTACGTTACTCTAATACTGTTATTACCAGTATTATGATTACTATCTTTTATGATACCTCAGCTATTTTGTAGATAAGTGCCGATTATTAATTTTTTTTATCATGTTGTCTCATGTATCTAGATTGTGTATGTTTCTGTCTGTATTTTGTATATTTCATGTATATGGCCCTGAGCTGAAATAAAGGGTATTATTATTATTATTATTATTATTATTATTATTATTATTATTATTATCATTATTATATTATTATTATAATTATATATTATATATATATATATATATATATATATATATATATATATATATATATATATATATATATATATATATATATATATATATATATTATTATATTATATTATATATAATATATATATATATATATATATATATATATAAACATTTGTTTATTTATATATTTATATTTATGTGTGTGTGTTCAAGAGCGCATGCGTTTTTTGTGAAATAATAACATTAAAGCCACAACCACGAGAATACCAAACTTGCAAAGCTTTCATGCTTTCGGCCTTTTTTCACGAGAATATTCAGCATGTACTACCTTACCGATGTGTGATAAAAAAAATGTATGAATGTCTCTCAGTTCTGCATTTTTAGGATAGCCCTTTCAAATATTTTTGTTCTTTTTCATGATGAAAACATTCTTTTTGCTGAAGGCCTTTTGTATTATTGAAATTGAGAACACGGGCAATTCAGTTCGCTAAAATCTTATATTTGTTTTCTCTCTAAATCTACTGAAAATGTCATGCTTGAAGAAAAACATGGTTTAATGCTAAAGAGATTATTCATTTTATTTATTTCTTATTTACTTATTCTATTTATTATCATTTATTTAGTTCTTATTTTTTTTATTTTTTTGCAAATCCCTTCATCTCAGTTTTCTATGTGAAGTCCTGAGGAATCGTCGAGTTTTAGGAAGATTAAAGAGAAGTCGGTAGAGTGAGGAAGCCCTGGGGAATACTCTGGTATATCTTTCTTTGTGCTAATGTGTTGCTTTGTAGCTGTTTAGGTTCATAAGATCATGCTTGTTTCATCATTGGGAATGAATTTTATGATAACTAACGTTTCATTTTCCAGATGTTGAAATAAAAGTGAACTCCAAGCACTATTGGCCTTTCGTCACAGTGACTAATCGTAAGAAGTGGCTATGTTTATGCCATTCTAAAAGGCCAGTTTACACTATGACGTTTGCTTCGCCGCATAAGTCACCTCTACCTGCATATGCCCGCCCACCTTGGCGACGACGCTTCATGTTGAATGGCGTGTCTTGCTTCTACACTACGTGATTGCTGTGACCGGCAGCAGTATCTTCCTGAGAGCCACGATGAGCAGTAACGAATACGAATTTGCCTGTGTTGCCGTTGTAGCACCAATGTATGATCAAATGCATAATTGTGTTAAGAAAAGGAAATGCACAAACGATTGCTTTCTACAGAGAAAGAACAAAGGAAGTTACGGAAGTATCTTCAGCGAACTCTCTGAAGAACGGCCTATTTTCAAAAAATACCTGAGAATATCCCTGCCAACATTTGAATTGCTCCGGAGAAGGCGACCCCTTTAATCGAGAAAGAGGACACTCATCTTCGTGCCAGCATTCCAGCAGGAGCCAGACTGGAAGCTATACTTGTATTCCAATTTTCAGGATTATCTTACTCTCGGCTGCAGTTCGAAACAAGGATTTCAGTCTCCAGTTCGAGTTCAATGATTCCCCAAACCTGCCAAGCCATCTTTCAGTCACTAGAGATGACTTCATGAAGGTAAGTGGTATTATCGAATTTCCTTGAAAACGTTGAAATAATAATTACTTATGTTAGTACTTAATGGTTTAGTGTGAATTCCTAGGAAAGTAATATATCATATAAACGCAACTGATATAACAACCTAGTTGATCATTGTCACATAAACATTAATACTAAAAGTTGAAATAAAAATGTGATATATGAACAGTTCTTTTATTTAATAATTGATTGCAAAATTAATTTAAAAAAGACATTAAATGCAACATATTTCTATAAATACTGAAAGAAAACTTAAATTCACACTCTTTGTTGAACTGATAAGAAAATTCTATTAAACTCACATATATAATATACAAATGTAGCAGTCAAAATGGTAAAAACAAAAACATACAAAATGCATTACCCTCTCACTCTCAATTGAATTTTATAACTATCAACGTAATCATAATTATTAAATCATATATTTTTTTTTCACATGGACGAATCCTTAACCACCATACAGTCTAGCAATAAATATCACTTCGCCAATTAACTTCTTCGCTATTTTAGCTTGTAACAGATTTTCTCGGTTTACTGATCTTAAATTCAGACCATATGCCTTGAACTCCTCATCTTCCTCTCTGGGCGCACTCAGGCGGGTAATAGCAGCTTCAAATAATTTGTTTTTTCAATCTTTTGCATCTTCCGTTTTTCTTTTCTAGTTCCTGGGTGCAGTGGGAGATGAAGAGTGTAAACTGAAGCTAGTGCATGCTCCTGAAAGTTCGGATGATGATTGTTTATGTTGACTACTTGTTTAGTTGTTTGTGTACATAGTGTACATAGTGTTATCTGAAAACAACTTAACTACTCTACTGTAAATATCCAATCTATTGTAACATTACTCGTATGACATTTATCTTTTGTTTACTTAACTATAAAACTGTAAATAAGTTAGTCAGTGTATATCGAAATTCTAAAGGAACAGGAATAAAGCACAACACGCAGTTTCTGGAGTTTTATATTTCCACCAAAGGAAATCAACATGGTGGCAGCGGTTATTTAAAGAATCCAAATGAAAAAAAAAGAAGAAAGAAGACCATTGCTACAAAACGTGTTTTCCTGAAGAAAATGGCTGAATCTGTGTTTCGTTTGCCTCCACCACTAGACCCCTTGGATGATAATCTTGCTGATACTTTAAAAAAATGAGGAGACAAGTGGACATCTATATGACAGCAAGCGGAGCTAGTTCTAAACCCAAGAAAACGAAGGTTGCAATTATACTCCATTGCGCAGGACCACAAATGGTAGAAATATTTGACCAATTTAATTTTGAAACAGAGGAGCAGAAAAATAATCATGATGATGTAATTAGGAGATTAGAAGAGTATTGTTGTCCTCGTACCAGTGAAGTGTTACAGTCCTTCAGGTTTTGGAAAATTACATACAAACAGCCATTTAATTCATTTTTTTATAGAACTCAAGGTTCAGGCCGATAAATATAATTTTCAAGAAAAAGAGCGAATGATAAGGGATAAAATTGTGTTTTCACTGACAGGGAAACTACAGGAGCTGCTACTTCGAGAAAGAAATTTAAATTTAGAAAAAGCTATCGAGATATGTTTGGCTTATGAAGCAACCGTTAATTGTGCTAAAGAGATGTGCGAAGTTGGTTCTGAGAATGTTAATAAGGTGAACATTTGGAGAACCAAAACTACAGATGGTTCCTTTAATAAGGATTTTATGGACTCAAAAAATATGGACAGGTATGCCGTGAAGTGTCGATTTTGTGGGTATAAGCATGAATTTGAAAAATCTAAATGCCCAGCATGGGGAAAAGTCTGTGAAGCATGTAAAGGAAGAAACCATTTCAAGGCTGTGTGTAAGAAAACAGTTAAAATTGTTAAAGAGAAGAACGAAGAGGCAGATGAAGGCTACGATCATTACATGTGGATGGCACCGGTTGCAATGAAAAATTCAAATAGATTAACTGCATTGTTAATTGTAAACGATGCCGAGGTTAGATTTCATTTGGATACGGGTGCTGACGTGAATGCAATATGTCAAAGGTATGTCAAAAGGGATCAAGTGCGACCAACGTCTGTGAAACTTGCCATGTGGAATAAATCCAAGCTTTCGCCCATTGGCGAGACGACATTGAATGTGAAGAACCCCAAAAATGATGAAATTAGAAGTGTAACCTTCATTGTGGTTTCAAATGACCTAATGCGTTTACTTGGGTCAAAGACATGTCAAGAGATGGGATTCGTGTTTGTCAATGGTAAAGCATTTGTATCAAAAATTGACATAGACCATGAGATGAGCGACCTTGGTGACCTTGGAGAGGTTAAACTTAATGTAGATTCTACATTACCAGCAAGAATATTACCGTGCCGACGTTTACCCATTGCATTAAAATCAAAGGTTCAAAAAGAGTTACACTCTCTTGTGAATAGAGGAGTTTTAATTCCGGAGACTGAACCAACTGACTGGGTTAGTCAAATGGCAGTCATTCAAAAAACAAATGGAAAATTAAGAATATGTATCGATCCTCAGCCACTCAACAAAGCTCTTAAAAGGGAATATTACAAATTACCAATTTTGGAGGATATACTGCCAAGTCTAAAACATGCCAAGATATTTAGCAAACTGGATGTTCAAGAGGCTTTTTGGCATATACGACTGGATGAAGAATCCAGCAAGTTAACAACAATGATTACCCCCTTTGGTAGATATCGATGGGCTCGTCTACCTTTCGGGCTGAAGGTGAGCAGTGAAATATTTCAGCGAAAATTAAATGAGGCATTGGAGGGGCTTCGGGGTGTATACTGTGTAGCTGATGATATTGTGGTCGTTGGTTTTGGAAATGAGGAACACGACGCAATGCGTGATCACGAACAAAATCTTCAGTCACTACAGCAGCGTTGTCAAGAAAAAAAGATCAAACTAAATGAAAAGAAATCTGTTTATAGAAAAAAGGAAATCGCGTTCATGGGACATCGTTTAACATCATCCGGTGTGACGGTTGATGAAAATAAGGTAAAGGCCATTAAAGAAATGCCTGCCCCTACCGATATTTCAGGAATTCGGAGGTTTTGTGAAATGGTGCAATATCTATCAAGGATTTTACCCAATCTGGCTGATGATTTAGAACCTATCCGAGAGCTGACAGGAAAGAACTCAAAGTTTGAATTGAATGATGAGTGCACTCGCGCTTTCTCAGTGATCAAAGAAAAGGTCACCTGTACACCAGTTCTAGCTTATTTTGATCAAAGTAAGGAGCTTGTATTGCAGGTTGACAGCAGTAAGGATGGTATTGGTGCAGTCATTATGCAGGAAGGACGTCCAATAGAATACGCATCAAGAGCCTTAGCTAGAAACGAACGTAACTGGGCTCAGATTGAAAAGGAAGTTCTTTCTGTGGCTTTTGGTTTAGAGCGATTTGACCAATATACTTTTGGGCGACGTGTTACTGTTCATAATGACCATAAGCCTCTTTCTTGTGTACATACTGTTATCTGAAAACAACTGAACTACTCTACTGTAAATATCCAATCTATTGTAACATTACTCGTATGACATTTATCTTTTGTTTACTTAACTATAAAACTATAAATAAGTTAGTCAGTGTATATCGAAATTCTAAAGGAACAGGAATAAAGCACAGCACGCAGTTTCTGGAGTTTTATATTTCCACCAAAGGAAATCAACAATGATGATGATGGTGATATTAGGGGAATGGTGCAAGGGTTGCCTCTGTTGCAGCTTCTCCGGTTTGGTTCTCTTGAGAAGTTTGGTCTAGTGGCTGAAAGATAAAATGCGAATATGTATAGCACAAGATGTAACTCCTGTTATTAGAATTTAATTTATGAATATATAAATAGATTGAGTAGACACATTTTCTTCAACAGATTCCAGCAAGTGCAAGAGAATGGGAATGCATAGCTGAATCGATATGCACATGGAGAATCAACCACCGCCAAACAGTGGATCATAATATTTTAACTACATAGGTACACACGTTATTAATGGGGGTAGTTAATGATAAGTATGAATTTATATATATAGATGATGGAACAAATGGGAGAATTCCGGATGGAGGAGTTTCGGGGAATTCATCACTTAGCAAACTCTTGGAAACAAATGTGGTCTAAAATCCCAGAACCACGTACATTGCCGAACTCAAACAGGAAACTGCTTTTTGTTTTTGTCTGTGATGATGCATTTCCCTTTAAACCATAATTAATGAAACCATTTCCAAATAGAAGTCAAACAGACAAACAAAGAATATTTTCATATAGATTATCAAGAGCTCGACGCATCATTGAGAATGCATTTGGTATTATTCACCTACGAAAACAGAACAGGTAGTTCTGGCATGTACAGCACTCCACAATTTATTACGTTGTGAAACTCCAAATGACTACAATCAACTAGGGGGAATAGATAATGAAATTGAAGAATCTGGCACCATCAGACAAGGATCATGACGTGAAGAACCAACAATGATCCCTCCACAAACCACAAGAACCAGGAATCCGTCAACAGAAAGTAGACACATACCTGAACAGTTCTGTGGATACTTCAATAATGAAGGATAAGTATCTTGGCAACGACGAATGGCAGGGTTGGAAAATTAAGTGGCAACGTTTCATTAAAAAGATATAGAGATTATATAACTGAAAAAAATGTGTTTAATTTATAACATCAAAACATTTCTTATGAACAAAATTTTCATCCCAATATATAATTATCTCATTAAAATATTATATAAATAATGAACACTACACAAAATAGCAATACTCCATAATTATATTGATAATTGAATGAATGAATAATTAATTTTTCGGATATCAATGACTCAGGAGTTAAAGAGGAACAATTATATTGATGAATCATTACACTAAACGACATCTGACTTACCTCTATCAATTCCAGTGATGTAGTTGACTCTTGCAAGAAATGAAGGAAGTCATACCACCAGAGCTTAGGTATATATGTAGTGACCTGGGCCAGCTTCAAAGAATATAGTTCTTTATGATTCACAATTGTGAATAACAGTTGGTTTGTCAGGTGCATATTCGGCATCTTTCTCTCTCTCTCTCTCTCTTCTCTCTCTCTCTCTCTCTCTCTCTCTCTCTCTCTCTGCGTTGGCCTGCTAGCAGAGGACTCGAGAGGATTTCTTACTTACGTTTATATTGAGGGCTTAGCGTGAAACACGATGAATTGTAAAACTGTTATATATTCTCTTAACTATTTACAAGTCGAAGTACATCTTAGAGATGGGAACTTCCTGAAGTATTTTTGAGTAGAAGAGAGATAGCCGTAGAATGGAAGAGTTCACAATTTGATCCTTGGAAGAAAACAGTAGTGTACAAACGAAAACACATACTTGACTTTTGGGGTCATGAGAACGAACAGTAACACCCGGGTTAGATCTAGATTCTCTTGGGAGTTTGGGCTGTCATGCCGACCCACGGAACTGATGCGTGTTTGTTTATACTAAATATGGTGAATTGGCATTTGCACATATCCTTAGCGGACTAGATAATTTTGAGAGTTTTTTCCTCATTGACCTATAATACAGAGCATAGCGATATTTCTATAATGGAAAAGTTTGCATATTCATTTTATGTGTAATACTTTTACATATTACTCGGCCAATACGCAATAAAAATATATGTGATGTCCAATCAGCAGTGCGGTTGCAAATAATGTTCTTAAACAAAATGTGCTCAAATAGTTAATATAAGATCAAAAGGTATTGTAAGATAATACACATGCTAAAATGTATACTAAAGGTAACAATTGACCAATAATGTATACAAAAAGGTAATACTTGTGCTGAAAAGTGTACTAAAAGATAATGCTTGTGCTAAAATCTATATAAAGGATAATACTTGTGCTGCAGCAATAAAGAAAACTCAGTGCAGAATCATGAAGGAATTTGCAAAATAGATTACTTCATTAAAAACACTAATGCATTTCTAGTAGTTGTACATGGCTCTCAATACCTGTGTAGGTATGCATACATAATTAATATATATATATATATATATATATATATATATATATATATATATATATATATATATATATATATATATATATATATATCAGCCATATGGGGTGCAAACCAGCGCAATTCTATGCTGGTCCCATGGTAAGGGTTGGAAAGGCATTCGGCCGTGAAAGTTCTGCCAAGGAACAGCCAAAAGTAGTCTAGGGTGTACCTTGTTCACATGACGCGGGCGGACTTTGCCTGACCTACCGATTAATTTTTGTAAGGACCAGGGTCAAAATATACAGGGTCTGCTCACGAGGCGGTACTAAAACCTATCCCCGCCCCTTGTGAAACGTCATCAGTTACAAAAGGACCATATCTTTATGAAACTATATTTACGATAACATTTTCATATAACTATTTTTGCGATGGCGTTTTTTTATATACATTTTCCTTATTTTGTATGTTGCCGTATACTACGTTAAAGTACTAAGAATGCTCTTTCAAATGATATATAGCACATTATAATGATTACTTTCAAACCCACAAGCGCGCACAGAAAAATTTATCTACGCACACAAAAATTTGCAATTACTTCATCCGTCAACTTACATACATTCACGTTTCGTAGCGTATCTGACTAAAGAATGATGATAGAAAGAAAGTGAAAAAAATGGATTAGAAAGCTGATAAAATTTACTACATACTGCATAAATAAAATGGATAGGTGTTCTCATAAATTTTCGAGGAATTCTAGGTCAAAGACGGACCAAAATTTTTTAATTTTATGTAAATATTTACCACATTTTCCTTACATAATTTTTCATCTTACGTTTTGCCATATACCATGTAAAAGTACAAAGAATGTCCTTTCAATTGGTATATGACACATTACAATTACAATTATTTTCAAACCCATAATCACCCACAGAAAATATTATCTACGCACGCAAAAATTAAAAAAAAAAATTCAGCGTTCGTGGGAGATCTGAAATCTAGCCCCGGCCCTTGTGAAACGTCATGAGATACATCCAACCAGACTGACGAATAACTTTTTCTTCTGTTTTCGAAAATATTATAATCATTTGTGTTATATGTAAACTTGTGTTCGGAAGTATATTTATATGATATGAAGTGCTAATGAGAAATTTGCTGGAAATATGTTCCCCTGAATCATTTTCTTCATCATTTATTTCTTTGTACCTTATATCGTATATGATGTAATTCTTATACTTTTGATATTGTTTTCTTTTTTGTGGCCAAGTCGTGCAAATGCAACTGCTATTTTTTACAATGCCTGTATCCACCTTTTCTTTGTATTTATTGCATAACAATAAGGATTCACAATAAGATTTGGAAAATATAATTAATCTATCATTCTAACCTTTATCATAAAAAAAGTTGCTTTTCAAAGTGAGGCATGACCACAGTGACAGAACTAAATACATTTCTTAAGAATTATTTAAAATCTTAATAGTATTACTACATGAGAGAGAGAGAGAGAGAGAGAGAGAGAGAGAGAGAGAGAGAGAGAGAGAGAGAGAGAGAGAGAGAGAGACCAGTATATAGGTAAGTAATAAATAAGTAAAGAATAAACATATGAAGAAAGCTGGAGTAGCTATTTGTGTTCAAACTGGTATATTTTGTGTAATAAAACAAGGTTTGGTGACTAAATGAGAGAATGGGTATTAAAAAAATCAAACATGTTACCTCTACAGATTTTATCATCAAGATTTTATGAAAAACACCACGCGATATGGATTAAATGTATAAAACTAAGGGTTCTGTAAGTAATTCAGTGGAGAAACACGGGTGTTACTCTTGTGACGTTACAGTATTAGCTCCGCCCCCACTGCCGAGTTGAGCAGACCCTATATACTTTGAATGGTTATTAAAAAACATCAAGCATGTGACCTCTTTACAGGTTTTATCAGATTTTATCAAAAAAAGAACATGCGATATGGATTAAATGCATAAAAACTAAAGCTTCTTTAAGTAATTCAATGGAAAAACATGGTTAGTGTTACTCTTCTGACGTCACAGTATTAGCTCCGCCCCCACTGCCAAGTTGAGCAGACCCTATTACTTTGACTCTGGTAAGGACTATCATGTCATGGACGGGTTTGGTTAAAGTAGAAATCCAAGAGCTTAGAATGGGAGCTCTGAATGTTGGCACCATGACCAGACGAAGCAGAGAGGTGACAGATGTAATGGAGAGAAGGAAAATAATATCTTGTGTGTGCATGTGACAAGGTGGAAGGGAAACAATGTAAGAGAGATTGGTAGCAGATTTAAGATGATATATACAGTGGGACCAATG
>NC_061087.1:66878664-66893664 GCF_015104395.2 Macrobrachium nipponense | reverse complement strand
CCATAAAAGTCGAATTTACAAAAAAACAAAATTCAGTTTTGCTGCACATGGCCACTCAAGCCCTTCTATGCTTCCACCGTCGCGCTAACTTATTCATGTTAAATGTTCAATATCAACAAAGTATGACAAGTCTTCATATGAAAATGGGAAATTTTAATTAATATTCTGTTCATATTCGGTCTTCTTTGCAAAATTTATTAATAGATACCGTACGGGGACATCACTTATCATGTGTTATAAAAGTCACTGCTTGAATTTCAATTTCATTTTTTTTTTATTTCACTTTAAAACTATATTGGCTTTATCGGAAATGGGATTTGATCAAGGCCATATCAACCCTAGCCAATTATCTGCTTTAGGCGATACAGGAATGGGATTTCCTTTCCCATGATTCATGGATAACGAGAAAATATGAATTTTTGTCCTGTTACTCATTCTTTGCTTTGACTCCCTTTTTTCCCTTTTCAGACATTCTGATATGAATTTTTGGATTTAATTTAAGTTCTTGGGTCTAGAACACAAACATAAATTACGATTAGATCGTGCCCTAACAAAATGCATAAAGATACTCGTTTTATTTAAATTTTTTTTAATCAAAAGTTGAGGTAACCTTATGAAATATTGGAAATAAATACTCTAAGAAATATATGTATATATATATATATATATATATATATATATATATATATATATATATATACATATATATATATATATATATATATATATATATATAATATATATATATATATATATATATATATATATATATATATATATATATATATATATATATATATATATATATATATATATATATATATATATATATATATATATATCGAGCTAAAAATGTCCTTTGATATTTAATTCGCTCTACCTTGGAATTAATATATTCTCATATATGTTTAACAGAAGAGAAATTTTTTTAGGCGATAATAGATTTGCTGGTGTAGCGTTGTAGTGATTTTGTCCGCACATAGCCATTATATAAGTCATATCACATTACCCTGATTCATATACATATATCGAGCTACAATTAATGTCCTTTGATGTCTAATTCGTTCTACCTCATAATTAATATATTTTCATATATGTTTAACCGAAGTGGAATTTTTTTAGGCGATAAGAGTTTTGCCGGCTCACGGGCGTGAACCATCGACACCTTCAAATCCAGGACAACAGTGAAGCCTTAACCCACCCCACCACCGCAGGACGATATAAGTTTTATGCCGCCTCCCACCTCAAATACCTGTCACTCTCAGGTATTCCTAGTTTTGGAGACTGCATAAACCCCCTCGACCTCGGTAGCGTTATAGTGCTTTTGTCCGCACGTAGCCATTATATAAGTCATATCACATTACCGTGATTCATAAACATATATCGAGCTACAAATACAGTCAAATACGAAGATTTTAAAATTATTGGCCAAACAAGGGAACCCAATGAACTGTTGATTTTGGAAACTCTGAACATCAAACTACGAGTTCCAACTTTAAACAACCATTGCTCTGTTGTCCCATTGTTTTTAGACTAATCATTCTGTCATTCCTTGTGCCTCTTGACGTTGTTTACTTTTAGTGTGTTTTTATATTTGATGCTGAAAGGTTGGTTAAGTGTTGAGCTGTTTTTGGCATTGGTTTTGTGAATATATTTGTTATTACTTTTATGTTTGTGTAATTTAGCTGAAAATTTTTAAATGTTCTTCTCGTCATTTGTAAGTTTTTTGGTACTTTTGGTCTGTTTTAATCAAGTGTGCATGTAATTTCGGTATGAGAGTTGTAATTTTGCCATTGAACTGTTTTTACTTTTTAACTATTGGATCTTGTGATCAGCTCTTATTTTATGTTAACATTTTATACTTTATTTTGTAGAAAAAAATCCCTGAAGATGTGGCGATGTTGTCACGAAACGTAGGATTAAAGGATAATGTGAATCTCTTCGTGTTCCTGCCCTTGATCTTCTTTATCATGTGAATAAACGCCCTGTACGTCTGGCTTGTGTTGTATAGTATGTATATATAATATATATATATTATATATATAATATATCTATATATATATATATATTATATAATACATATATATTATTATAATATAATATAATATTAATATATATATATATTATATCTTTATATATATAATATTATTATATATAATATATATATTATATATAAAATATATAGATATATATATATTATATGACTGGTAAAAATGTTCTTGTTTTACAAACTTATTGAATTCCATCTAATATAAAGAGCCCATAAAACCACCAGAATATAGAGAGAAAAGTACTATATTTCAGAGACTGCTGTCTCCCTCTTCATATACCTGAAGTGGGAGACAGCAGTCTCTGAAATATAGTACTTTTCTCTCTATATTTTGGTGTTTTTATGGGCTCCTTTATGACCCCTTTTGTTAAGTTAAGTGCTCTCATGGAAGAACACTTGGATGCTCTGTGAACTGTAAACATGTCATATCTTTCTCTTAGCAAAGCCCCTGTTTTCCTATCATCTAGCGGCGAATTGCTTTGTCTTTCAGAGACTTTTATGAGGTGAGATAGCCAGGGGGTAGATCCTGAGGAAAACATCCGTATTCCAAATTGGGAAAATAATAGAAGATAGAGGCAGAAACCAAAGAACTATAGTAGGGATTACAACTGTCCTTCCAGCTCCAAAGGGCATTCTCCTAACAGCCTCTCAATGCAACTCAGCACCCACAAGGACATCCTGTCGCGCAATTTAAGCAAGGAACAGCATTACTCATTTGCTTTATGTAGCATACACTAATTTCAAAGGAACGACTTGGAAGCAAGGGAATCTGCATGGTATCTGTTATCTTTTTATATTTTTCTCTCACTTACTCCTATTTAATTGTTTTTTTTTTTTCATTTTTATTCTCAAGCACAGTGTAACATGTTCTTGGGTGTTCCTTTGAAGCCTGTGAAATACAGTAAAAGTTCCCCATTGGCAAAAGCAAAATTAATGTAACGCTTCCTCCCGACTCTTGCATTAATTTATATATATTTATTAAATGCTAATTAGGGCAGTGTGTTAATTAGTTATCCCTCTGTTTTTCGCTGTTACTGTCTCAAGTGTAAGTCTGTCCTGAGCGAAGATTGCTGAGATTACATTATTACAAATGCCATTGCATGAAATACTCAGGGAATAAAATCCCCTTTAATACTGGTGTGCCCCTTTGCAAGTGGACCCCTTCCTTTTAAAAAGTAATGTATTAAGCAGTGTCTTGGTATTATTTACACAGCTAAATTGTCCTGAAATAATTGGTAATTAAGTCAATGTAATATAAAAGGACTGTCTCTTTGGCAACCTTACCCATTATTTTCCATGTGGCAATTAACTTGGCCATCTATCTCGCTCCCTAAATCAACCAGCCAGCAACAGACGTAACCATATATATATTATATATATATATATATATATATACTATATATACATATATATATCTATCATATATATATATATATATATATATATGATATATATATATATGAGTATATCTATATATATATATATATATATATATATATATATATATATATATCTATATTAATATATATATATATCTTAAACTACTATAATATCATATTAAATTTAATAATTTAATAAATATATATATTTATTATATTAAATATATAGATATATATAATATAAATATATATAAATTCTATATATATATATATATATATATATATATATTATATAATATTATTAATATATAATATATATGTAGGTTTGTGTATTTAAAACTATTATAAAATCATCACTATAGTGATGAGGAGAAAAATGTTTGGTAACACAACTTCTGGAATATATGGGTAAACTTGAGTAAAAATTTTAAAATTAAAATTTTTTCTAATATGATAATCCAAGGACACTCAATAAAATCTTTGACAATCTGTCAGGCTGTAACGTAATTTCAAAGTAAAATCTCATTGTTTTGCCTTTTCGCACTGATGGCTTTTATTTTTCTATTGTTTGCAATTTTGTAAAACTAAGTTAAGTTAGGTATTTTGCTGTTTGTTTTACGTTAGTATCTATTTTAGTTAATTGTAGTGTTAATTTGCTTTGGTTGAAAAAAAAGCTTAATTTTTTGTGGCGCCATCTATTGAGTGCAGTTTGAAGTGCGGCCTTCCTCAGTGTTTTTGCTTCCTTGCCAAATTTGTAACTGTTTATTTTTCTTTATGGTGACTGGGAGTGTGGTAAGGAGAGGTGACTTGTGACTCTCCCAAAGTATTCTAGAGTCTAGTTCAAGGCCGTTGAGGACTCTGGAGCTGCTGATCTGTCTGCTGTTGTGGATTAAACATATATAACGTCCTATTGTGAAGATTTCTCGCTTGTTCTCTTGAGAACAACATATGCTGTCATTGAGCTGCTTCTTAATGTGAAAGGCAGTTATGCATGTGAAGCTACATGTGGGAGTACGACGTGCAACTGTGATTTAAGTGGCCTACTGGCTTAAATCTTGGCGTTGGCAGTTGTGTGTGGTTCTGGGCTCGAGAGCCTTTTTCGTCTTTCATGGATGTATCCACTGTATCAGCACCAGAGTGGCCTTGTTGGAGCAAGTAGGGTGTCTTCTCTCAGGTAAGAGGAACATCCCCTGTATCTTTGGCGAGCCGTAGACTAAAGTGTGTATATCCACCAGCGGTTTTGAAGTGCAGTTCTTCTGATGGGAGTGACGTTCTGTGACTGCATTTTTTGAGCGATATATGGACTCGTCTGTATTAGTACTGGTCTGTGTCATAGGACCAATCTGTGTGTATTTTTAGCTACACCTTAAAGAGTGTGTAATTATATGGTCTTCTAAAGTGTTTGATAGTATATTAAGGTTTAGATTGTTATGTCTTAGGTAGGATTATTGTTTCTTTTTGTATGTCCTTCCACTTCTTTCCTTTCTATTTAGTATAGGTTAGCGTGGTGGGTAAATTTATTTGGGTCCCTTATTAAGATTAAGATTTGGTTTCTTCTCTATGAGTAGGGTTTAGCTTTAGTTATAGGTGACTCTTTGAGTTATTTGATGGCATTTTGTGCTTTGTCTATTTATTACTTTTTGTGAGCCATCAGTGTTTGTACATTTATTGTGTAATAAATATTGTGAAATTTTTGCCTATGTGTCTTTCTGGTTTGTCCTCGCTCCTACTGATTTGTTTTTGTCACTGGATTTAAGATTAAAATAAAAGAACCAGTTACGACTTCCTCCTAAAGGGAGTTCGTAACACAATCCAAACAAATGTCACATATCAAAATAGGAATTTGAAAAAATTTCTATCAACGTATCTATTAAAGGATGGTCTATTTAGAAACTTGTGGTTGAATTAATAGAAAACTTTAGGTGTATGAGCGAAGACGGAGTATTTAACTATTTCCAAAATAGTTACGTTTTTCATCATATATCAAGAGATAATTTAAAAGAATCCAATAGGTTAATTATCATGAGAGAAAACGGACACCTCTGATTTTGCTTCAAAATAAAACGAGAGATGATAATGTAATAGTAAGTCCTTTGGAAGCAGAGCTATTATTATTATTATTATTATTATTATTATTAATATTATTATTATTATTATTATTATATTATATTATTATTATAATTCTAATTATTATAATTAATTATATAATTATAATTATTATATTATTATTATTATTATTAATTATTATAATTATTATTATTATTATTATAATAATTATTCTTATTGAAAGATATTGCTGCATCAGCTGCATTCAACTTGTAAATAGTCTTCTCTATTTTTCTAATAATAGCTTTCTCTCTGCTATTACAACTGGCGAGTATTGCGCCGATATTACTCATCAGGAGCAGTCAATTCCAGGGATAATTGTCACAAATTTATTTATTTGTTACAGTAAATGAACAAATAGGTCAAAATATAAGTTAATATATTGGCCAACGTTTCTCTCGGTATCATCCGAGTATGATCACGGCAGTGGATCGGAGCAGACTGTTGTTGCTGTCAGGATGTACTCAATATATAGCGGCAGGTCAGCAGGGGTTCAACCGCTAGCTGCGTTTTCATTGGCCGGTGGCGCAATGCGCTCCCGCCATTGGTTGACGAAGTTTTCTTCAAGACGCTTCTCGTCGTTGAAGGTTGCGAAGTTGCAGCCTAGCAGACCGTCGAGGCTGGGGCAAGGCTTCCCTGGGCGTTGTGTCACGACGGGTCGCGATGTCATTGGCTGCTGGGCTGCTCGTCTCATCTGGTATTCTTAGATCGGGGGTGTCGCTCGGTCTGGTATTACTTGTATTTATACACATAGGTTTCCTTAAGTTGGTGGGGAGGAAGAGCACTTCCTGCGTCGTATTCAATGAGGGCTTCTCTTGCTGTATAAGGAGTGCCTCGAGGAGTCGCAAGCGTCGCTGGTCAGGAGCCCTCCCTATTATCTTTATATTCTTGATAATACCGTCGCGGGAGATAGCTTCCTGGTGTGCTGTCATGATATGTTTTTTAATCGCTCCTTCTTGTACGTGGCAGGAAATCCTCTTGGGACATCCACGGACGGGGCATAAGAATTGGTAGACTACATTCGACTGTTTCAAGAGGTCTCTTGCTGGGGGGGTCGGGTTGTTCTTCATAATAAGGTCCCGGGTACGTCGATTTTGGTAATAAATTACAAGTTCAAGTTCTTTGTCGGCTTCGGTGGGGGTCACATTCTCTTTGATTATTTTCCTCAAAGCATCTTCGTCCTCACGGTGACGTGCGTGCATTCTTGCTTTGTAATACAGCTTGATCTTCTCATGGGGGTGGGGCTGCGGTCTCTCACTCTCGCCGTACCACCGATCCAGCGCTGTTCGGACTTCTTTATCAACAAGTCGATTCGGATACCCGTTATTAACGAGCATCTGAGTGACTCGGTCGAGTTCTTTGTGAGAGTCACTCAGATGCTCGTTAATAATCAGTTTAAAATCAAATTTCTCCCTGAAACTTTATCTAAAATTTAATTGATCATAAATAATAATAAAAGAAAAGTACTTGAAACGATTTACAGATTTTCTCTCACCTCCATGAGTGGATTTGGTATCTGGATTTTTGGAAAAAGATTCCTGTTTGATTAATTTATACTTCAGCCATCTTTTTTATTATGATTCCTGTAATTACTTATATGAATCTTTAGTTTATAATTATCCATTCTGATTATGTAATATTTTGTTAGATGTCCCATTGAGGAGAGATTTTTTTGGTATTTGATAATAAAGGAGACGCCATAGCAATGAATTTTTTATTTTGATATATGAAATTTAGGCTTACTTACTTAATACGGGGGCAGTTTCATCCATTCAGCACCTAAGACAGTGAAAAGAGGGAGTTAGAGTGGTGGGAGAGCAATATGAAAAGATTCTGAAAATAAAGGAGATGAGGCATAAGGAACTGGGAATAAACTCAGAAGCAAAAGTTAGAGATGTTGGCAAGTAATATTTCAGAAAAAAAAGTTGGAATGGAGGGAGAGTGAAAGGCTGAAAAGTGTATGCATCTTGGGGTCGGGGGACTCTGCAAACTATTTTGAATATTTAATGCCTACAGTGAACCACGTGAAGTGCACTGACGGCATTAAATCTCCCATTGGATTGCTACTGGTTGTTCGACAAGGTTAGGGAAATCAGTCTCGAAAAGTATTCTATGACTCTTTTATAAATCTAGTAGAAGATGTACAAAGAAAGAAATTTTGTAACCGGAAAGCTCTTTTAAAATTTTTCCATTTAATAACGGAAACTTTGTAAAAAGGTTAGCAATATGTCATGAAGCAAATATTTACTGATTAATTCAGTATCGGATAAGAAAAGCATAAGCCTAAAAGTAATTTCCTATAGAAAAAAAATACCTTTTCATGAAACCTTAAAGTCACTAAAATTATACAAGTAAGTATGTTAGCACGTTTTTTAAAGTATGCGTGAATATATATTCATTTATTTTAAGTGACATTAATTTATTGTTAAATTGCACAATCCTGATTGAAATATCCGCAAATATGTTCCATACATATTATAGCAATTAAACTTCAAACTACTCTAGAATATCTGAATTTTGATAGTTACAGCTTTATAACACATGTCAATGTGACCACACCATGCACTTTATTCCACAAGCATAACTCATATCTCTAAAATCTACTGTTTGTATTTCCGGTGCATCTTCCTTAATTTTTACCTAAACCCAACCTTTCCTAATAATTGATTCCAGCATCTCATTTACTTTTTATCGTCTTTTTATTTGTTGTTTCCTATAACACTGAAGTTTTTATTTATACTAAAATATCTAAATTTATACTTAAAACATTTGAAGTTTGCACACAATCCCACTAATTCACATGACATGTTCTCAAATCCCTATGGTCCACAGTCACCTGCAATCCTATAAACTGCCCATAATCAACTTTTGAGGCGTCACCTCTATCCTAGATCCTCAGTACTTCACATTACTGCAAAATCTGAAAGCGTTCACCCAATACTTGGCATAACACTTTCTTCCTTTCGAAATAAATGTAAACAAACATATTTCCCCATATTTCTTGCCTTTCTTCTTTCAGCTTTTCCCCAAAGTAGAGTAGTCAGCAGGGTTTTCTCTATTGTGGTCATCAAAGCCACCCGTTTAACCGGCCACTCTGAAAAAGGGGACATCATGTCAACTAAGCTCTTTATTGGTGGAGGTCTTTGCAGTCGATACTCAGGGTTCCGCTGACACTATTAGCAGTTTTATTAAGAGCTCTTTTAATTTGGAAATTAAACGTACATCATTTTCGTGATATAAACATATTATATGTTTCCGCCAACTGCCAAACAACAATAAAAAAAACAAATAAAAATTAGTAGCTGAAATAATTTACATCACACTAATTCTTATTAGATAATGATCTCATTTTATGAGATTAATCGTGTAATTGAAGCAGATACATCAGTAAAGTTTGTCCGCTGTACCTGTGTCAGTTTTTTTTATGTAGGCTACCAAAATTACAATATTCCTAAAAATTCTCCACTCTGGTATTCTAACTAAAATAGCCAAACGAATAAGAAAGTCTAATATGGTCGTACTCACTTTCGGGGAATAGTTTAGTCTAGACTTCTGTGCATGCCTTAATCAATAAAGTTATTTTAAGAATAGCCCTTTTGTTGTGAAAAACAGTAAATCAAAATTCATGAAATTGTTTTCCAAGGTGATATTAAAACTTATTTTACTGATAGTTTGTTTCCTGATTACATACGTTTTAAAAAGAAATACACTGGCAATGAGTTAGGAGGCGACTCCATTTTATTTATTTTTTGAGTGGGTTGGGGTTTTGGGGAGGGTGTCCCTTGAACCTTTAGCTTTCAGAATATTATGAATCTTTTTTAGTATGCCGGCCTAATTAGGCTACCTGCTCAGTTTCTGTTTTCGTGAACAGTTTCTTTCACTTTATTTTTCAAATCCTCCCACTTAAAATAACCAGGTATATTTACCTGGACACTTTCCTCCAAAAAGAATCTATCATATTGGGATTTGATTGACATTTAAGAGGAAAATAGGATTTACGTTCGTTTTCCGTGTCATCTTTATCATATCCTTAAAAAAACAAGGGTAATGTAATCATGTGCGTTTCAATACAAGGACCTTTGATGTGAATGCTTTCAATTTAAACAGGATTATGGTGGTACATTGGACAAATAAATTTAAATGGGAGGCTCAGCTGCTTTATTTCAATACAAGAATTAAAGATATCACACGTCCTTGCTGATTGTGAATGAACTAAAGTCAGGCAATAAGATCCATTTTCCGAAAAAAACGGAATTATCTTCAAATATAAACTCATTACCTCAATTAAATTCCAATCGAGTTATTATTTTAAGTTAAAATGGGAGAGAGGGGTAGAGCGAAAAAGTATTCCTAACTTTTATATTTTCTACTACCCATTAATGAACCTACTAATGGGAAAATGCGGTTAGTGACCTTATTCTGTATGGACTTAAGTGCATCTTTTTTCTTTGATTTTTCCCTATTTATGGAGCGACTATCTTTTTGTGAGCTGCTTAAAATATTGCTTTAAAATGCTTATGAATAATTAAATGGCCGGGATGCTCTGTGAATATCTTTGCGCTCCCAAATTTCTCTTTCGTTTGAGAACCCCACATACCTCAAAAGAACTCATAATTTAAGTATACAGAGAGAGAGAGAGAGAGAGAGAGAGAGAGAGAGAGAGAGAGAGAGAGAGAGAGAGAGAGAGAGGTTGGAAGTCAAAATGAAAAATAGTGAAATCATTCCTTGTGTTTTGAACCTCTTGCATCATCATTTCATTTAGAAAAAAGATATTGTGCAATTTGTTTCTAAACTCTAACTCTCCGATTAATGGAAAATCTCGAATAAAGCAGTCTGTTCAGAATGATTAAACACAAAATATTGTTTTCTTAAAATCTAAAGCGGAAAACTCACATGGAAAATGAACCGCAGTTTGTATTTATGAGGAGAGCAAATTCATCTTCTCTTTTTAGTCTTTCTCAGTTCTCACTCTCTCTTTTCGTAAACGTTCATTATAAAACATCTGAACATATGTATTGCAAGCATCGACCTTGAGTAACTTCTGAAAATTCGATTGCCAGTTTGGTTTTCTATAAAAACACGGATCAGAACCTAAAGCATATATATTTGATTCTAGCAAATGTATATTTCTCTTCTGGATAATTCATAGAAGGTAAAACGAGAATCAAAAAGTTTAATTTTACTGAAAGCTAAAGGCTAACAATAATTGAAAACAACTATATATATATATATATATATATTCTATATATATATATATATATATATATATATATATATATATATATATATATATATATATATATATATATATATATATATATATATATATATATATATATATATATATATATAAACTGAAAATCTACCAGATTTCTATGATAATGAAAAACAAGTGGATTTCTCTTGTTTGTCTTCCCCTGGGTGACAGTAAAGGAAACATGACACAACTACCCAACCCCTGCTAGACAATTTGTCTGCCCTGGGTGGGGCCGGATAATTATGGGAACGGGATAGTAAGGAGACATCCACCCTTCTCCTGCGAACCTGTTTGTCCGCCCCGGGTGGGGCCGAGTAGGTAGGGAATCAATAGGATAGGGGAGATATGACGGGCTTCGCTGATAGGTCGTTTCCTTCCCGGGCCTTCTCTCAACTAAGAGAAAGTGATTTATTGGTGTTCTTATCCTTATTGTGCAAACAACGTTTGGAAAAATGAAAAAAAAAAAATATTTTTCAACTTTCGCCAACACTATAATTTATTGATTTTATTCTAGATCTTAATAAACTACAATTAAATCCCAATTATGAATTATCTTAAGTACAAATGTATAATTATGGTATAAGCAATACATTTTCAACTAAAATATATAAATCAACGAAATAATATCTTTACATCTAATAAAGCAGACGTGAAATATCGACATCACGCCAAAATGAAATAAATTTGCGTTGTAATTACATCAGTGGCGTATTGAGATTCAATATCTTATGTTTATCAATCGCTCATTTGGGTAACAAAGAATACAATCAGTTATATACCATTTTTATATCGTGCATGTGCACATAACATGTTTTCACAAATCCCTATGTCAAAAATGGCATGAAAGTTTTTTTATTTCGCCTTTATTTTGGATATAATTTTACCTGGTGTTCTCTCTTAAATATTTATAAATCAAACGAAAACAAACCTCTCCATGCATAAACTCATCTGTTATTTGCTTTTAATCACTTATAGTTCTTTGCAGTTATTTAAATCCTCGAATAAGCATTTGATCTCAAGGTTCTGCTTCTTTTGTGTTATGATATATAAAAATTATACAAAATAAAAGTGGAAATTATTATACTGTAAAACTGTGTACACAAAAGTTGAACAGCTACTCCCTTTGGAGCATATGAATTATTATAATCCTCACAATATTTGCAGAAAATTATCTGTGACAATGATTTATTCAGCAATCTCATTATCCTGTTTTGGTAATATTCATTCTGGATACATAAATGTGTGGCGAAATCTGTATCTACCCATTACGAGGTGCTGCCGTTCGTTATACAAATTGTTACTACCAATCATACTTAAAAAGCAAAAATTATATAAGTTTAAAATGAATATGTAATTTGGTTATATTTCTCAATGTTTCCTTGTTAATATTTAATACTGATTTCCATGTGATATTAGCGGGTTATACTGCTGTTAAAAGAATTGCTACTAAATATATTACTAAATAGTTCTGTGATGTTTTTTAAAGATCTATTTCAAATATATTCAGATGGAACTGTTATTTTGATAGATTGTAATATGACCGCTTTGATCGTCTGATTTCACAAGTATAGTCAGTCATAAGGACATTTTTCACTATTATAGCTTGTTCATTTCTTTCTATTATTCGGATAAAACAAGTGAAACTATGTGCGGCAGGAAATTAAGGACGGCGCCTGATCAGGTACAGTTGTCACTTTTTATTTATTTTTTATTTTTTTATAACCTTAATTATGACACTGGTGTCAATTGACCGTCCTGTTATAATAGCGAAAACAATACAAAATCAGATATAATGAAATATGAAACGTTCATGGTATACTTGAATTACAGAAAGGTACGTTTAGCTTTGGTGCAGAAAACACTGATATGATAGGTGTATGTCAGCATTAGTTTTTAAGACTAATGGAGATAGGGTGTCCCTGCTAAACCAAACAGTGAGAACGTTACAAAATATATGGCAAAAAAGAAATCGCGTATTGCTGCTCGAAAAAATGCTAATATACTATTGTTTACATACATACATACTTACACGCACATACACGCTCGAGCACACACACTCTCACATATGTGGATAATATGATTTCATTTGAATCTACAAAGACTTAGGTAATGATCAAATTCACTGAATAATTAAATTAACCTTGAGAATTGGAGAATAAAATGGAAGCATTACTCAGGAAAAGTTAAATGCTCTGCTTTGAACTTCTTGTAATAAACTCTATTTCACACACACACACACACACACACACACACACACACCAATCAGTGAAAAATAGTTGCACGGACACTTAAATCCATACGGCAACAAACCGCTTATTGCTGTCCGAAATTTTTTTATACTATAGTATAAACACATCATGCACACACACACACACACACACACGTGTATATATATATATAATATATATAATATATATTATATATATATATATATATATATTATATATATATATATATATATATATATATATATATATATATAGATATATATATATATATATATATATATATATATATATATATATATATATATATATATATATATATATATATATATATATATATATATATATATATATATGTATATAAATTCTGTGTATATGTTTGCACACGCGTGCCCGTGTAGTGTGTGTATTTATGCATACAATAATATATTGAGATTTTTTCAAACAGCAATAGGGGTAAGGCTACATTGGACGCGGGAAGCGTCGAGGTGCAGGCACGACTCGGGCGGGAGAGCAGTGTTTAAACGACACATAGCCACACCAGAAACGCCACCCTCCCTCCCACACGTCAGATATACTTCTGTGCAAATAAGTCATTGTCACATTTGGATAGGAAATTGCCTTTAATAGAAAACCTAAGTGTTAAACTTGACAGGACTACGTATGACCCAACGGTCTTTTCATTCTTTGCTTGCAATAGCAGAAGTCAGTATCACAAAAACGACAACCCATCTCTCTCGCAGTATCTTTCAGGAAGTAGTAAACTTATTGGCAGTAAATTTTGTGATGATAAAAGGTTAAAATCCATAATTTTTTTTTACTTCCCTCACATGTATTACTTTAAGGGAAGTGAAAAGAAAATGCGGATTTTAACTTTTTATTATTGCAAAACTAACAACATATAGGGTTAAATCCTTAAAGATACTTAGAAAAACAAATTAATTATTGGCTGCATTATGTTGAAATAAAATGATTTACCGTTATTTAAAAAAAAGAGTAGTTCAATGGTAAACTTTACATAAAAGAGAGTACCACAATAAAAAATCAGTTTTCCTTGTACATTGCTAACATTAATGAAGAAAGTACAAAGTACCACTAATATTCCATAAATCAGGGATGTTACTGCACTAAGAATTCGTATAGTTATCAAGTCTATGCAGCTGAACATGCATATTTGTGAGTGGCTGAGTGCATGATAGTTTGCACCTTTAAGTTCACGTAGAGATTGGGAGTCTAATGCATGACACCGATGGCCACTCCTATTCTACTTCTTCCATTTCTTACAAAAAAATTAATTTTATGGAATGGATCACAGGGATCCCACAAAGCTCTCCTCCAAAACACCACTACCGCCAGACACGACCGACTGAACAGGTGACACTTCGGCAACTGACTGCCTGTTCTTCTGCACGTTAAGCCCGGTACACACTATGCCATGATTCACGTATCAGCCATGTGATGCAGTGGTGGTGTTGAAAAATATTAATACCGGCCAAACTATACTGCAACACTGCTCACTTGTTTTCGTACCCGAGCTGCTCAGTTGTAGTTCAGCTTTCATCAAGTCAGGATGCCTGCCGATGATGTACTTTGCCAGGAGACTCTACTGTGAGGAAGAAGCGTAGAACCTTGTGGTGTAAGCAATGGCTTTCTCGGCGACCTCTCAAGGGAAGCTTCAATGAAATATTTTTGGAGGTACAAGTCGAAAATCCAACAGTCTTTGAAAATTACACAAGAATGCCAATCTCTGCATTTTATAAATTGTTGGAAAAAAATTGAACCATGTATTTGTAAGCAGGGCACCAGCTTTCGAGACAGCATATCACCAGGAGCTCGTTCTTGCAGCTGGAGGATCGTATGCAAGCCTCCAATAATCAATCAGAATTTCAGAACAGAGCCTCGGTCTAATCATCCCCGAAACCTGTGAAGCCATCTATAATGTCCTTAGGGAGGATTATTTGAAAGTAAGGTTCAAATATAGGC
>NC_061087.1:66851164-66873664 GCF_015104395.2 Macrobrachium nipponense | reverse complement strand
GTCTCTTAACGAAAATTTTAAATAAACGTCTCGAGCCTAAAGCATCTCTCAAAATTCGAATGTATTGGAAAGTGCAATGTTACCAGTATTCATTTTGAAATAGATTTCCTAAAGCTTTTCGTAGGTATGCTTTATTAAGCCTTTGGTCACGAGCTGTCTTTCAGTCACAATATTGTTGTAGCAATTTTGAATGCCCCCCTTTTTTTTGAATCAATGATGCTTTACTGATGAAGTTGCTGCATTCGTTTTCAACAATTTTTGAAAATGAAAACAGCTTTCAGGGGACTGTTGGAATATGAGGCAGCCTTTTGGTTAAGTGAGCATGCCACTTACACCAACTTGTTATAAAACTTTGGCCATTGCACTTGTTTCTAGGTCGGTTACCTAGCTTTCTTTTTGGGCTTTTTAGGCTGAACAGAAAACTCTTATTCGATAATTGCATTATCTTTGGCTGCCAGAAACAGGCCAATCCACACCCTGTCTGAAACTTTTGAGACTGGTTTCTTCTCGAGAGGAAGAGGTGGGTTTGCTGACTTATAAATCGAATGGCATCAGTTTATTTCTGCAAGGTACTTGACAACTGGTATCGTAATTCATAAAATGCAACCCTGGCAATGCGAGAAGGGCCACATATGTAGTGCAATCATTAAAGATGGCATTTCCTCACTTATCATGGTATGTAATAACATGAGGCCCCGTGATCTATATGTACTATCATGGCATAACTCATGATAACACGAAACTGCTAACGCATGACATAAGTTTTATTGGCGAGCTTGAACATGGCCTTAGTGCATTTTATTTCTTGCACCGCCGGGATACTGTTGAACTTTATTTTCAGAGCGTGAACTGCACCATTTTAGTGTACTGAATATCCACGACTGCACCATTCACGAGTCCAGCTTTTATGTCTGTACCCCTTTGAAGCATCACTTGGGTGTTAACACACAGCTGTAGATTGGCCACCAAGCTCGCTGTTTCAGTTACTTTCTCGTCATTTTTTGCAACACCTTTTTATGTTTTTGCAGATTGCTGAGGTGATGCTGCACAACCTTTGAGCTTGAAGCAGTCTAAGGTTGGTAATGCAATCACATGGTGTACATATTTTGTTCCACGTCTAGCGTATAGTGTATGGCTACTGAATTATTTAACCATATCTGACTTAGCCAGCAAGCAAACTGCATGTGCGTCATTTTTGTGAAGACTTAAGTAATATTCAACAAAAACTTGGCTGGGGTTACTATTGGCTGGTACTGGAATCAGGCGCTCTTGCATAAATTTCACATCAGTGGTGGTTCATCAAAATCTAAGCAAATTCAATATGCCAGCAAATATATCATCATCTTTTTGCATCATGCTTCTTGTAAGTCCATGATATGTATAACTTTTCAGTCATAAATTGCATCCTCCTGTGCTCCCATTTGCAATTTGCATGACCTTTTAAATATGGGCTCGTCAGACATTGGCACGAGTTGAATCAAACTTTCAAGAACAACTATATTCATCACATCCCAAACTTAGTGTGCTCATCCGAACCGAAACCTTCATTCAGTCTCAGATATGTGAAAGCATGTGTAACATTAGAAACCATACTTACTTTATCACCAATAAAAAAATTCACATTTTTCAAGGTTTGATGCAGCTCTTTTCGAACACCATCTGATAATGGCGCTTACATGGTCTAGGACCTATGCTGGAAGAGAAGCTGCAGCAGTGTGTGCAAGGTGACCGTGCTGACACTGAATGAAGCCAGGCCAGTTGGAGCAGCAATGGCGGCTGCAGTGGTAAATCTATTGGTCTCATTATTTTTGAACTTTTCTTTGGTCCATGTTTACAGGGCGTTGATTTTAAAAAGTTTTCTGACACCTCCAGTGCCACTGATAAAGTGCAAGACTTGGCCATTTTCTGCGTCACTCAGGTATTAAGTTTTTTATAGAAATTTTGGTGCTGATCTCCCTTCATTTTGGCCAGGCTCTCTTCAAGGCTCTCTTCGGGACCTAGTTGCAGCTCTTGAATAGCCGTGCCTGCTTCGAATGGGTGCTCCAAGCACGTGTCACTGTGAAGAGTCCATTGGTTCTTGATAATCTTATATTTCTCGATGATTTTGTGATTCCTCTCAGCTTGCTTTTGTCTCTCAAGCTCCTCTTTATGATAAGTACCAAGCTTAGCATTTATCTCAAGTTCTTTTTCAAGAACTGGAATGCAACCTCTAGTTGCACTCATTCAACTCCTCAGATTCGTTTTGGAATGGTCTGAATGGAGCAGCAAGCAGTAACATTACTCTTCTTTCTTATCGTCGCAATTAAAGTGTGGATGATCGATCAGGTATGGCTTATATCGTAGTTTCAGAAATCCATTGTACAGTTTTGAAGCCCACCCGCCCATCCTTCCATTCTGAGGATCGATCGCGTAAGCTCTGGAAATTATATAGGCACGTCTCCCATTGAATCAGGGTGATCCAGGTAATTTGTGCTTATCCAATATGGATCTTCCTCATACATTTCTTTCAGTTTTATGAATAATTTCAGTTGTCTTGGATGACAAATAAACTTGTGTGCTCAGATCCGAACTGTACACCTGGATTAAAAAAAAAAAAAAACTTTACATCACTGTATCAGCTGTTTCGTAAGCCTCACATTCACAAAGCATGACAGCCGAAATTGAACAAGCGCTTCTTATAATGCAGCTGTAAGAAACAATGTAGTTGACAACGTTTTCCATATTTTCAACGATAAAATTCACGTCCATATTGGCAGCCTATAAAAGCAAGGACCTCTCATAGTAATCATTGAACCGCTCTTGAGAATGTGAATGTGGATGCTCGAACAAATGGTTTTCCATTTGACCTTGGCTCCTTTCATTACAGGTTTTCAAGGCATCATGAAGCACAGCCATATCAGACTCTGGACGAGGAAAAACAAAACGGCATCTGCACCTGAACTTGCAATGTTTTACTTTGAATTTCCTTAAACAATAAGTATTATATTTATGGAGCTGGTATCACGTAACATACTTGTCCATAGTGGCTCTTTGTTCTCGTCAGGTAAGCAGCATGTAACATGCTTCTGTATGAGTTCAAGAACCTTTACTGCAGGGTCTCCCTGTACGAGGGACATTTTTGACTCGCAACTTTGACATTTGACACTCCAAAAGTAATCGAAAACCTCCACCCAAGGGTCCTCCACCTTTAGCCAACAGCACCTAGTTCAGGTATGCTAAAAATCGATGGTGGAAGTGCTTAGCCAATTAAACTGAATCTATGGCACATCGTTCACTGTTGAGCATTTTTTTCTATGCCATCAATATTTGTATTAACAGATATCAACACGCCTCGCATGTCTTCTCAGTCATATTCTGCTGCTGAAAGTGTGAGAAACCTTGTGGGTGGGACCAATTCCCGAACCATGGTTTTCAACTCACATTGCCGGCTGCTCCAATACTCAGACAATCTTTGGACCTGTCTAGACATCGTGAACAAGTCTCCCTCGACTTGTTTGCACAAGCTTGCCGATAGACACTGAATCATAATTCAATGTGTTATGGAATGTCTGAGAAACAGCATTTGCTTGGGAGGGATTCCCAGATTTGTCAACATTTGCATATTCCAGATTTATGCTTTTCAATTTCACATTGGCTTTTCGTACTGTCTTCGTATCAACAATTGATTCCCACACTTTTTTACTCTTGGTCGGCTGACCGTACACAATTATGAACTTATTTTGCCGAGATGGCATGTGCTGTAGGAAAGCATTCCCTTTTTGGATAAAATGTTTTTCGAATTGGTTCAAGCATGCAATTTCTTCAGGTACTTTCTGCACTTCCATTTAGTTGAAAATAGGCATGGGCGAGTGTTTAATACAGGTGTGGGCAAACTACAGTCCGAGGGCCGCCAAAGGAATTATTACAGCCCGTCAAATGTTAGTAAATTTGAAAGGGAATTGTTATTTTGTCTTTTAAATGCGTTTCATGTGAAGTTCCTACTTTAAAATACTAATTAATAAAAGTTGTTTTCCAGCTGAGTTGCCATGTCTTTCATATAAATGCATTTCAAGTGAATCTTCTACAGTACTTTAAAATATTGATTAATAATTTTTTTAAGACTTTTATTTTGTCTATTTTGAATATTAATTGTTTTGCTTAATATTATACGCGGCCCTATAAAATTGTGAAATTTTGAAAATGGCCCTTGCACTGAAAATTTGCCCACCCCTGGTTTAATACCGCCTGTCAATGCAGAAAAACAAGGACGACACAAAAATAAATTTTTCGGGTCACGCCCCTTTTTCTATGCGTCTTCCAGCAGGTCAAGCCGAAGTTGGTTACAAGGCTTCTCTGGATTTATTTGCTGAATGTCATCACAGACAAAAACTTTCACGATACTGGGTCCAGCTTCTTGCATCTGAATCCACCTTTTATCTTTTTGATAATGATGCATATAATATGAAGCGCAAACAAACTTGAGGCTTTTTATTAATTTCTTTCAGAAAATCTTGAGCATAAAGCAAAGATTTTATTTGTTATTCAGGCGTAACAATTGACACCTTATTTTGCGTGGCAGGCTGGGTGACATTCGTCCCAGTGTTGGCAGGAGCATTCAGTATGTCATTTAGTTTTGCGGCATCAATAGAACGCAATTGCTGATTGTACAATTGTAGTTCATAGACAAAATGTAGTAATGAAACATTGATGTATAATTAATGCCTAGCTGCCGCAAGAACAGGAGGTCACTGTCACAGTATCCTGGTAATCATGACAAATAAATGGCCATGTTTCAAAGATACTTAATTTACGATAGGCTGATCCTCTTCTTAAGATTTCCGAATATCAGTGGTGGAATGAGAATCGCTTTTGTACACATGGCTCACCTGCATGCACTAGTCGATTTCTGCCCCTGGTATTTATCACATCATCCAGCACCTTGAATAATTCTAAAATACAGGCGGAAGCACGATCAAGAATTATGCATTTATTCGCATTGCATAAGGTGGAGCTGTCAGTGACAGGAGGAGGAACTTCACGTTCATTATAAACTTTGTAAGTTGTAATATATATATATATATATATATATATATATATATATATATATATATATATATATATAGTATGTATGTATATATATATATATATATATATATATATATATATATATATATATATATATATATATATATATATATATATATATATATCTGTGTGTGTGTGTGTGTATCTCGACCAGCACTATGAGAGGCAACACAACATACTCAGCCAAAGAGTACGATTCCATGGCTTATGCTTTCTGCAGTACTTCCTGACAATGTTTCAGCAATTATGCAAGGGTCCTTTTTAGACCCATCATGACCTTCACATGAACTTTCCTCGCAGCAGCCACTAGAACCTGGTCTGCGTGCCATAATTTGACACCGCGCGGCTGTTTACTCGAAGCACGCATGTGTCTGAACATAGCTCTGACGAAGTTCGTTTCAGCTACCAGGTTGGTGATATATGCTGTGCAATAATGGCTGTAGGGGTTTTCGTTCAGTTCTCATTTTTGAATGTGGAAGGTGCTGTCTAATTTTCATACACAACGTAAAAGTTCTCTTCAGCTCCTTTATGATTAATACATATTTGCTGAACAAGAGGAAAAATTCTATAATATAACACTTCTCTAATCTGAAAATTTTGTAATAATCTAGGGAAGCTACTTTAGAGAGAGAGAGAGAGAGAGAGAGAGAGAGAGAGAGAGAGAGAGAGAGAGAGAGAGAGAGAGAGAGAGAGAGAGATCAGGTTTAGTCTGAATGACTGACAGAAATTATTACCATAATACGGTAATTTTAGCTACTGTTCTAGTATACATGATCTCCTCCTCCTGTAAGGTTGTCATTTGGATTTCTTGATCGAAAATGTGAAAAGGGTCAAACAGAGTTGAAATTCGTAAGATTACATTTTAAGCTCTGTACACGTCTTTGGAGATCGTAACGTAACTAATAAGCACGAAGAAAAATCATCTTCGAGACCAGCCACTAGTAAGAGATGAAAATGAAGGTACGAAATATCTCAAGATTAAATCCAGACCGCAATATGTCTTCCCTTTGACAGAAACTTTACAAGTTCCAAAGGACTCTGCAGGATGTCCGATGAAAGGGCTTGCAAGGCGAGAAAATAGAAAGTAAGTACTGAGGGTAAATGGAAAATAAGATGGAGAAATGAATGTTGACAAGGAAGGTTGCAGGATTTATGCAACCAACTGAAAAGTAACTAAGGGATTTAGGAAGTCAAGGTGAGAAAGTAAGAAGAGTAGTCTAGGTTAAGAATAAAAATAAATAGTCGAGATAGAGGTATCTAAATAACGTTAAATGGTATAAAACATGAGGAGGAGAAAAATCTTGAGAAAACTAAAAGTGGAAACAAAATTGTTGTAGTTAAAAGGAAGGACCTGAAATATTTGAGATAGTCTGAGAACATGAAGGAACTTCCCCGGGACCATAAATACTACTCTACCCTGTGATACGTTTTATGCTTTCTAGCTGCATGGCGAATGATATCCTATCGAAGCTCGACATGAGTTTAGAATACCTACTACTATAAAAGAAAACAGTCAAGGAAAATTTGCGGCTATTACGGTTGCCATGGTACTAATATAGTATGTCTAAGGAAGTAATAGGAAAAATATAAATAGGTTAAAATTAAGAAATATTAAAATCATGATGGGAACAATGTTGTTTAAGACGAAAAACTGGTTTCTTTGTTTTATTAATTGGTTGTCTTGATTAACTTTAGTCCTTCTGTCATCTATTATTCTAGAGAGTGAGTCTGCAAACAGTAAATTTGATTGTTTAGGAGCTAATTATGTAAACAAAAAAACAGTTATCAATTATTTTATTTATTTATTTGCATATATATATATATATATATATATATATATATATATATATAAATATATATATATATATATATATATATATATATATAGAGAGAGGAGAGGAGAGAGGAGATAGATATTAAGATAAGTTAGAGGAGAGAGAGATGAGAGAGAGAGATAGAGTGATAGTTGTGAGAGAAAAGTGAGAGAGAGAGTGATACAGCATGCAGTCTTTAGCAGAATTCTTAGAAGTCATCAAGGACGCCCCTGGCACCAGGATTATCACCTCGCTTTGAGTCCCTATTTACGAACGTTTATGTCGACGAATCCATAGATATACCTCATACTTAATCGTGTCTACAGGAATCAGTCGACAGCGCCACTCAACATAACCGAAGCGTAGCTCCGTACGCTGCTTGTGATCTGCACGAGGAAGGCCCCTTTCTCCACCCACTGGGGCCAGAAGTTCTGCCAGAAGGACGGCGGCGTGGCGATGGGCTCCCACTAGGGGTCCTCCTCGCTAACTTTTATAAGGGCCCCGTTGAGGAACAGGTCTTCGCCAGGACGCAGCAACCCCACAGTTATGGATGTTATATTGACGACATCTTTATGCAAGTCGACGCCGAGGATGAGGTAGAATTCAGCAGTGCAGTGTGCTGAATTACACAGTTGAATACAGCTCCGACGATCGGCTCCCCTTCCTCGTTGTCCTTGTAAGCAAGACGGAAGACTGTCTCTGTACTTCCGTCTACACAGGACATTCACCAGGAACTCGACCGCGCCTCCCAAGTACTTGTGAATAAGGGGTATTCAAATAAATTAATCAGTAAGGAAGTCCGCACTGCCCATAAAATAATGGTACGGTAGTGAGAGCCCGCAGCCACGCCCAAAGGATAATATCAAGCTGTATTACAAAGCCTTCATGAGTGATAAACAACATAACTGTAGGGATACAAATATCTTACGGGCTCTCTCTTACTCGATACATTTATATTCTTTTTTTAGTCTTTTCATTAATAATTTTTTGGGGGCAACATTTTTTTTAAATTTCATGGTAATAAGTTGTATATGTCTCCCTGTTTTTTTCAAAATGTATTTTTTTCTGGATGAATCATCTGTTGAACACGTGCGTGATCCTCCAAGGTGTGGCTGCCTAATAATTCGCTTATCCTGCCCTCAGGCGTTTCCTCGTTTCTGTAGAGTGAAATTGACCTTATTGTTAATCTTGTAATGTCAGTTTGGATATTAAGCCTACTTTGACTATATTTTTCCTCTGTAACATCAGTTGTGCCTGAGTAAAGGGTCGCACTAGACTGAAAGTGCTTGACTATCTCGCTTTTAATTTTTCCTTTGTGGCAAAAACCTTTATTTATACATAGCATCACGTTTTATATACTTTGTGATCAAGTTATTCACATATATATATATATATATATATATATATATAATATATATATATAATATATATATATATGAATAACTTGATCACAAAGTATATAAAACATGATGCTATGTATAAATATATATATATATATATATATATATATATATATCTAATATATATATATTATAATATATATATATGTATGTATGTATATATACATACTACATCTATATATATTATATATATATATATATATATATATATATATATATATATATATATATATATATGTGTGTGTGTGTGTGTGTGTGTGTGTGTGTGTGTGTGTTTGTGTCTGTGTGTGTGTGTGTCTGCGTGTGTGTGAGTGTGTATGCCAGTTTGATGTGCTTATGCGTTTGCGAGTATGTTTGAGTGTGAGAGAGCTTGCAAAATATTTGTATCCTAAATTTAAGCGTGGTTTGCGGCGCTTAAAATATATCTGGTTATGCACTGGCATCTATTTAGCTTCCATATTTATTTTTCCTGATACTTTGGCTGATTATTGAGATAGCAAATATATATATACTGACTTTTGAAAACTTAAATATATAGGACATAATTTTTGCTAAACTCTCCTCTGTAAAAGTGTGGGCAAAAATATAGACCGTAAAAACAGTTTTCAGAAAACCACATTAAAAACGTTTTTGCAAACACAACTTATCTTCAAAGAATTTTTTAAGCCTCATCACAAAAATATCTCATGAGTCTTTGCATTTTAAAAAGTCGACAGAAACACAAATGTAAAGCAATATACATGCACTTATTTTTCAGGTGCGAATAGTAAGGTTTTCATAACAGAAAAGGAATGCACGAAATTGCAGTTTCTTTCGTTACTTCTTCACTTGAACTTTGTCCTTTTCTCCTTTGTCACCAGACGAATGTTAATCAATTATGGAATTTCATTTTACGTTCCCGTTTTATCATGATTTAGAACTGTATATTTTGTCCTTTATTATCAACATGATTTTATTCAGAAGTTGAAATCTATTCTTTATGAAACAAGCCCTCAGGGGCCATTCACTTGAAATTGAAGTTTCCATAGAATATGGTGTTCATTAGGAAGAAGTAAGAGGAGGTATAGAGAAATACAGAAAGAAGATATCCCAAATATTAAAAAGAAAAAAAAAACGATGAATTAGAAATAAAAAATAGATAACAATGTATTAAAATGCAAGGAGAAGAGTATTAGGGTAGTAATACATTGCAACTTCGCTTCAACAGAGGCTATTCCACAGTCCAATGGTGTGGGTAATGAGGGACCTCTGGAACTGACAAGTTCGACAGTGAGGCACAATACTCAAAAGAGGAAAAATAAGATTGTAGTTGTCTTACAAGTTTATCAGCATACCTTGAAGACCACCATTAGCTAGATATAAATAAAAAGTAAGATAAACTACACTGGACATTAACCTCAATGCCACATATTCCGTTTTTGCGTCTTTATACAATAATACAAGGATTTGTAGATGTGTATCAAAAGATTCACTGTTTGCTTGCTTCATTTTCAAATTCAATACTTTAGCCATAGAGAGAGAGAGAGAGAGAGAGACAGAGAGAGAGAGAGAGAGAGGGTGGGGGGAGAGAGACTCTCTCTCTCTCTCTCTCTCTCTCTCTCTCTATGGCTAAAGTACTGAGTTTGAAAATGAAGTAAACAAAAAGGGAATCTTTTGATACGCATCTACAAATCCTTGTACTATTGCATAAAGACGCAAAAACGGAATATGTGGTATTGAGGTTAATGTCAAGAGTAGTTTATCCTCTGAATTCTATTTGATGATTTAAGTAGGGTTTAATAAGCACCATACGGTAGGATATTTACTTCTCATTCGTCAAATATGTTTTGCTTTGAATATAGAAAATTATATAAAATATATATGGTACATATGAAATACATTAGACTGCACAACTGAGAAACACGCTAGAAAGTGTCTCAGTTGTGCGCAAGTAATATATAACTATAAAAGCAACGACTTAATCACGAGTTTACGAATGAAAATAACTTTGCACGACAACATACGCTTTCACCTGTAGGAATATGTATGACAGTCGTCTGGTCCCTTCTATCATCCCTATCAGTCACTTCTCGAAGGCAGAATGTTAATCAGTCTTTTTCCTTAATTACTGGAACGTGAATAATTTGAGAAGTAAATTTCTTATCACTTCAGAAAAAAATATTCTTAGCACTCTTGTCTATAATTGGAGCTGAAATTCGCATCAACGGTAGTGAAAAAGAATGATGGTTACAACTCAGGTTTGTTTGTACTATATTGTCTGAAAAAACATTATTCTAATTATTAAGGAAAAGTATATATTTTACACACAATTATATATTTAGATTATCGTTAAGTTAAAAATATTATGAATCCATATGCTTGAATGAGGTTTAACTCCCTTGCATTGCAGATTAACACCTCGTCCCGTCTCTTATAAATATACAATATATGAAAATCTGCTATAAATTGTAAGCCATTAAAAATGAAAATCACTACATCAAAATAAGGCCATCTTCAAAGAAAACCGGCTGTTATGCTTGTGGAATATCTGAGTGCAATAATTTCTCCCTAATGCATTCACATTGATTTTATTTATACTGATTTTATATATATCTTTATCAACTGATTTTCAATGTGATCTCAAACAAGAACATCTCTTTAATTTCGTTAGCACAATTTCATTGGGGTTTAAGAATGTAAGATTTTTATATATTCATAGACTAATTATTCAACTGAGAATGAGATGAGATGGATAGGCGATATAGGGAAATCTACCATTTCCTTATAATCAACATTAGAATGTCAAGGAGTTTAATGAAGAATGATATAGTTGATAAAACAATACAAATTTTACTAGACAAAATAATAATAATAAAAGTAATAATAATATGGCATATAATTTGTAACTTAGAACTATAAAATTGATTTGATAAGCACTACCTAGTTAAGGAAACGCTAATATAAAATCTCATTTGCTATTTTTATATCATTGCAATAAAAAAAATCATACTTAATTTACATTCTCTAATTCTCTTAAAGGTAAAGTGTTACACAGTGAATAAAGAGCGCGCAGATACGCTTTTAGTTACTTTTAGGATTAAGGTATTAGCATTGCTGGTTTAAATGCTACTTTGATCATAGCAGATATGTGCTCTCATTAAAAAGTTTTCCCAGCTCTAATCCAAAGACATGTATTCTTTTTATTTCACAGTTACGCGAGTGGGAAAAGTGATAATCTTTAGTTTAGATCGAAGTGGTTTTAAGTAATATGCAAAAGATAGCCCAATCTCCTACCTTTCCTTGTTCTTTCTGATATTTTTAGCTCCCTGATGTTTTCGGTAATTCCTTCTTTTTGTTTCCATGCTGTATTATCATGCAGTGTTCTCTTCTTCCGAAACTATAGAATTTAAAAATTTGTATTTTTTCCCAGTAGTAAAGGTCCTTAACTTAGCTGCAAAGGACCTTTGTACACTCTCTTTTTGTGCAATATCCTTTTGCTAATTTGGGTACCATATCATATTGCAATATTCATGATTATAAAGCATAATCATGTGTTCGGCTTTTCTTGTTTTGAAATGCCGGAACAACATCCATAGTTTTGCTTTATATTTTGCCAATAGTGTTGTTATTTGATCATTGCATAACAGATTCCTATTCAACATCACACCAAAGTCTTTAACTGCTTCCTTATTTGTGATTGTCTCATTATTTGGTCCTCTATATCACCATAATTTATTTATTCAAATTTATTAGAGATAAATACCATCCTTTTTATCCCACATTCATATATTTTGTTTAGGTCTCTTTGTAAAGAGTTCCTATCTTCGTCACAAGTAATTTCTCTACTTATTCTTGTGTCACCGGCGATACTTCTCACTACCTAGTCCTTACCATTACTGTCTATGTCTGCAATAATAATAACAAACAGCAATGCAGCTAAAACTGTACTTGTGGCACACAGGATATTAACTTAGCTTCCTGCAATGGAAAAAGGGGCACAAGTCCTTGAACAGTGGGTGACCTGTCTCATGATTTAATATTGGTCAGTAGCTAACCCTGATGGATGACAATTCATAAATCATCGTACAAGTATCAAGGGGAGAGGGCCATCAGGATGTTTTCCATCTTCATTACATGTTGGAATACAAAAGGAATAATCTGCTAAGTCTAAATACTCGCAAGTCGTCCTTAATCCACTTGCAATAAGGTAGTGAAAGTCTTGACTGAGTCTTAACTTAAAAGGTCGTTACTCTAATTGTCACTGCAATTTGAATTTTACATTATTAGTTCAAACTTGTTCCCTCAAAACTTTACGTTTGACCAAAGAAAAGAAAAGAAAATAGGATTCAAAGTGAATACTCATAATATCTTCCCATTCTGTAAAGATATTAGACACTCCTACAACTGTCAACACCTGACAAATCTTTTCAAGGACAAACGTTCTCTCTCTCTCTCTCTCTCTCTCTCTCTCTCTCTCTCTCTCTCTCTCTCTCTCTCTCTCTCTCTCCTGTATAAAATAAAATGACTTAGTCTCCATCAAATTTAAATCCTATCCAATCAGGCTTTTATTTATTTTAATAAAAACTCTAGGATTATACTATATCATTAAGCAAAATTGCCTCTATCTTTTACTCAAGTAATTCCATTTTTTCAGACACACTTCCATCCTTATTTACCATTGGCAATGCTAGACTTTTAACATATGATTTATCCCAGGGGATTGTGTTAGAGGTTGAAACAAATAGATAGGCACTGAAAATAGTGCAGGTAAGAAAATATTCTTGGTGGGATATGCAAATTGGGTAAAGAGGGAAACTTAACATGGAAGTTACTTACAAGATAAAAAATCTGTGAAGGGAGCCATTTGCTTTGCTAGGATAGCACAATGCAGTGCTTGGAAGAACGTTTGAGGAAAGAGTTCTCAAACGTTTTCGTGCCTAGACAGGACATAAGCTATTTTATTCTCTGTTCCTTGGACGTATTCAATCGCCCTATTTTAGTCCTACTTGTCGAAGCTCCAGTGCATCAGACATTTATTTTGATTATTGAACCTGGTGAAGAATTTCATTGGGTTATGATCTGTAAGTACTATAAGAGGAAAAATGTGATCAGCATGATAGACTTCATGATGTTTCATAGTAATTACCATTACAAGTACTTCATTTTCAATTATACTATAGCAAGTTTCTGCTGGATTTAGCATCTTCTAGTAATAGGCTATTGGAACATCACGGTTCCTGTACGTATATCACTGGCATCCACAAGTTGGCGATTGGTGCAGACACCTCTGAGAAGTTAAAGATGAATCTTCGGAAATATTGCACCATTCCTATGAAACGTTGGGCATCCTTCTTCGTCTAGAGTAGGGCGTATCCTTAATGGCAAGGACATTAGCATCCTTGGGCATAATTTTACCACTTCCGACAATGTGTAACAGGTAGGTGATTTCGGCAGCTCCAAATTGACCCTATATTAGATTCAGGACTAGATTTGCCTCCCTAAAGGCATTTAAGACTTTCCTAAGCATGGTCTGATGTTGTTTACAAGTCATAGCGCATATGACTATATTGTCTAGGTATACCACATATTGTTCTGTTACAGTTAGAACTTGGTTCATGAGCATCTGTAAACATCCCAGTTCATTCTTTAGCCCAAAGTACATCACTTATATTGGTGAAACCCATCTAGGGTGGTGGAGCTGTTCAATAAGGGAACGTACCAATATCGCCTTTTGAAACCTATCTTACTGAGAAAGGGGGCCTTGCTAAGGATGTGCAAGCCTATATCTATGTGTGGGAGCAGGTGTTGCTCTGGCCTAGTAACCCCATTTAATTTGTGGTAGTTGACACAGAGATGACCATGAGCTGTTGCTGGGTTCAGTTAGCCCCAGTCGCAACTGCAGATTTATCTGTTCCTTCATTTTTTTGCCTTTTTGTGGGTTTACCTTGTAGTGTCTATGGGCTATTGGCTGTACCACCTCTCGGAGGTCATTAGGCATACTCCCCATATCTTCCTGTTGGGCATATGGCAAGCCTGGAGTTTTATAGGAGATACTGTTTAGTAACTGGGAGTTGGAGTCGAGGGGTGAGGTAGTTGTTGCTGTTCAAGACCTGCAGAGGCAGAGGGCCTAGAAGGGGTGGCGTCATTGGCTGGTCATTGGCTTGTAAGGTTTAAGGAGATTGATGTGGAGCCACATGGCTCATTTTTGCCTATAATTAACTAAGTAATTAAGATTTCCATGCTTGGAAAGAATCTTGTAAGGACATGTAAATTGGGTTTCAAGATGTCTCATTGCTTCTCTCCTGAGCACATGGACTTCATCTCCCACTACAATTGCCTGTTCGTGGTATCTATGTTAAATTGAATTTTGATTCATCCCTGTGTTACAGCCTTGGTTGCTTGAGCAATAGCCTATGCAGCCCACAGGCGGTTCTGGATCTCAGGCAGTTTCTTTATCCACTTGAACTTTTGTGGGTCCATCCATGCATCAAAAAAGATATCTACAGGTCTCGAGGTGGAAGGGGCATAGAGTAGTTGAAAAGGGACTGAGACGAAGTGCAAACACCGCATATGGGATATTCTCCTCCCAGTCTTGTCCTTTTTTTACATTGGAGCTCCTTCATCAAGGTGTCAGATAAGAAATGATGAAAACATTCTACTATGTCTTGGCTCTCAGGCCAGTACGGTGTTGAATACACATTTTAATCCTGTGGCTCAGCGTATGCTTTCAGAATTCATTTTACATGAAGTGCCGGCCTTGATCACTTTGGATCATGATTGGGAAACCAAACCTGCAAAAGAACTTAAGCATGGCTTTGATAGAATTTTTGGATGTCAAACTCCTGATGGGGAAGCCTCTGTGTATTGAGTGAAACGGTCTATAATAACTAAGCAATGAGAGTTCCTGGCCTTTGAGCAAGTGTATCCTTGTGATGTATAAGTAATCAATGTCCACATCCTGAAAAGGAATACGTGTAGAGGGATATTTTTTAGCTTGGATTTAGGAATCTTTTCATTAGGGTTCCTCATCTGACATGTCGGGCAGGTTGCAATATACGACTTGATGTCATTTCTTGGTCCCATCCAACAGAAGTGCTTAGCAAGTGCCTTGGTGGTGTGGCTGACACCGAAGTGTCTGCTGGTGCTGTAATGTGCTAGTTGGATGACTTTTGTTTGCAGCCTCTGAGGGACAACTAGGCATTTTCTTAGGGCATATACTGAATCCATCCTACCCAGGGAAATCCGGAAGAGCACTCCACTCTCTAGGAGGTGCTGTGTTTTGAAACAATCTCCAGAGAGGTCCAGGTCAGTTGGGGCATTCTAGGAGAGGATTAGTAGGCATGGCAGCAGGGTCTTCTGAGGGGGCGGCAGGTTCTTCTGAGAGGACGGCAGTGCTGTCATACATTGGAGCGGCATTCAGACTCTTGCAGCTGCTTGAAGTTCTGCCCAAGGAGTATGGCATGTCCTGCAGCTAGTTTATCTGTTACAGCCAAATGGTGAGTGTAGGGGCCTGAGAGTCACCTTGAGTGATGGCGAGGTGGAGTGTAAGTAAGTCAAAAGTGAGTCTATTCAACCAACATATGGATATGCACTCATCCTCCTAAATGTCTGCTTTGGGAGGCACTTCTGTGTTTAGAATTAGGCTGACTTCTGACCCAGTGTCAACAATATTGGAGAGCACTTAGGTCATTGCAGCGCCATCAGGTGGGGCTACAGTGACTTAAGGAGTTACATCCATTTAATAGACCCTGTAGATCGAATTTCAGTCTGAAAGGTCTCAGGACTAGTGTACTTAGGACAGCCTAGGAAATGTACAGACACATGGCCTACTTACTGCCTTGCAATCATGGCATGTGTCCTTGCTAAAATCACTCTTATCCCCAATTGGGGTAGGCTAGTGGTAGAGAAATGGGGAAGTCCCTGCCTCCTTTTAGTCATGTCTTTATTGGGGCAAGTATCTGCTCAGTGCCCTGGCTCCTGACGTAAGTGATACAGGAATTGTTTCGAAATGGCCCCATCCTTGGGCTGAGCCGTCACAGCCGTGAATCCTGGAGGTGTGATCCTCTTATTCAGAGAGCTCATGTGGGTGTGATGAGTCTCCCACTTATCAGCCATTGCCAGCATTCTGCCATAGGTTTTCGTTCTTGTAGGTAGGTTGTGAGGCTGCTGGGCACATAATAGAAGAAATCTTCTATTTTGAATCTTTCAATCATTATCTCAACATCCCATGTTGAGATAATTTTTGTTGTAAAGCAAATCAGTCCAGGTCTGTATGACATCCTTAGGGTCACAGTGCCAATTCTGTCGCCATCTCTCAGGGAAGATCTTATAGGCTCGGGTGATGGCACTCCACATGAGGTCCAGATTCCCTTGAACCTCAGCAGGGAGGGAAAGGAGGGTGATGTAACTTTTCCCTTGGATGTGTTTGTTTAATATTAGCACTGATTTTACAGCAGAAGGTGTGAGTTTCTTGAACAAGTGGGTGATGCGGTCAAGCCATCCTTCAGGATCATCATCAAACCAGGGTTGGACTAGGATTTTATTCCCTGAATCATGGTGAGGGAGCCAGCCGATCTCGGTGTGTTGGTGTGTATTCGTGTCAATTGAGTTCATGGAGCCATATACCATTACATTCCAGATGTTCTTCTTCCTCTGCCTCCAGCATAGCTGGTTGAGCTGTCTCTATTTGAGCATCTACCCAGGTGGTGAGGGCATCTCCTCGGAGTCTTCGTTCTATCCCCAATGCCTAGGAATGGTGTAAGTCCTTGACAGGGCCTGACATGGTGGTTGGCACAGAAGTGTAGCTTGAGGAAACGCAGAGGCGGTACTATCAAGTACAGTACTCATGGAGTACTAGAACTAAATGAGTTAATGCTGGGCACTCAACTTATCTGTCAAGGGAGTGTCAGAGATAGGGGCACTTGTAGCCTAAAGTTCACAGAGCTGGTTTGAATCTACATGTGGGTGGCACTGAATAGTACGTTGCTCTCGGAGCAAGAATTTCCCTGTGAGGCACTCACCAGTATTCACAGGTAACATAAATGTCAGGCATATTCAGCCTACTTTTGGGGAGGCGCACCAATGATGGAGGCACCCCTGATATAAGTCTCGCAAGAATTCATGGCACTCAAGAAGAGTGCAAATGCAACACAGGTAAGAGCTGGCAATTTCACTAGTTGGTAAGCAACAAGGCCTGAGGTGGCACTTATGTGTGGAGGTTGTGTCAGCGGCAGTGACACTTGCATGCAGGGACCATGAGGATGCTTCCTGAGGTACTGGCACTCTACCCATCAATAAGCACTAAGGCTTCCTAGAGGCACTGTAATAGTACATCTGTGTATCACTGGCAGCGACACTCATACAGAGAGCAAGAAGATGCTTCCTAAAATACTGGCACTCTCACCAGTCAAAGAATCACGAGGGCTTCCCAGAGACACTGATAAAAGTGTGTCTGAGTGTGTCTGCAATACAAAGGGGTGGGTATGACACTGAAGTGTATGTATGAATGTGTTTTAACATGAGAATGAATAGTGTTGTCAAACATATAACAGGTCTCTTAAAGTATGTTGCATGTTCCCATATTCCAAACAGGAATAAATATGTCTAGGCTTGATCTAGAAATGTGTTTTTGCTGGGATAATGGTAAAACAGGAGTTTGTATTTACACACGGTAAATATAAGCTCAAATTATATAAACACAGAGCTATTTTCTCAGAGAAGATAAGGCAGTAGCTTTGCTAATTCAGGAGTGAGTATACTATACTTTACAGAACAAATAGGACTGTCCTCACTAAATGACAGGGCGTGGGCTACAATAAGGAAAAACAAATAACTTTACACTGTGTCTTATGAATAATGAACGGTCAAAGATTACGAATCTGTCACTACACGGGGACAAGGAAAGAAAACCATTGATAAATGAGTCTCCAGACAGTGTTATCTGGCCACTGAAAAAGCTGGGCTCAAGCTCTCATACAATGCAAGATTTACTTTACGTTGTTATGAATTCAGGAGAATTTATGTTAAATGAGAATTATATATGTTAATTCTAAAAGCTTAAAATATGACTATAACCTAGATGTAGTTTAATTCATCAATTGTTATGATGTGACACATTCAAATAAGTGATTTGACTACATTGTACTGGAAAGCTACGCGGTGATGCTAGTGCGAAGTTTCATTCAAGGAATTACCAGATAGATGTGCTAATTAAGTGAGTAAATTAATGTTGCCTCTTGCAATTACTAATAGACTTATGTTTGAATCAACTTCTTAGATCCTAAGTCAATGTTACCACTGTCATAGTAGCAGTGCTGGGGTTAAAGCAAAATTACTGAATGCCAAGTGAGTTTCAAGGGCATGATGGGTGAGCTAAGCTCAGTAACACTTCATTTAACACTCGCTATCTTGCTCAGATGGCACTTGCCACTTTGAAATGTCACTAAATCAAAATGTAAAATAAAAATGAATCTTACTAACCTTTGCACACTTGTAGTCAACAGATGCCACAATAAAATGCCATAAAATAAAAGTTATTTTCAATTTTATCCGGTCGGAACTGATATGCTAAATAACTGAGTAAATTAATGTTGCTCTACCAATTACTAATTGACTTATGCTTGAATTAAGTTCTAAGATCCTAGGTCAGTATTGCCACTGTAATAGTAGCAGAGCTGGGGTTAAAGCAAAATTACTGAATTAAAAATTCTAATTTTCCAAAAGTATTCCTTGTGAGCAACTCTAAGCTTTCCTGACTAATGGCATGCAGACTATGAACACAAATATGAGAATGTAACCATTATAGAACACCCAGAATTACTTTCCAGAAAAAGTAATGAATGTAACATGTATTCTGTTCATATATTAATAAAAAATTTTAAAGCAGAATCAGAAGACATATTTTCAGGAGTGCAGTCTATGTGAAGGGCCGATAGAACAAATGTTTGCTTTCAATTACCTTAAATCCGTGGAATGACATTGGCCGAAGGACATTGGTCTCTTGTAGTGCTTCACCAAAGGAAAATCACAAATCAAGCAGGTAGGAAGTTGTTAGGGGGAATTGCAGGCAGCCTCAAAATGCACAGTTGTAGTTACTTGAAAGTACTAGCCATTGTCAGCTTCAAGACTAGGGCTAGGGTGAAGTGTGATAAGCCTGGGCAGGCTGCATATATACCCAGGTTTGGTAACTGGAACCATCCTGTCCAAACTCGATACTGTTGCACTCAAAACACGATTGAGTTCCTTGAGGGAGTAATTCATCTTGGTCTTCCATCTCTGGTGCTAATCTTCCATGGGAAGCCTGAAAGAACATTTGAATGCCGATAGGAAGGAGCAAACATAGGGAGAACAAAAGTAAAAACACTTGAGTCGAGAGAGGCGAGAGTCATGCTGGTGTGAGGAGGTGGAGTTGGGTCACGATGGTTTGATGACCATAGAGTTGGACAAGGTTAGTTAAGAAAGGGGGGGGAGGTCGGGTAGGCGGTTGGAGTTAATCTAGTGAGACCTCCCGTGAGATGTGTGAATTTTCGCGACTTGGCAGGAAGTTCTCAATTTAACCCTCTTACGCCGACTGGACGTATTTTACGTCGACAGTTTTTGTCTCCCGTGTGCCGACTGGACGTATTTTACGTTGACTTACAAAAGTTTTTTTTTAAATTCGCGGAAAAATACTTATACGCCTACCAGCCTAAAACTTTTGAATCACGCGCCTTGGGGGATGCTGGGAGTTCACGGATCAAGGTGTTGTTTTGTTTACAATCGTTACGCAGGCGCGCAAGCGCGAATTTATTTCTTGCCCCACTAAAAAGTATCTGTGACACATCTCGGAAATTATTTCGTCACTTTGACATCATTTTTGTACCATTGTAAATTTGCCGTTACATGAAGTATTATATATGAAAATGTGCGCATTTGTATATAGAATACAACAATAAAATACTCATGATTGTAGCTTTTATCAGTTTAGAGATATTTTCATATAAATAACGATAATTGCCAAAATTTCAACCTTTGGTCAACTTTGACTCTACCGAAATGGTCGAAAAACGCAATTGTAAGCTAAAACTCTTATATTTTAGTAATATTCAATCATTTACCTTAATTTTGCAACTAATTGGAAGTCTCTAGCACAATATTTCGATTTATGGTGAATTTATGAAAAAACATTTTCCTTACGTCCGCGCGGTAACTCTTCCGAAAAAAATCATACATGCGATTGTGGTAATGTTTGCACCATTTTAAAATTAGCCGTTATATAAAGTTTTATATATGGAAATGTACGCAATTTCATGCACAATACAAGTAAAAACAACCCATGGTTGTAGCTTTTATCAGTTTTGAGATATTTTCATATAAATAACGATAATTGCCAAAATTTCAACCTTTGGTCAACTTTGACTCAACCGAAATGGTCGAAAAAAGCAATTGTAAGCTAAAACGCTTATATTCTAGTAATATTCAATCATTTAACTTCATTTTGCAACAAATTGGAAGTCTCTAGCACTATATTTTGATTTATGGTGAATTTATGAAAAAAATAACATTTTCTTTACGTCCGCGCGGTAACTCCTCCGAAAAAATCATACGTGCGATTGTGGTAATGTTTGCACCATTTTAAATTAGCCGTTACATAAAGTTTTATATATGAAAATGTGCGCAATTTCATGTAGAATAAAAAAAAAATAATTGAAGGTTGTAGCTTTTCTCATTTTTGAAATATTTGCATATAAATCACGATAAATAGAAAAAAAACCACGTTCGGTCAACTTTGACTCTACCGAAATGGTCGAAAAACGCAATTGTAAGCTAAAACTCTTACAGTCTAGTAATATTCAGTCAATTTTCTTCATCTTGAAACAAATTCGAAGTCTCTAGCAAAAAATTTAGATTTATGGTGAATTTAAAAAAAATCTTTCCTTCCCTCCGCGCACGGATTCTCCGCCACAAATCTCCGAAATGCTTACGTACCATTCTCGGAATATTTGCTCCGTTTCATATTAGGTATTTCATAGAGTTTTATATATGAAAATGTGCGCAATTTTATGTAAAATAAAACGAAAAATATTTGAAGGTTGTAGCTTTTCTTATTTCCGAAATAATTGCATATAAAAAATATATATATAAAAAAAATTCGACATTCGGTCAACTTTAACTCGTCAGATATGGTCGAAAACTGCAATTGAAAGCTAATACTCTTACAGTATAGTAATATACAATCATTTTTCTTCATTTTGAAAGAAATTGGAAGTCTCTAGGACAATATTTAGATTTAAGGTGAATTTTTGAAAAAAATATTTGTTTATGTCCGCACGTTACGAATTCATGCATTATTTTGTGATAATATTTTCACTGTGTTGCTTTTATCGTTTTACAGTGCGTTATATACCAAAATGATGGCAATTTAGTGTACATTACAACGAAAAAAAAGTAACTTGTTACCTGTAACCGTTTTGCGCACAGCGCGATTTGAATACAATTATATATGAAATTTCATTTTTGCGCTATCATATATCGCATTATTTATATATGATAATGATCATTTCTTTCATTTCTGATGTTTGTATACTAAACATCAGCCAATGACAAAAAAAGGAGCCAAAAATGAACTCTTAATCTTGAAAAATAAGCGCGCTGTGATTTTTTGAAAAAAATATTTTTTCCGCTTCCGCGCTCACTCTGAAACACCTCCGGCACATGGGAGACAATTTTTTTTTTACCGCTTTTTGCTAAATAACATTGAGGACCTGACTACAATGGAAAACAAAGGGTGCAAGTTCCTGAAGGGTGGATGACCTGTGTCTGGATTTGACATTGGTCAGTTGCTAACCCTAAGGGGGAGATGATACATCATAAATCATATTACAAGTATCAGGGGGAGAATGCCATTAGGGTGTTTTACATCTTCGTTTGGTGTAGGAATACAAAAGAAAAAATCTGCCAAGTCAAAATACTCTAAAGGGGCCCCAAATCCATCCACATCGCAGAAGGGAAATTCTTGACTAGGTCCAGGTCCTAACTTAAAAGGCTTTACTGTACTTGTCGATGTTCCTCTTAAAAAAATTAATTTTACATTATTAGTTAAAACTCGTTCCATGAAAACTTTACATGTCACTGAAGAAAAGAATAAAAAGAGGGTCCAAAGTGGATGCTCATTATATATATATACTATATATATATATATATATATATATATATATATATATATATATAATATATATATATATTATATATATATATATATATAT
>NC_061087.1:66838664-66843664 GCF_015104395.2 Macrobrachium nipponense | reverse complement strand
TACGAAACTGTAAAACTGACTGACTGATTAATTTTGACCTCACATTCCCCTTTCATTTTCAGTCAGGAAATGTCAATCAGTCACGAATTCTTTCCATTTAAATTATTCTTATGATCCAGGCACCCCTCCAGACATTAATATAAGCATTCCAGACAGTGTTATCTGGCCACTGAAAAAGCTGGGCTCAAGCTCTACCCTGAAGAAAGTCAAGCCTTTTGATCTGTCACATCAAGAGAAATTCGGGTGGAATCCCCCCCGTGTCTTTGACGCCAGCAATTATCTAAAAACCCAGTTACAAAGTAATGGCTACAATGCAACTCTGCCACATTGCTGATCTCTCTCTCTCTCTCTCTCTCTCTCTCTCTCTCTCTCTCTCTCTCTCTCCGTTGTATACACATATCGAATGTTTATCTGATATTGTTAAGAGTTACTAATATCATATGTCATAATTGAATAATGTTCCATAATATCGTTTTATCATTTACTTGCTTTATATGTAGATCCTATGGTATTTTGTATATTCCTGAAAACAGCGAAAGAATACTAGGAAATTGCTTACATAATAGCCTTCGCATTTAAACATAACTTAACTACTTTGTAGTTTCATATTATACGGTATACCTTATTATGTCAAAGACATCACTAGTAAGAGGGCCTGTTGTCCCTAGGGGTAATGTAGAGCTTAACTTTTAATAAAAACAACCATAAAGAATAGTAGTTGTTTGTCCCTTTAGCTGAAAATTTTATATATATCACCTAACAAAGCAAAATTACTTTTTCACATCTGTTCAGTTTAGTGCATAGCAATATAAAGTTTATTGCTGTTAGATGTTACTGTATCTCTATTACCAGACGTTCATTTCCACTCTGTTTATCGCTAGAAATGATACTTCTCGCCTCATTATATATCTTTAAAAATGTACAAGACGATTAACTCTCATGATCTTTTGTATGCAAGGAACTAATAACAGTTCTTTTCATAATTTTTCGATGCCACCGGGCACAACCATACCTGTACAGCGGGCATTTTACGATGCATTTCGACCTCTTGATTTTCAATTTCATCCACTACAGCAACAATACTCGCTTCACCTATAGATGGTAAGTTCTAGAAATAGTTTTCCATCACTCCAAAAACAATTAAACCTACAGTTAACCGATGCCTGTTTCACCTAGGTAAAGTTATTGGTAGTATACCTTTGTATGTAGATGACCTATGAAGGAAAGTATTTACGAACACTGGAATTTCCCAGTGTCAGCCATATTAAGAAACGTCCTCTTGAATCCAGTTAAGGAAAACCACGTGAATGACGTTTTGCCATCCGACGGAAGTATGTTAAAAATACATCCCGAGTGATTGGCTTTAATTCTAGCGACAGTTTTTACCAATTCAAGTATTCTATTAGTGGCGGATTTCTCTTCGATCTAGATACAGGAAACGTCTAGAAAGTTGTTTCTTAAGCCAGTTTATTTGTGTATCTGTGTGCTATGCTCATATCAAGTAAGAGTAATGTATAAGGGTCTGTTAAAGTATCTAGCCTTATCTGTCTAGGATGCTAACTAGCACTTGGCTCTCGAAGATGAATAAATCTAATCTTTCTTATTCTCATAATACAGAAACCAATACAATCCTGAACAAAATTTATTGCGTGTTACTTGATTTATACTAAAAGTCAAGAAAAGTATTGGCAAATAGCAAGTGATCATAGGCAATAGTAAATATATTTTTAGGGGGAAGAAGTTATAAAATTCAAAATCTAATTTAAAAGTAAAGAAATACAACATTCAAACCCTCATTATATACAAGAATCTCTGCGAATCATTTACTTTTCGTGTGAGCAGTTTCGATTGTCAAAATGATCATTTGTTAATTTTAGTTACAATACTGATACTTTAATATCTATCTTTGTTTTTTTTTATTATATATTGAATCCCACAATTATTTTTATCACAATAATAATGATTTTGAAAGCGAACAATTTTGACTACTGTCATATTCAATATTTGTTGCCCATTTATATATACTAGAGAACTCCTATAAGAAAAGTTGAACTTATTTTATGATGTTGTATATTAATCTAACATCAGAAAATGAAAACATGCATAGAAATAGAAGGAAGGACAGTAATTTACATAGCCAGTTGCAACAAAAAGTTTCTGAGTAATCATACAAACACGTTATCCAGAATACACAGTTTTTTTTTTTTTTTTTTTTTTTTTTTACGGCTTCCATATATATACGTCTACTAGGCTGCACGAGTTATAAGTGCATGTAGCTGGATGATCAGCTTTAACAAACCTTTCCAGGTCAAGACAGATGCGTGTTTGGATTAGAAAAAAAAAGTTAAATGCGTGCAGTCATTAAAAGAAAAAAGTAAACCGAAGTTGCCATAAAAGGAGGAACATTTTACTCTGTAACTATAATTGGGTTCATTAGGCGCTGTGAATGGAATTTGAATAAAAATCAAGTGTTCGGAAGAAAATAAATATTTTTTTTCTGGATAATAATAATAATAATAATAATAATAATAATAATAATAATAATAATAATAATAATAATAATAAAATAATAATAATAATAATAATAATAATAATAATAATAATAAGCTTTGCTAAAAATGGTTGCTGCTTCATCATTATTTATCTTGTAGAGTCTTCTCTATTTTTCTGATGACGGCTTTCTCGTTGTTGCTTAGACTGGTGAGCAATGCACCAAAGGGTATGGTAAAATTCGGTTGAGTCATTTTGGTTTATTATTGCTGATACAATTCTCTCTCTCTCTCTCTCTCTCTCTCTCTCCAGCGTGACGTTTCGTCCAGATCCACAGGATATTTTTCAGCGATGACTGCTGAGGGATTGAATTCCAGTGGTTGTTGTTGTTTAAGATTAAGCTGGCCTTGTGCCAGCACGGGCTCTTGCTCACAGAGCAGCCCGTAACTTTTCCAGTGGCGAGTCCTTCTCCTTATATCCTGATGTTGCGGGCTCTTGAGTAGGTCTGGAGAACCCCTACGGCAGGTTGAGTTTTCACTGGTTCCTGGGAAGGTGAGTCATACGGCGAGCGTTTTCGAGTCTAATGGACCTTCTCAGGCGGGAAATATCACTGGGAGCCTCTTGATTGGCTTCTACCTGAGTGACGTCACCCCTGGTATTATTCTCATAATGTGCTTCACGTCTGGTTTGCTTGTCTCATGCACGCTGGTACTTTCGTTGGGAGGGAGGGGCGTGGTCCTGCTCACACACGTTGATATCAGGAACTTTATCATTATATTAATTCACACAAATGAAGATACAAAAGACCTGAAAAATTACTGCCAATAAATTTACTCTCAGTAATGTATAGAATATTTACAAAGATCATATTAGGCAGAATAGAAAGACAGCTAGACTTCAATCAACCAAAGAGCAGGCAGGTTTTGTAAGAGGGTATTCAACAACTGACTATATCCATGTAATTAACCAGCTAAAGGAATAATCAACAGAGTATGACAAATCACTATGTATGGCATGTGTAGACTATGCGAAACCTTTCGATTTTGTCAAAATTTCAGCAATAATTTAAACCATTCAAAAATAATGAATAGATGAATCTTATGTTACAACACTTGAAGATATCTATTTGTGTAGTACAGCAATCCTAAAGCTAATTAAAGACAGTGAAAAATTTCCGATTGAGAAAGGATTTAGACAGGGAGACCCAAGCAGATGTCCTATTTAAGAATTTAGATTGGGAATAAATAGAAATTAACACTAATGGGGGAATTCCTTAAAACTTAACATTTGCAGATGACATTTCTATTCAGGGAATCAAGGGAGGAATTATACAAGATGATAGAGGATTTGAACAGAGAAACCAGAAATGTGGGACTGAAAATGAATATGAGTAAGGCTAAGATAATATTCAAAGATGACGCAGAGAGACAACAAATAAGTGTTAAGGACGAACCTCTAGACATTGTTAATGAATACACGTATTCAGGACAGGCAGTAAGTGTTTCCCCAGGACATGAGACTAAAATTAAAAGAAGGATAAGCATGGCGTGGAGAGCTTTTGGTAAATAAAATGAGATTATGAAAAGTAAAATGCCACTTTCTCTAAAACGAAAAGTTTTTAATCAGATAGTCCTACAAATATTTACAACTCAAAGAGCTATGGAAATAATAATGATAGGAATAACGCTAAGAGAGAAAAAAAAAAACAACTTGGATACAAGAGCAAACTAAAGTAGAGGATATTCTAACACCAAGTAAGTTAAAGAAATGTACATGGGCAGGACATACAGGGTGTCCATAAAGTCCCAGTACCATTACAATTATTTATTGTTCAGAAACCATATAACATAGAGTAATGCAGTTTTCTGTAGAATTTTATACATTTCCTCAGGTTTAATTTCAAAGCACTTCATTCTACAAAAAAAAAACTGCATTATTCTATGCTATATGGTTTATGAGCAATAAATACTTGTAATGGTACTGGGACTTTATGGAGATCCTCTATAATGAGAATGTCAGTTATGGTTTCCTAGAAAATGCAAACGAAGCAAGGAAAGGAAGAGAAGACGATGGATTCACGACGGAGTATCCGCGATACCTTTCGTGATTCAGTTATACACACACACACACACACACACACACCACACACACACACATATATATATATATATATATATATATATAATATATATATATATATATATATATATATATATATATATATATATATATATATATATTTTACGAGCCTCAAAATGACGCTGGTTTAAATAACTGGAGAGAACTCCTAACTGGGTAATGTAACCTAGCTTTCATAGTCCCCTTTTGCATGTCGCCTCTTAAGCTAGCTCACTTATAACCATCGTACATATGTACGCACACCAACGGAAGCATAGATGCACACATTATACTAAATACACTACATGAACGTATGCATGCTAGTCTGTTCCCATGTACACGTTCGCTTAGTGGATGTACTTGGTGACCTGTAACGACCTGGAGTAACCTCC
>NC_061087.1:66816164-66823664 GCF_015104395.2 Macrobrachium nipponense | reverse complement strand
TCTCTTCAGGAGGATGTTATCTACGTCACCATTGATAACTAGGAATCAATATATTTTCTAAGCAACACGAGGGGCTAGAAAAATGTTCATAGTATGGCAATGGTGTGAGCTAAAATTCATAAATAAGAATCGTGGCGAATTTATTGATAGATATTATTGGAATTTATGAGAAGCCCGCTATAACATTATATAAAGAAAGGGGATAAAATGATGTTGGACTGAAACTTAGATAAAATAATTTGTTTTTCTCTTATAGAAACAATGGCCAAAGAGATTTTCGAAGTTTGAGAAAGTTTTTCCCCACCTTTCTTTCATTAGTGGTGGACACATAGTAATCGATATGACAGTAGTGTACACTTCGCAGATATAATAGGTAGTAGTGCTGGCATTTCTTAAAAAAGTTCCAAAATTCAATGAGAACATGTATTGTACCTTTATTTCCTTATGCATTTATCAACGCACAACTTTTAAACTATAAACAGATGTAGCAACAATATAAAAATGTTGTAGTTAATTGTTATACTGAAGAACATAGCATAACACGTGATAATCATAGACATTAACAGAATAAAGTGCATCATTTCATCACTAGGCAAAATCATATACTAAAATCACAAAAAGCAGAGCTATTGCATAAACTGCTGAGTGCAACTGCAGGTAAAGTGTCTGTATGCGTGTGTGTGTAAGAATGTGAGTGTTTGTATTTGTGCGTGTAAAGCAAAATGCTTTTGATCGTGATGTGGTAAGTAATTATTGAGCAATAAGGAAATCCCATTTTTTGCCAATGTTATCTTTTATTCATGTCGAACTTGCTGACCACCCCAGCGCTGCCGGGGAAAATCCTGAATACAACTGATAAACTTTCTCTCTCTCTCTCTCTCTCTCTCTCTCTCTCTCTCTCTCTTCTCTTCTCTTCTCTTCTCTCCACACCCACTCTACTCTGTCTCTCACTGCCCCTTTCTCTCTCTCTCTCTCTCTCTCTCTCTCTCTCTCTCTCTCTCTCTCCCTTTCTTGTTAGGATAGTTGTTTCAGTTACATTCCTCAGTATTATTGACATTTTGTATTTCGACCCTTCTCACTCCCTATTCCTATCAAAGCTGAACTTGGACTTGAAAGGCATAGGAAGATCACTATCCATCTCAGAGATCTTGAAAATTAAGGATTAGACACTGATATCTGTAATTTTTTACAATTTTACTTTTACCCTTTCTACCTCTTTCTTCTTATCAGGCCTACACTTGGCCTTAAAGGGCATCGGAAGAGTCACTATTTCTCTCAGCAAACTCAAAAACCCCCTCTCCTATAGGGGTTGAAATTGGACTTAAATGATACCAATGTCACCATTCATCTCAGAAACCTCGAAGTACTGATTATTTGTCTTTTTGGTTATTTTTACATGAAATCCCATTCCCACCCATTCACACATACCCCTGCAGAGTTGAATTTGGACCTAAGGCATTGGGAGCATCACTATTCACCTTGGAAACCTCAAAAACTATGGATTAGACACTAATATCTGTTGTTTTGGGTTTTTTCACATGTCACCCTTTCCCAACCCCTTCTCAACCCCATTTCCTATTGGGACTGAATTTGTACTGAAAAGGCATTGGGAGTGTCACTTTTCATCTCAGCAACCTCAAAAACTAAGGATTAGTCACTAATATCCATGGTTTTCAGTTATTTTTACATGTCAACCTTCCCACTCCTTCTCACCTCCCCTCCTTCCCCTTCTCACCCTACTCCCTATCTGGGCTAAGCTTGAACTTAAAGGGCATCAGGAGTATTACTATTTATCTCAGTGACCTCAATAACTATGGATTAGACATTAAAATCTGTTATTTTCAGCTAATTTAACATTGCAACCCCTTCTCACTCCCTTTCTATCTGGGCTGAACTTGGACTTAAAGGGCATCGGGAGAGTTACTATTCATCTAAGCAACCTCAAATACTATGGATTAGACACTAATATCAGTCTTTTTCTGTTATTTTTTATGTCACTCCCTTCTCACACTCCATCCCCCTTTGTGGCTGTCATGTCTTACCCTCATAGCATTCTTTTCCTGATAGTAAGGCATTTGCATATCAAGTTTGGTTGAAATTACTCAATGCTTTTCAGAATTAGGCTGGAAAATGCACAAGTACATACATACATACTACATATATCCATTTTTATAAATCTAAATTACGTGTATAGACATAATCTCTTTTTTGATGAAGTACTTAAGTGTTTTTGAAACATTACTGAAAAAATATGCAACAATCAGAAAAATCTATGAATCTTTGAATGTTATAGTAGTTTATTGATAATGCTTAAATTGCTCTTGTAAGCGAACAAACCTGTTTTGTTTGAAGAGTGAAGATACCTTACCTAAAAGCTGTATTTACACACTAGGAACTCCGATTTGTATTCGAAGCGTGGGGATTGATTCAAACTTAATACCACTGGCAGACAAAAGCTACACATTCTAAATTGAAGTGACTTATAAAACAAATGATAATAGTAATAATATTCGTTCTAGGAATTAAATGTCGCATGACACAAAACAGTTACAAGCAGAGTATGTCTTAGAATACGAGGATATTTTCCAACAGAGTATATTCCTGAGCCTATCAGGTGCTACCTTTGTCCACTTTATGGCCATAACTAGAACCATCGCACCATATACAGCAGCAAATACAAAACTAAATTATGTACGGATAAGTTTAAAAAAGGGGAACTCGTTAAATATAGGTTCTCCAAATGTTCTAAACCTCCTCACACATGTTTTGTGTGATGCAGTGCTAGATTAACTCCAATTGCAAAAGCAAAAGCAAAAATAAATCTACTAAGACCAACTCCAAAGCCAGGACCGCCACCCGGACCAACAGTAGTCCCAGAACCGTGGATAAACCCAGCATTAAAGGAAGTGGAAGTGACGGCATTTTCGTGGCAAATGAAAGAAATACAAACTGAGCCACCAACGCCCACCTCTTCTCTTTCTCATCCTACTACTGCATATAACCCGTCTCCAGGCCTTATTGTTCATTTGTAACTATTCTCTTCAGAACAAGCTCCCTCCTAGACAGACAAAGGATAAATTGAAAATACAATGTCCTGCGACATGCTAATGGCTTTATTGTACAAATGTGCAGAGGATCCGTGGTCTAATACAGCGTGATTACAGTTTTCCCATCAATGCTGCCCTTCTCCTGTTCGGCTGCTCAATAGCTAGCAGCTTAATCATTCTCGCCCTATCTTCCACTTTAGCTGTTACCTCTTTCCTTTTATCGCTGCTGAGTGGGACATACATATTTGACAATACTCTGTTGAAGGTCAAAAACAAGCCAAGTATAAGTGAATGTGCTAACAGAACACAGTTCTGCTCAAAATAAACTCGAACAAGGCGGAAAAAAAGAAACTTTTTCTACCCCTGATGTGCCATTAAATACATTATCTAATCTCCGTTGCCTGTTTCGCACAAAACTTTTTTTCATTATCTGTTTTAGTTCTCCTTACTAGCTATCAACAACTCGCCAGGACTTCCTCTTTTACTCTTTCTGTGCTTCTGACTAGCATCTGAGGGCCCAAAGACATCTTTAATACTACCTGACCCACTTTTCCTTTTATAAACATATTTTTTTCTGTCAAACCAATAGCTTTACTCATCTTACTCGTAACCATTGGTTCACCTCAGATCACTGAATGATACTTACAAGTTGCTTCATAAGCAAGAGCCGGTGCTGGCATAATGCCAGCTTGATCAGAAACAAGTTTCACAGTTTTTCATAACGCGTGATGAGAGTAATCTCTATGCAATGCTTTGTTTGATTGTTATATTTAGAATCGATTCAAAATTGGTTTTAATTCCAACACTGTTTGACCAGTTCCGAGGCTTGGTTGTGGTGTGAATATTTTGTGTACGCTGGCTTTCTCTCCCTTCGCAAGATTTCCACGATGTACAAATTAAACTTTTTCAGAATTTTCATAAGGTGCTAAGTAGACCCCACCCCTCTACCTTTCCTGCTTTATGGGTATTCTATGCCTAGTTACTATAATCCTGTTTTTCTATAGTTCACTACTAATATCTTAGGTGATTCAGTTTGTTTAAATGATTGTATCTTTGTTGTTTATCTCTTTAACTTGGCGTCTTTCACCAAAGTTATTTCCTAGCCATGCTGTGCTCCTTCCCTCTCCAGTGAGTTGGGTATTCCAGTTTTGTAAGAGAACCAAGTAGAGAATCCAACTCCTGGTCCACGTTAAGGTCGTCTGCAAACTCTATAGGCTGTGCTCGAGTACATGTGTATGTAAGCATTTACGTACATGTCTTTATTTGCTACCTGCCCTTCTGGAATGGATTAAACCTTCTCTTTCATCTGGTAAGGAGAATTTAATCTGATCATTAACCTGCCTTAGAACATAACAGTTTCTTTCTCCTTTGTATATTACTACGATATCTACATATCTAGCTCACTTAACTGTCTCTATCCCGGGTTTTTCTGACGTTTTCATTTCCAACCAGGTCAAGTATATTTGCTGAAATGAGAAATAGGCTGGATCCCATGGCTGCCCCATTTTTCTGAATACAATGTCTTTTTCGCCACTCAATCACGTTCATAGTTTAGGCTGTCCTTCAGTAGTTCTTAAAATATATTTTTCATCTATGTTACACTTATACCCACCCTCCAGCAGTTTTCTTAAGTGGTACGTCCTTAAAAAATGGCGTCAAAACCAACAAATTTAATAATTCCCTTCACTTATACCATTCAGCGTGTTGTTAGCCAACCCTCTGAAACATGCTACTGTATTACTAAGAAAAAACATATAAAGGAGGAATCTCGCTGAGCATACAAAAAAAATCTGGATTTTGAATACCGAACTGAAATAATGTAGTACCTTTATTAAGTCAAGAGAATTCTGGTAGGTTTACTATTGATACACTTTGTGCTCAATGCTATGATTATTGTGCATGAAATCTAATCCATAAACTAAAAGCTTGACATTAGGTATTAAAGGGCAGCCGGAATAAGGGATTAATCTAGAATCTTGAGGTTTAATAGGATTTTTTTACCAAATCATTTCTCACTGAACATTCACCAAATTAGACAAATTTTTAAAGTTCTCCGGACTTCATTAATATTTGACATGTGGAATTTTTGCACATGGCACACTAAATTCCTCTGGAAATTATAATAAAAGAGTTGCCAAGTGTGTATATTTTCATTCTTTATATATTTTTTATAAATATATCAACAGCCTTAATGATAGATTGGATAGCAAAAATAAGACTGCACGCAATACAATATTTTTGTATATCTTTATTCTTTCACATGTACACCACATACTTTTCGGAGACTTATTTTCGAGCCTAATAGTGAATAGTTATTTTTGCAAAACTATAACTTCATGACGTGGTTTGGGCAACATTTAATCAAATCAACCCACACTTAACTAATCTTAGCCCAGCTCATGTGCAAACCCAATGCCTGTTGATGAACAAGGGAGTCACCATCACTTAAAAACATAAAGACTTCTTCTCAAAACTAGAGGCTTTTGAACAACATTTTTTTATGGACCTTCATACGATCAAGACATCAGCCATATTAAAAGTTAGTTTTCTAAAATAATACCTATGAAATAAAGCTTCTATGGAGCAAAATTATACCTTCGGGAGCTCAAAGTTTTTACACTGCCTAAGAAAAAGAACTATATTTCTTTACGACCTTTTAACGCATATACAGAGTGCTTCTAGTGCCGTCCTAACATCAAAGTTTACTTGAAAAACATCATTATTAGTTTAAACCTCATTACTAGCTTTCATACATGGAATTACACGTAAACAGATAGGGATGTAAGTCGTTCATCTGCTAAGTAAAGAACTTTTGAACCTCGAAAGATCTTGCAAAAACTCCAGTTTTTATTTTCCCTTGTGGCCTTATACCTTTATTTATGGATTTATCACGTTCCAAACTTTCGTGATTCAGTTATACATAATGAGGGCCACGTTTGCTGTCGCTATTCTGTTTCCTCTTTTGAGATGTGTCGTCACTACCTTCTCCAAGTCTCTTGTGGCTGCACATTCGACCAGAATTAGTCTAAAGTTCCTGAAGAAGTGCCTTTCTGAACAAGTGATCCCTAAATCCTTGCTCCCACGCCGTCTAAGAAGGTATGACCATCACCCATTCAACGAATATAGTGCCATGATGTTGAAACAGAACATAGCAGCCGCCAAGCAAGAGGAGAAAGAAAAATTCAAGGAACTGGAAAAAACAAGGATCATTTTCAATCATTCCATCCCAGCTCATTGGAAGGACTTGCTGCGACGGGAAATTTATGAAAAACTACGTAGGACTACAGATGCCCTGAAAAGGAAACTCGACAGAAAACTAAAATATCTTATTGATAGTAGTGATTGGACTAATTGTGCACGTCAAGATTGTGTTGTAAACCTATCAAGTAAACAAATAAGTGAAAATGTTGTGAGTGCACTTGGATATGGTTTATCTTTCTTTATAACAAGTCGACCTTCTGCTTTAATGATTGCGTCATCCCTAAGTAAATTTGAAAAATATGTTGATCTTCCTCAAAATCATGTTGACATGATTATAGTTATTGTGTACTTAGCTGCCAGTGTTAAGCATGAATGTAACTTTCCTGCTCAATATAAGAAAAGTTTGACTGATCTTAAAAATGACAATACTATCCACATTACAAGAGCTGATAAGCCAAATAGTATAATAATTTTAGATAAAGCTGACTACATATCATGTATGCAAGCCCTACTGGATGATGATGTGACTTATAAAAACTAACAAAAAATCCCCTTGAACAAGTCATAAAAAACTTCAATAGTACAGTGAAAAATATCTTTAAAGATAAAACAGAACTACTAGGCAAATTGTCAGTCAAATCTCCTTCGCTACCTTACCTGTACGGATTAGTCAATACGTACAAAGAAAATAACCCTATGCGGCCTATTATCAGTAATGTTGGTTCAATTTCATATAAACTTTCGAAATATATCACTAAGATCTTGTCCCCATTACTTGGAACCATCTCCGATTCTCATATATATAATTCTCTAGATTTAGTTGATAAATTAAACAAAATTACTCTTTGCCCCACTGATAGATTCGTTAGTTTTGATGTATGTTCTCTTTTTACTGAAGTACCTATAGACTCTATATTAGAATATCTTAGTAATGAACTAACTCAGAATGAAGTACCTCTACCTATAAGTCACATTACTTCACTCACTAGGTTGTGCATTTGTGATTGTAAGTTTATATTCAATGGTGAATTTTATCAACAAATATTTGGCATGGCAATGGGCAACCCTGTATCGCCTCTCCTCTCAAACTTGTATGAGGAATTCTTTGAAAAACACTACTTACCTAATATCATTTATGTTCCTGTAAAGTAGTATAGATATGTTGATGATATTTTAGCTGTTCTGCCTGTTGGTATTGATGTAAATGATTTACTCTGTAAATTAAATAACCAGATACCATCGATCAAGTTTA
>NC_061087.1:66806164-66811164 GCF_015104395.2 Macrobrachium nipponense | reverse complement strand
ACAAAAATATATTTATTTAAAAGCAAAGCATTGATCAAATAGTTAGATTCTCAAAGTTCTAAATAGCTTAATTGATCCCCAATAACTAATCAATAGTTTAGTCATGACCTTAGCAGTCAGTCAACACCAACTCCAAAATAACATATTGTTCCTTTCCAAAAACCATTCCCCTTTGTCAGGACATGCCCCTTGTCCAGGATATTCCCCCTTGTCCAGATCTGCCTATTAGTAGACAGGAGAACACTCTGGTAAGCACACACAATTGCAAAAACAGAAAGTCAAAAGATTAAATAAAATGGACATCTTTTACAATAATGCTATAATACAATCAAGCCACACCTTTGGCTAAAACACAGTGAATCTTACCATTTCAGCCTAGAATCTCCAAGCACTAAATAAAAACGCATTGGCAGAGCCACCCCAGCTCTGCCTGACTCTCGGTAAGTCTCTCTATGGTTCTGGCTAATTAGCCTACATGCCATTATGAATGGACATAGCTCGTACGAACGCACGAACTCATACTCAAAGTTCAGAATGTACACACCCCAGGTAACTGCTTGTAACCAGTTTTCAAAGGCACCTTGGACAAGCTCTCATGGCGACAGGACGAACGTTGACCTGCTTAGTAAGGATCTTAATGTCACACCATCCAACAAGACATATCAGCATTCCTAAGTTGTCGCTCAGACACTCAGTCTCCAGGGAAGTTAAAAACGATGATTCCCAGTTTCTTAGGAATGCCAAAGTGTGATGATAATTGCTTCATAGCAAAGAAAGATAAAGGAAAGGAGAACGCATTTTCGAGAAGTTCGGCACCAAGGAGGCGTTAGCGCATTGTGATGGAGTTGCCTGTTATCATGATGGTTCTAGAATCGGCTGGAGTGTAGTGGAACTCGTCTGGCGCCGTCGTGACGTGAGATATGCCGTGATTTCTGATGCAATACCTCGTCTAGATTCATCTAAGAATTTTTTAAAATCTCGGGAGTCTGTGACGCTCGCCGTAGGCTCCGCCCCCAGAGTGTCATATAAATACGATGGTTGAAGTTGGAGAGAGAGAGAGATCGTAGAAGAGACACACCAGTTAGTCACACAGAGATATCCTTAGTAAGAGCCACAGATCAGATTATCAGTGAGAGATAAGCAGCAGCAGAGATCATCCGAGAGAGAGAAGAGAAAAAGGAACCGACGAAGGATCAGAAGAAGAGTTGGTTGGATACTGTTCTAGTCGTCTTCAGGAGTGGAAGGCCGTGTTATCTCGACGTCGAGCAGACTTCAGAGAAGAAAAGGTCCTGCTAGAGGTTTTGGGGAGTTCCTGCCTAACAAGTAGACTAGTTTCTGCAATACGGAGTCAAGAGGACGTCTGCAATCTACGTTTCCCTTTAGAGAAGCCATCTCTTCGAATTGCCAAATTGACTAGCAAGTATTTGAATTGCCTCACTGTTCCCCCAGTACATGCAGTGTAAGATTCTATCTTTTTATGTAAATAGGAGGTACCATTCGGCATTTACCTATGTTAGTAAGCTTGTAAATAAACCTTTGTTGTGTTAGTGTTTCTTTCTATATTCGTATCCCCAGTTTCAACTGTTGGTGTTGAAATATTTTTTTTTTATTATTTCATATCGAACCTGAAGCGAACCTCCCTCAGAGGTCGTAACACAAAGCAGGTGACATACAACAATGCCTCATACATATGTTATCAGTCTTTATATGTTACATATATATATATATATATATATATATATATATATATATTATATATATATATATATATATATATATATATATATATATATAATTATAAAGGTTTTTGCTACGAAGGAAAAATGAGAAGCGATTTCACTCTACAGAAACAAGGAAACGCCTGAGGGGAGGATAAGCGAATTTTTAGGCAGCCACACCTTGAAGGATCACACACGTGTTCAACAGATGATTCATCCAGAAAACAATACATTTTGAAAAAACAAGGAGGCATATACAACTTATTACCATGAAATTCACAAAAATGTTCCCCCAAAAAATTATTAATGAAAAGACGAAAGAAAGGATATAAATATATCGAGCAAGAGAGAGAGAGAGAGAGAGAGAGAGAGAGAGAGAGAGAGAGAGAGAGAGAGAGAGAGAGAGAGAGAGAAATAATAACTATATACATGTGGGACTAATTTATTAGTAGTTCATTTATTTTAAGGTCTTTCATAAAAATTTTACAAATATACGGGTCCAAATGGTACAATCCAAGACTAGGATTTAGGTTGTTTTTATTAGTGATTTGTATAATAGCTGATTCCAGTAAATTTCTTGAAACATAATCATTAGATCTAGCAATTACAGAGGTATCGCCCCAATAAATACTATTAGATTTCTCACTCAGATGGATAAACAATGCATTTGAAGTCTGGTCTGTTCTAGCATTATTGGTGGGGTGAATTTATTAAGCAAACAAATAAGTGATAATGCAGTGCGTGCATTAGGCTTTGGGTTGTCTTTCTTCATTTGTAACAAACCCTCAGCTTTATCAATAGCGACATCTCTATATAAGTTTGAAAAATACTGTGACCTACCACAAAATCATTTTGACATTATCAAGGACGTGACATATAGAGCTACGCATACCCATTATGAAAATAACTTCCCCGCTCGCTACAGAAAATGTTCAAAAGAATTTAAGAATGATAATAGATTAAACATTACTAAGGGTGATAAATCTAATAGTTTAGTAGTTCTGGACAAAACTGACTACATATCACGCATGTATACTTTACTAGAAGATTAAATAACTTACAAAAAAACTCGAAAAAAATCCGTTGGACCAAGTAATAAAAAAACTTTAATATCAATATCAAACAAATTCTTAAAGGTAAAAAAGAACTTCTGTGTAAGTTAACTGTCAAGTGTCCCTCATTACCTTAATAAGCTTAATAATATTGTGTATAATTGGTCAAAACTACTGGAGAGAGTATCATATATTTGTTTGTGAGTTAAGAAATAATTTTTATATTGTGTATTACTATCTATAATTGGCCCAAAACTACTAGTGAAAGTAGCATATATATGTTTGTGAGTTAAGAAATAATCTACATATTGTATCAAACCTCTAGCCTCCCTTGAAGTGAAAAAATGACACATTACCTCATAGGGTAGCAATCTCAAAAACATTCGCCTTATTGTCAAAATAGAGATATTTGTGTTTGCTATGGGTACCTCATTTACAACAAATATTCATTTATAACCAAAAATATTTCTTTATCGAGATTTCCCCTGCAGCTTTATAGCTTTAGATTTGAATTTTGTTTCTATATTTGTAAATAGTGTCTTGTAATGAAGTGTTTCAAAAAATTAATAAAATAGGGATAAAAATATAATTGTTTTACTATGAGTAAAGTCTGCAGCATATATACACCATTTTTATATTTTGCCCTTCTAGAGAAACTCAAGAGCAACATTTTGAGCCCTAATTTGTCAGGATATGTTGAGTAGTTTTAAAGTTATGAATGATTTTGTTACTTGAACTTGTAAAAAGGGCCCTCTTAAATTTAAACGCACTTATAATGTTTGAACTGTGAGATCAACCATAAAGCTACTTATCTGAAATGGCTATCACGTCATTTCATTAACTTTAGATATCAGACTACAAAAGAACAGCATAAAATTTTGCCACCTCGAATGGTACCAATCACCCAAAATTTGAAGTCTGGTCTCTGGAGTAATTATCTTTCCTGATGAAGGGGGTTGTATTTGTCGCAGCAAAAATAAGTTTCAATAAAGATCTCGTAATTTAATGAGTGTGAGTCAAGCACACCAATGATATCAATCTAGAATTTCGATGGAATTTCTTTACGTCGTTCTAAAAATTATTTTTATAATAGCCGACAGAGAAGAAAAGCGTTGACTGAAATTAAATTCTAAATTCTTATAATCAGCAATTCCATTTATCAGAAGTCATATGATAATTAAAATCAATTAAATTCCAAACGATATGCTAGGACGTCGCAATAATAAAAAAAAAAAAAAAAAAAAATATATATATATATATATATATATATATATATATATATATATATATATCTATATATATATATATATATATCTATATATATATATATATATATATATATATAGGTTTGTTGAAGAAGAATAAAAGTTTTCTACTATTGTATGGAAGAAAAACGAGAGAAACAAAAGGCTAAAAAATATTAGTTCTCTAGTTATAGTTTCATCAATGTGTTCTTCCTCTTGCATATAAGGGCAATGATGTTACTCGGAAAAAATACAGAAAATAAAAGAAGTCGGGACTTTTGGGAAATGAGGTTAGAGGTATAGGAGAAATGATATTTTTTATATCTTCACAAAACCTACAAAAAAGCTCAGTCACTATTAGGAAAAATAACGACTGCACACAATATTACGCTAGGCCAAAATGAGTCATGTTCTTGATTGAATCCAACACTAATCGAAAATAATGTATATTATTCGTTTGCAAAAACACTAGTTTATTCATTTATTTCCAGTGACATGATATTATTATTATTATTATTATTATTATTATTATTATTATTATTATTATTATTATTATTATTATTATTATTAGTATTATTATTATTATTATTATTATTATTATTATTATTATTTATTATTATTATTATTATTATTATTATTATTGTTGTTGTTGTTGTTGTTGCTGTTGCAGCAATCTACAAATCTAGTTGGACAGAGAATAGTACAACTTCAAAGGACTCGATATTGAAACCATTCAACTAGGGGAAACGAAATTGCATGTAGATTTACAATGGAGACAAGGGTCAAAACTTTTTTCCAATACCTTAATTTTTAAGGCAAATTTAATGCTTAAAGGAGATATTAGTATAAACCGCCATGGGAAACCTTAAACCGTGCAACACTTGAATTTCATGGAGAGGACGTATGATTGGGCATGATTTTAAAAGCCTATTGTGGGCTTCGTTCTGCGCAGGGTATTAGTTACCTGGCAGTTTAGCAACTGTGAT
>NC_061087.1:66773664-66801164 GCF_015104395.2 Macrobrachium nipponense | reverse complement strand
TGAGTTGAACAAATGTGGTATCAAGCCATTTCATGTTATCAGCAAGCTCAACATCACTCAGCAACACAGAGAATACCATGCATGGTTTTGTGGTTTATTTCTTAAAGATTTGGATGAAGCTGACTTTCTCCATGTTGCCGCAGCAGATGAATTCTTCATTTACACAGTCAGTAAGCCAAATCATAAAAATGACATCATTTGGGCTGGAAAGTTGGATGATACCAGCGATGATGTGCGCTATAAAACAAGTGAAATTTCCTGAATGTATGGGATTTTTTCTCTGTGTCACAGCCAAACGGTTAATGTGGTTCATCAAAGAAAAAGGACAGTCATGGAATGGCGAATACTTCAGAGAAACTGTGCTTACTGGTGGTAGTCTGGTGGCAGAGGGGTGTAGGTGTGTTTTGGCGTACATACAATGTTTTATTGGTGATTCTGGTAAAACAAACCATACAGAACCCAAATCCGTGTGATGCCACTCTGTCATCCTTGAGCAATTTTTTTTACTGCCAAAATTGAAAATGGCCAAAGCCGAGATCACCGAAATTCGATTTTCCCCTATACCTTCGCCAAAAATGGACATAGAGATCTGATTTTGGTGTCTAAACATATGTTTTAAGGGTCTGGGAATCCATTAGAACACACAAATAAACTCTATTTGCCTTCTGTGAATATAGATTTTCACATTTCAACGATAAAAGTGCTCAAAGTGTGATGCCAGTGATGGCTGCATAGGGTTTAGACAAATATGGGTTTAGCAAAATGTTTTATTCACACTTATATCCCACAGTTAAGCTGAAAACATATATATTCATACGCTACAGTTAACGTGATTAACAAGTCATAGGGATGAAAGAAACAAACAGCAGTCAAGAACGGAAACAGTCAAATGAACCAAGCAGAGATCCGTTGTATGCAAGACGGAAATTATATGCTAATTTGCCAACATAACCACACAAATCTTGTGACAATCCCAAAATGTCATCATTAGTCTTCATCCGAATCCTCATTTGCCAGGACAGATGATTTAGTTTGATCGTTGCCGCAGTCTTCTGCACCGTGAACATCCGCAGAAAACTGACACGAGAGTCTCGCTGCAGAACACCTGCACTTGGCTGTTGCGCAAGGCGGCACTGAACGGCAGCCACATCTGATCATTGTTGAGTACCATCATCCGGGGCGCTTGTCACATTCGGAGGTAAGGGTATTGGTACCAATGTGTTTGATGTCTGGTCTGTTGTCCACCGTGTGTGTATTGAAATGCTGGAGGGTCAACTTCAAGTGCTGCACGCCACACTGCGGCTTGAAAATGGGCTCTGTGGACGTGTTCAGTGAACGTCTCAGTTGTTGGTGGAAGGCTCTTAAGCTGTGGTGCTGCATGAGTTTTTTGTTTCCCATCTTTTGTGACCAAATGTCGAAACAAACTGCTGTCATGTTGTCTCTCTCCTTTGATCCATAACAGGCAGCAAGGAATGATGTCGCTTCTGATATGACGTCCGAGAAATCAGAATCAAGGTGACCGAGGTTCTTCAGGTGGTAGCCCATCATCAAGCATTTTACGACCGTGCCTTTGCCTATGCCCCACAGGTAAGAAACAGTATCACACCCTGAGACGACATGTGCAGCCAAGATCTCGGAGACAAAGTCGGCACACTTCTGGACTTTTGCCTTGATATCTACTGATGTTCTGCTATGACAGGTTCCTAACATCACTAGATCACAGGTGAGAGATTCGGACTTGAAGAAATGGAGCAGCAAAACAAACACGCCAGTGTCGTCTGAGATGACTCGGATGCTTGAAGCTCCTGTTAGGGCTACGTGAACCATTTGCTGGACAATCACAACATCTGCTTCCTCGTGAGTGGTACGAAGGTCATGTCGCAGTGTCACCTTCCCGTTGGACACCTCAATAGGAGTTGGGTCTTGTCCAGTTACAACCAGACGGTTATTGGCTAGCAGTTCTGCATGCTCTTTGATGTAGGTACAGATTAGCTTGATAAGTTGCAGTTTGTTCTCCGTGACATTGAGGACGACCTTTTGAGCGGGGAGAGGTGTATGCAGGTCCAATTTGTGTCAACGGCTTGCCTCCTTGCCGGCACGTGCTGTGCGTGTTGCGTTCTTTATACTTTTCTCATAGTATCTGTCGAACACCAAGTATGTATTGCATGACTTCAACCTTTCATTCACGTAGCCAAGCAGGTGTTGCAGCTAGCTCAAACTTCATGACATCTTTGAGATTGACGTCCCTCACATGCTGAAGTCCCAGTACTCTCGAGTATATAAGGTTTGGGTCATACACATCCTCTTGTCCGACTTTTACATGCTTGCGGCTGGCTGACATGGTGACAACTTTTTTGCTGAGAGGTTTATGAAAGCTACTCGGCCAATGATCTTCATAATATTTCATCTGTTGAAGCCCGATCTTTGCAGCAGTATCAGCATTCACAGCAGCTGGAGCAAGCAAGCTTCCCGGTAACGATATTGACAAGCTGGTCTGGGTGATCATCTGGATTTAGAGGATCAATGCACGTGATCAATCTCTCACGAAGCTTCTCTCTGTCAGCAGCATCTGTTTTCTTTCGGGCTGGCATCTCTTCCTTGTGCACTGTAACTGGTACCTGATGATTCTCATTTCCCATCTCTGAGACATCTTGTACAATGTGGCTGCAAACGTGGAGACTGAGTGCCCATCTCTTTCAAGGTGATGCCGATGATACCACCTGGACTGTGGCCGTAATGCATAAAGGTCGACTCGATGAACATGTCCGTCCAAATAGCATTCCATAAGCCAGGCTGGTGTCTCGTCACGTGCTTGCCTTGGAGGAAATCCTGGAGTACTGGACCGGACAGTTTTTCCATCGAGTGCAGGTAATACAAGCAGTACCACATATTAAACAATGCTCTTTGAATTTGAAGGGTGTGATAGTCGAACGCCGAGATCGTTTCACATCTGGTTCTTCTGACAATTTCCTCTGTTTTTGTAAGAAGCGTTTTATGTGAGTCTTTGATGTGTATGTTGAGGCACAGTTTCTATGCACGAACAATGATCTAGATGTATCTTGTAATGTGGATGTCAATGAAGCATGCAGCCCATCACCCCTACATTGACTAGCAGCTACAATGGAATTGAGTCTGTCGGGTCCCGCAACTGTTAGAGGTGCTTCACTATCACTACAGTTCATGCAACTTTCCAAAAGGCAAGCGGTGTTGGGCTGTGATGAAGAATCCATCTTGTTTGACAGCCTGAAAATGAGGATACACCATCACCAAAGGAATATATGATAGAAAGCGAGTTTATAGAGTTATGTTATTAGGTTTCTGCAATAGTAGAAGCAATATTAGCATGATTAATATACACCAGCGGTCAGAGGTACATTGTGTAGGAAATATTTTGAAAGCAACAGAGACCATGCCCATAAGAACAACTATTCTACTATGCGTTCTATGCCAATGACTGTATTGTGCGGTAAAACATATCATCAGAGGGGAGATAGAGTTTATTTGTTTGTTCTAATGGATTCCCAGACCCTTAAAACATATGTTTAGACACCAAAATCAGATCTCTATGTCCATTTTTGGCGAAGGTATAGGCGAAAATCGAATTTCGGTGATCTCGGCTTCGGCCATTTTGAATTTTGGCAGTAAAAAAAATTGCTCAAGGATGACAGAGTGGCATCACACGGATTTGGGTTCTGTATGGTTTGTTTTACCAGAATCACCAATAAAACATTGTATGTACGCCAAAACACACCCAGGCAAAAAATCCTCATTCTGCCACCAGACTATGGAGTATTTCCTTTCCTCAAAAATCCTGAAAATGTGTTATCTGTTGAAGAAGACACATTTTTGCATGAAAAGGCTCCATGTTTCAAGGCTCCTCAGATACAAGAGCTGCTTCGAAACAGTGGTATCGATTTCTTCTCGTCAAGTGAATTTTCAGGTAGCTCCCCTGACCTTAATGTGTGTGAAAACATTGGTAGTATCTTAAAGGATCATGTTGAAGTGCGCACAGTGAACTATGATGGTATACTAATCATCGACGACCCGCAAAATATTAAATTCTCAGAGAGAAACTTAGATAAATACCTGTTCTGAATTACTTTTGCTTTTTCCCATATCAATTTTAGTTTATGCTGTAAACAGGAGGGCTCTAATTTTGAAACACCCAGTATATGTATATATATATTATATATTATAATATATATATATAATATATATCTTGATATATATACTATATATATATATATATATATAGATATAAATATATATATATATATATATATATAATTATATATATATATAATATATATAATATATATAATATTATAATATTTATAGATGAAGGATATAACTTTTGCTATAGCAACTAAGATGAGGATGGTTGGTGTCCCATCGCTCAGCCCCTAACAGCACTCTGCTACCGTTTTAGCTGTTTTATTGCAGAAATGGTAGTGAGAGCTGGCAGGGTATAGAATAGGAAGTCCTTGAGCTTGAAGAGTTTAAGGATGTTCTCCACACTAGGGGCTTTGAGGGAATCTAGCTAACGTTTTAGAGCTAGGGTCTTCTTGAATGATCCACTTGGATTGGGTCTGACCTGATTTCTTGTGCATGCTTCTCCACTGTTACCCCCAGTGGTCAGGAGTAATTTCAAAAGCCTTCACAATGGCCTTGCAGACCAACTTGAGATAGCCATAGTCATCGGATTTGAGGTTATTGAAAACTATGGCTTCCTTTCTGCTTAGGTGTTTCCCCAGTATTAGTGCCACTTCCTCTCGGGGAGGCTGGTATGTTTTCAAGACCCTCTCGACCTAGTCAGACCAGGCTTCAGGTTCAGCTCCGTTCTATGTCCAGATAAGGATGTTAACCCTGTTGAACATCGACGGCAGTGGTGTACCTTATCGATAAATACCAGCCGGTATTATCTTTCTGCCTCCCATTCTGCTGTTTCTGCTTTTTCATGTTTCTCCTGGGCTAATCTTTGTTTCATCTTTTCTGCTCTTTCTGCCTCTTCCTGTTACTCCTACACTAATCTTTCTCCTCCTCTACTCTTTCTGCCTCTTCCCGTTTCTCCTAGGCTAATCTTTCCGTCTCTCTCTTTGCCCTGGCAGCATCTACATTCTCTTGGACCTAATTCTTCAGAGTTTGGCCTAACATTGGTAAATTCTTCCCTGATTCCATGTACAATTTCAAATCCTTATTGTAGAGGGCTCTGACTGACTTAGTCATTTTGAGACGATGGCTGTATGGATATGACATCTTGGGTATAACATTAAGGACTCAGGACGTTGTGTAGGGGTCAGTGGAAGTGTTAGGTGAAATTAGAAGTGCCCCTTTGGAGTGGTGATACTGACACCCAGTCAGATTGTGATCTAATTAACCTAGGTCTGTTTGTAATGAACTACTGCTATGTTCCAAGGAACTTGGAATTGTACCAAAAGGTGATAGGTTACGTTCTTCCTGAGCAGGTTTAGAATATCTGAAAAGACTCAAGGTTGCTTGAAATGGAAGGATTCAATATGTCAGAAAAGACTCAGTGTTGTTTGCAACGAACAGATTCAATATGTTTGAAAAGACTTAGGTATTTCGTGATGAACAGATTCAATATGTCTGAAAAAGACATAGTCATTGTTCAAAATGAATAGATTTAGTATGTCTAAATTACTCAAGGTTGTTCTTGCTCAACAGATTCAGCATGTCTGAAAGGCCGAAGGATATTTATATTGAACAAATTCAATATGTCTGGAAAGACTCAAGGTTGTTCATGTTGAACAGATCTACTATGCATGAAAAAGCTCAAGATGGTTCATATTGATCAAATTTAGAATGTGGGAAAAGACTCAAGTTGTTCATGTTAAACAGATTGAGTATGTCTGAAAAACTCTAGATTGTTCATGTTGAACAGCTTAAGTATGTCCGATTGACTCAAGGTTGTTCGTGTTAAACAGATGCAGTATGTCTGAAAGACTCAAGGTTGTTCATGTTGAACAAATTCATTATGTCTGAAAAAACGCATGGTTATTCGTGTTGAATAGCTTCACTGTGTTAGAAAGACTCAATGCTGTCCATGTTGAACAAATTTAGTATGTCTGAAAAGATTCAAGTTCGTTCAAAATGAACAAATAAGAAGTTTCCTATGGACTTTTAAGGTTTTAACACGATGGCAAAGGTAAGCTTTAATTAATGAATTGCTGACAGACACTGGTGCTGGCTGGTGCGGTTATAAATAATAAGGCTTTTGTAAATTTGCACAATGCTTAGGATATGAAATAGCAGTTTCGGTAAATCAGATGTGAAATAAATTATGGGAACATTTAGTACCCACTTAAATCCGAGTATCTCAGACGTGTATAGTAGCATGGAATTTATTAAATGGTTAGCACAAGTCTTAGTGGGGCTTTAATTTGCCAGGAGACCTGCTCAGAGAACTGACACATGAAAATAGTAAAAAAAATTTGTAAGGTTCATATAATTTCCGTGTATAATGGTCAAAGAATTTTGCTCGTGCAAAGGGAACTACTTAAATATATCATGCTTATGCTGCCTAGAAAGATATTTCATGTGCTTAAAGGAATTATACTACGTTACTCTATGAGACCTGATTTATGCATGCGTTCAAATTGTAAAGACTGTGTTACTTTACCAAATCACATGGTCATTGTTGACAAAGGTTGCTTGCACAAGACAGCTCAAGGTCATTTACATCTGCCAAATGAACACCGCACGTGAGTGAAACTTTACATTGAGTTTGAATTTTGGGAAAAGAACCTAGTAGTTGTGTGAAAATTTCCGTTGTCAGGGAAATAAATAAAAGGGTGCGATCTTAGGGAATAAAGTAGAATGAAATGGAGTTTACCACTTACTGCACTTTATTGAGGAGTGAAAGAAATGCGCTCACCTCATAGAAGTATTGTAGATCTGTTTTTTTAGCCCCAGAAACCAATCTGAGATGACTCCACACGAGTCATCAAAGATTTGCGATCCCTTGTAGTAGTAATGGGTCTGTAACCCTGTAGATCCCAAAGTTGTTTCCACTGTCACCTATTGCAAATTCTCTTAAGACATCCTGTGTTAGTGTTTGTCATGAGCAAGATCTGATATACACCCTGCCAAGTCTATGTTCTTTAGAATGTATCTGTCAAGAACTAACACACCCCGGCCTCATAGTCAAGTATAGGGGATTGAAATTCCTCACCTGAAATGAACATGGTCTCTATCTACTGACCCTTTAAAAGTACTGGAAAAAGACATTTTATCACTAAATGGTGCCTCAACAGCGAACCCTTTTTCTGCCAATATACCTTCAAAACCCCATAATACCTATACAACTGATCCCCAGGCAATATGATGTTTGAACCCCATCCTTATGCAATGTATTTAAAAAAAAGTCAAGTCTAAAACACTCCTAAAAGCAACACGTCACCCTAAAACAGTATCCATGAAAAAAAAACAGTTAATATCATTTAATCAAGGTTTCAGTTTTCCTCTTATAAAAATTCAGATTCTTTCATACTATTAATAGATGTCGTTTGTGCCACACACACGCACACAAAATAATTACCATCACAACCAAGTCCCCTTGGATCTTGTTTACTGTTAATTGCAATCCATGCATGGCCCCTTTAAATGCCTCATACTGGAATTTCATCATCAAAACTGCTAGAAAGAAGAAAAAATATATGAGTACTAAATTCCAGGGAAAAACAGCAATAATAATCCTGCTTAGGACACCTATCAAAGATGTCAGTAGCAAACAACCTATTTATTCCAAAATCAATAAACACCCTCATTCCCCTGCCTAACTAACCTCATATGCACCCAAAGTCACCATTAACCACAAAAATCCTTACTAACACCACAAATTCCCATTAGCTCAAAACAAATCCTCACTAATCCCCTAATCAGCACTAGTACAAGAAAATCTATCCCCAATTATATATACACCGACATAAAAACACTTGTCCATGGCTGAACACACCAAGCCACTTTAATACTGCCAAAAGATATAATACAAATGAAAGCCACTCCTGCAGGATATAATCTCAGAAAGCCACTCAACATAAACTACCACCTATAGATCACCAAAGCCACACCTGTGAACACTAACCCATTGATTCCTAAAACCATAATTCATTACCACCACCAAAAAAAAAAAGACAAAACATTTCAAGTAATACCACAACATCTATCACTCATCCCACTAGTGACACCTATTATTGACTCCAAAGAAAAACTCCAAGAATGCCCCCAAACTCCACGTTACTTTCCCGCACTGTTTCACCAAATTACCCTTTTATTACAACAATTACCTCAAAAATTTATGCTGAATTGCTGCAATTGCACATATCAAGAAAGAAAAGTAATGTTAAATAAGACTGGTCAAAGAAAAAAAAAGATAAAAGGAAACATAAAACTCTACAGATTCCTGTCTCCATATTTCAATATCCATATGTGAAAAAAGAAGGAGAAAAGAAAAGAAAATGCATATCAGTGCAAAAATTACTCTTTACAGTTTTCCCATGTACTTCTTAGATATATGTATTAATCTAGAAAAACCTGTTTTCTCATCCAAGACTACAAACATATTTCCTCTCTTTTCTTTAATAACCCTAAAAGGACCATCAAATTTTGGACCTAATTTATAACTGATTTCATTACTTGGGTAATAGACCCTCTTTTAAACTAGTCTTATTGAACGTTATTGCTACTTCAGCACTGCTAATTATATTAGGTAACTTCTCTATTTTTCTTATTAAAGTCTTCTCATGGTTGCTTAAACTGTCAAGCAACATGGTGAAAGGGGTGTCAAAATCTGTGAATTTGTCATAACCTTGTTTATTATGCATATACAATTATTCTCTCTCTCTCTCTCTCTCTCTCTCTCTCTCTCTCTCTCTCTCTCTCTCTCTCTCTCTCTCTCTCTTCTCTTCTCTCTTATTTCTCTCTCTCCCTTGCTAACACGTTTCGCCCTACTCCTCTGGGCATGGTCACAGCTGGAGTTGCTACTAGACTGAAGAATGTTGGTGAGTCCTACTGTTTATATGTTGACTGTGCAGGCGCTCAGAAATCGGCGCACAGTGGGTCACAGGTGAAAGCTGCGCTGTGATTGGTTGGCTGCATTGCTTCTCAAGCTAAAAAATCCACTGGATGCGTTGGACCTTCTCGGCTGGCTATTTTCACCTGGAGCTGCATTCTCATTGGTTGTGTTAGGTTCTCGTCATTGCTGGTATTACTAGCCCTAGGGCGCTCGTCTGGCTCGGTGGGGGTGCTAGTATTTACTCTTGTGACAAATTCACAGATTTCGACAATCCCTTTCTGCATGTTGCCTGCTAGTTTAAGCAACCATGAGAAGACTTTAATAAGAAAAATAGAGAAGTTACACTATAGAATCAACAGTGCTGAAGCAGCAATAACTTTCAATAAGACTTGATTTCATTGCTAACATTAATGCTCAAGAGTACATTATCCCCAACACCAACCAAAACATCTAATGATTTCCCATGGCTTCTCTCTATCATTTCTCACTGCCACCTAAGGTGGTCTTAAGAGCTCCAAGCACCTTTCTGTTTGTTTGTTCACACAACCCATAAGCTTCCAGCCTGTATGGGTAGGATTGTTATTTTCTGTATCCCCATAATTTCTGCCAGACACTCTAAGGTCTTATTAACAAACTCCCTACCATTATTAGTCAATAAGACTTCAGGTTCCCATAACAACATACAAATCCATTGAAGAATGCCACAGCTACTTCTTCTGACCTTTTATTCTTTAGTTGGAAAATGTCCACTACCCTCGTTAGTTCATCTATCACCACTAATAAGTACCTGTATCATATCCTGACTCACAGAAATTCCCCAAGATATCCATGTGTATTATCTGAAAAGGTCTACTGGGTATTGGAAATGCCCTGAAATTGCAAGAATTCACCCTTTTAGGTTTGCAAGTGTTGCAAACATTTTCAGAATACATTCCACATCTGTACACATATTCCTCTAAATATATTTATTACTTATTTCAATTTACGTCTTTTCCACTCCCAAATGTGGACTATCAAACTTGCAATGTACTATATCTAAAACCACTGGAATCAGGAATTTCGGAGTCACTGTTCGTATCGTATCCTCTTTACTTTCAATAGTCCTTAATTTTTATATTTAATTTTCCTAACTAACAATTTGCCTTCCAATTCTTAACCTAAAAAAGGCAACTTATATACTTTCCTAACTCATTCATTCTTAAGGAGCGCCTTTGCATCTGCCATATAAACTTGATATCCTTTCACACCACAGAAACTTCCACTTAGAGCATCTGCTAACATATTATGTCTGCCTTCTATGCATTTGACCTTTGCATAAAAATCCCTAATTGTTAGAAACCACTGAGCTCTTTTAGGTGACAGATTTGACTTATCAAAAAGATCCAACAATGGCTTGTGGTCTGTGAGAACTTCTACCTCTTTCTGCATTAACAGCATCTTAAAATGAACCAAGCTGGATACCACAGCAAAGCTTCCTCATCTACAGTAGCCGTTATCCTTTCATTGCTACCCTTTGTCTTAAATTTCCTGCTAAAGTAACCTACTGGGCGGAATTTATCTTCAAATTTCTGCTTAAGGTATGTCCTATTCCATCGTGGCTGGCATCTGTCACTAATGCTAAAGGTACACTGATATCCAGAAATTTCAGGAAAGAGGGTTACATTAATGCATTCTTAACTTTCTGAAAAGTTACATGCTGCGGCCCTCCCCAAGAAAGCGACGAAAGAAGCCAGCCATTCCCAAAAAGGAATGGACTTGCTTCTACATCTCAGAGACATAAAACTTTAAAATTGCTTTGACTGTATCCTTATTTACTCTAACCACCTCTTTATATATGACATGACCTAAATATGCAATCTGCTTCTTTAAGAAGTTGTTCTTGGCAAACTTAATTTTCAAGCCAGGTAACCTAAGTCTTCTTAAAGCTTACCTAAGCATTTCCACATGGTGCTCAATAGAATCTGTTTCATTCAATATGTCATCCACGTGTGGAAAGATAGACTTCCCTAATAACCAATGTAAAACTGTGTTTACTAACCTCACAAAAGTCATAGGACTACCTGATAAACCAAAAGCCCTCCAGTTTAATTTGAAATGCCCGTTGGTCAATGAGAATGCTGTAAATTCCCGACTATCTTCACTGAAAAGAAACTTGTATAAATCATGCATGAGGTCTGTTGAAGAGTAGGTCTTGCATCCCCTAATTTCAATAAAAAGTTCTGATATGTAGGCAACGGATAACTGTCAGGAACACTTCTCATTCAATTTATGGAAATCTACACACACCTGGACAGAACCATCTATCTTAGGCATCGCCAAGAGGCGGAAACTGTATGGGGACAAGCTGGGCCTAATAATTCCCTCCTTCTCCTCCTATTTGCTCACCTCTTGCTCTACTTGTTCCCTAATTTCAAACTGGATCCTATAAACAGGCACAAAGTTTGTTTTGGTCACCGGTTCCAGATTTAATTTGTGCTGTAATACCTCAGTCAGCCCAATGTATCCCCTTTTAAAGCAACTATATCCCCAAATTCACGCAGAACCTTGCTTAAAACCTCTATATTCTCTTTGCAGTCTCCTTTGGCTAAGTGATCCCTGAAAAGTTTCCCCCTCGTTTGCATTTCTGTTTCTGAAAACTCAGTTTCCCCCTCATTTGCATTTCTGTTTCTGAAAACTCAGTTTCCCCCTCTACAATAACCAATGAACCACTTTCCTCATTCATGTCTATGAGGTCTACCAATAAGTCTCCTTCTAATATTTATTAACTGTTTCATTACAATTCAAGAATTCCAAACATGTATTTTCACTTACTTCTAGCTGACCTTCACCATAGTCATTGTACCTGGATTTAAAATATCATCCTCCGATAAAAACACATTTATCTACATTATTCTCATGACCATTATACACAGCATCCTCTTGCGACTGTTTATTCACCACCAATATTATCACCATTATTCTCACAATTATTACCAATTTTACCCTTATTATCAATATCATCCTTCGTATCCTTAGTATCACCCCTTGTATCCTTATTTACCTCAGTTCCATGTATACCCACAGATGGAATAAAAACACCCGGTATTCAAATTGTTAAGCCACTAAAACCTGTATGGACTGATATCCTACATGTCGGATAGCAAAACAAAAGTCTGTTGCCCAAAACAACCCTTTTTATCACCAAAACTTGTTCTAATAACACTTGATCAACCAGTGTAAACTGTACCCTTATAAAACCTAAGCTATTTAATCTATGGGCTTGCACATCACACGCCGTCTCTGCCGAGGGTTTCAGATGGTACAGGGAAAACATAAACAGATATAGATCATAGTTCATTAAATTAACTGAAGCTCCTGTATCTATAAAAATTGGGTTCTCCACATCAGTCACTGTTCCTTGTACTATCGGCATTAGCTCTGGGACATCCCCCATGACATCACAATGGCCCGTACAAGTCGTCTGTACCCTTTTTGTTGATTGGGTTTTTAAAAATTTAGCCGATCTCTAGGTCCTTTTGAGAGACCTTCTTTTTGAGGTTTTGTATTTGAAACTCCAAAGTTCTGAGATGTAGTTCTTGAGTCAATCCATTTCTGAGACAGACAAGGCCCCAAAAAGTAATTTTGAACTTTTACATGTTCTACGGTATTTTACTATACATTGTTTCTTAGTGTGACCCTGTCTATTGCAATTGAAACAATGCAACTATTGCCTTGGATCCATAGATCCCCTATTATATTCCACAAATCCCTTTGTGTTAATTTCCTTTGAACGGTCCCATTAAAATATGTGTTATCAACTGTGGCACCTTTAGACATGTGCTTCCAAACCTGAGAATAGATAAATTCCTCGTCTGACATAGATTCGATTTTCTCATGAAGGCTGTCTAAAATGACGTCCGGGACTCCATGTAGAAGCCAGGAAAATGTAACAATCAGTGCAGATTATCAAGGGAGATATTACTACCATTTACCTATATGGGTTTTTTCAATGTCTTTATCAATTCTCCTGATGTAGCAAAAAGTTGAGAGCTATGCTCAACCAGTGTCTCTGAACTTTCCTAATCTTGTAGAAACTCCTCAAGTCTCGAACCATATCCCCATATTCCTCTGTCCTATAGGCTGTTGTAAGAAATTCCTAGAGCTCGGTCCAAGAAATCCAACAAGGCTTTTGCCTCTCGGAATGCCTCTGAATCATTTTTAATTCCCTTAGCGTTTAAAAAATTATTAACTCTTTTAATAAAAAACTGCACTGGTTGAGAAAGAACGCCATCCACAATATCTAAAAAGGGCGAATTCCCGATTTCATTGTAGTGACTTTAAGAAAGCAAAGTCTTTTCATCAGTCTCCTCAGAGAATTTTGTCAAAATTAAAGAATCCTAAATTATTTAGGTTTCGACCGGATCCCAATATCATCAGAATACATATAATATTCCAAAGTTCCTTCACAAATCACCACACAATATATATATATATATATATATATATATATATATATATAGATATATATATATATGTAGAAGATCAAGGGCAGGAACACGAAGAGATTCACACTATCCTTTAATCCTACGTTTCGTGACAACATCGCCACATCTTCAGGGATTTTTCTACAAAATAAAGTTATAAAATGTTAACATAAAATAAGAGCTGATCACAAGATCCAATAGTTGAAAAGTAAAAACAGTTTAATGGTAAAATTACAACTCTCATACTTAAATTACATGCACACTTGATTAAAACAGACCAGAAATACCAAACAACTTACAAATGACGAGAAGAATATTTAAAAATTAAAGCTAAATTACACACAGATAAAAGTAATACAAATATCATAAAAAGTAAAAGTCATATATTCACCACAGCCAAAAAAACCAGCTCAACACTTAACCAACCTTTCCAGCATCAAAGATAAAAACACACTAAAAGTACACAACGTCAAGAGGCACAAGGAGTGACAGAATAATTAGGCTAAAAACAATGGGACAGCAGAGGAATGGTTGTTTAAAGTTGGAACTCGTAGTTTGATGTTCAGAGTTTCCAAAATCAACAGTTCGTTGGGTTCCCTTGTTTGGCCAATAATTTTGAAATCTTCGTAATTGACTGTAGTTTTACATTTAAAAGTATGCTTCCTTATATAAGATGTTTCAGGGTTAGATAATTTACACCCAGTTCTGTAACTAACGCCCCGATGGGAAATCGGCCTGACCCTGAGAAGACGCCGGGTAGATCCAACATATTTTCCCAGATTACATCTGGGACAAGTGTATTCATAAACGACACCCGACGTCATCAAAGGGCAGAGCCGATCTTTAAACATGAAGAGCGAGCCAATGGTCTTGGGATTTTTAGGTATAAGTTTTAGATTTACGGCTCCAAAATATCTGTGCACAATCTTGGTAAACTCGTTACGAAAATTATCATTTAACAGATACGGGAAACTGGCATAAAGAGGGAGCTTGGGGACCTTAAAACTAATAGGCTGTTCAGAAACCCTTTTATTGAGTAATTTATTTAAAATTCTATAAAAGATCTTAGAAGGAAAGCAATTATTAGAGAAGTACTGGAGGAGAAAAGTAATTTCATTGTGGAAGAGAGACCAGGTAGAGGTAAGAGACAGAGCACGATAGAGTAAGGTATATATCGAGTTGAGTTTGAAATTGAGAAAACAGAAACTATAGAAGTTGGAACCGAGCCCGGTAAATTTCTTTCTGAAAATTGAGGTACTAAAACTTTCGTTTTCCTTGGTTGGAGACCAAAATATCTAGGAAGGCTAATTTAGAATTATGTTCTTTATCCATGTAAAATTAATATTATTATGGTAATTATTAGCAAAATCTAGGAACCTGTCAGCATCGAATTCATGCTTGAACAAGATAAAAGTGTCGTCCACGTAGCGTGAGTAAAACAGAGGGCGGAAGGCCAGGGGGCATTCGTCCAAAATGCGCTCCTCCAGGGAGCACATGAATATATTCGCAAAGGTAGGACCAAGGGGAAGACCCCATGGCCATCCCCTCAATTTGTTTAAAAAGCTGTCCCTTATAAACAAATGTCGTGTCCAGCACGGCCAATTCTAAAAGAGCTTTAAAATTCGAATAACTAAAATTACAGTAAACAGACTCAGGTTCGGGGAAAATAGCTTATCAAGAATAATGTTTATGGTCTCTCTACAGGTACGTTGGTAAATAGTGACTCAACATCAAATCTAGTCATGAATATGTCAGAGTCCTGGGGTAAAATACGTTCTTTAAATTGTTCAGAATTTTTAAGGGTATACTGATTAGTGGTCAGCGGTTCTAACAGAGGGACGAGAAATTTTGCTAGTTGGTAATTAGGTGTGTTGTAAGAGGCCAAGATAGGGCGGAGAGGAACATTATCTTTATGTATCTTTGGTAAACCATAAAGAATTCCGTAAGATGAACCACTGGAAAAATAAATCTTGGAACACTTTTTCATCAATGATGTTGTCATTTTTCAAGGTTCTGAGAAATCTATTGATTTTATCCTCAACTTTGAATATGCTTTGATAACTAGGCACACCTATTTTCTGGAACCTGGTACGATCGCTTAAAATATTAGTCATTTTGTTGTTATAGTCACTTTTATCCAATATTACCGTTCCCCTCCCCTTATCCGGCCTAACAATGATAATGTCATCACGTTTAGAAAGGGACTTGAGGATTTCCAAATCACTCTTTTTAAAAAAGGGAGCCCAGTTTGTTTTAAGTTTTGAGAAAGCATTTTGGGACAAAACCATTAACTCACTCTGTAGGCGGCTAAGGTCACTACACAAATTGAGATTTTTTAAACGTTGAAATAACACTTCAAGGGGCAGAAAAAACTGACAGTAGTTAGGTTTAAAATTTGGTAAGCAAAAATCTAACCCAAATGACAAAAGGAATTCTTCTCGTTTAGACAATACATATTTCGAAAAGTTAAAAACAGTTTTATAACAACTATGAAATTTTGGTAGAATAATTCCAAGGTTTGCCAATTTTCTATGGTGTCTCCGTTGTGTAGTATTAATAAAATTTTTAATACAGTTATTAAAAAGCTGAGTAAAAATAATCTTATCAATAAAAGAGAACGATTCGAGAACTTGGTGGCGAAAACTATTGAATTGCTTGTTAAGGCGTTCAGTGTCTTTTGGTTTACAGCTAATTTCGTTGTTTAGTAGATACCTAATTGTGTCAGAATAAAACTGAGAGTGATATAATGATTTTTTATAAACTTTAAATTTAACAAAATTGGGAACAATATCATTAATTGAACAATATTGCAGGAACTCAAGGTCCAGACTTACTTTCTCTTTTTTCATACACATTTTTTCCAATTTCCGACATTTTTGGAGAACTCCAAGGCCATAGCGATTCCTTACGAACTGCTGAAAGTTATTGTGTCCTCATGAGCGTAAACGGAAAATAAAAAGGAGAACGAAAAAAGCACAATTCAGCTCCATTGTAGAATTATTTGTAGAACATCCAGTGCAACCCAGCTACACACGACACAGTCCAGACGTACAGGGCGTTTATTCACATGTTAAAGAAGATCAAGGGCAGGAACACGAAGAGATTCACACTATCCTTTAATCCTACGTTTCGTGACAACATCGCCACATCTTCAGGGATTTTTCTACAAAATAAAGGATATAAAATGTTAAATCATAAAATAAGAGCTGATCACAAGATCCTATAGTTGAAAAGTAAAAACAGTTTAATGGTAAAATTACAACTCTCATACTTAAATTACATGCTAACATTGATTAAAACACACCAGAAATAAATACCAAACAACTTACAAATGACGAGAAGAATATTTAAAAATTAAAGCTAAATTACACACAGATAAAAGTAATAACAAATATCATAAAAAGTAAAAGTCATATATTCACAAAACCACAGCCAAAAACAGCTCAACACTTAATTAACCACCTTTCAGCATCAAAGATAAAAACACATAAAAGTACACAACGTCAGTTCGTAAGGAATCGCTATGGCCTTGGAGTTCTCCAAAAATGTCGGAAATTGGAAAAAATATGTATGAAAAAAAGAGAAAGTAAGTCTGGACCTTGAGTTCCTGCAATATTGTTCAATTAATGATATTGTTCCCAATTTTGTTAAATTTAAAGTTTATAAAAAATCATTATATCACTCTCAGTTTTATTCTGACACAATTAGGTATCTACTAAACTACGAAATTAGCTGTAAACCAAAAGACACTGAACGCCTTAACAAGCAATTCAATAGTTTTCGCCACCAAGTTCTCGAATCGTTCTCTTTTATTGATAAGATTATTTTTACTCAGCTTTTTAATAACTGTATTAAAAATTTTATTAATACTACACAATGGAGACACCATAGAAAATTGGCAAACCTTGGAATTATTCTCCACCAAAATTTCATAGTTGTTATAAAAACTGTTTTAACTTTTCGAAATATGTATTGTCTAAACGAGAAGAATTCCTTTTGTCATTTGGGTTAGATTTTTGCTTACCAAATTTTAAACCTAACTACTGTCAGTTTTTTCTGCCCCTTGAAGTGTTATTTCAACGTTTAAAAAATCTCAATTTGTGTAGTGACCTTAGCCGCCTACAGAGTGAGTTAATGGTTTTGTCCCAAAATGCTTTCTCAAAACTTAAAACAAACTGGCTCCCTTTTTTAAAAAGAGTGATTTGGAAATCCTCAAGTCCCTTTCTAAACGTGATGACATTATCATTGCTAGGCCGGATAAGGGGAGGGGAACGGTAATATTGGATAAAAGTGACTATAACAACAAAATGACTAATATTTTAAGCGATCGTACCAGGTTCCAGAAAATAGGTGTGCCTAGTTATCAAAGCATATTCAGAGTTGAGGATAAAATCAATAGATTTCTCAGAACCTTGAAAAATGACAACATCATTGATGAAAAAGTGTTCCAAGATTTATTTTCCAGTGGTTCATCTTACGGAATTCTTTATGGTTTACCAAAGATACATAAAGATAATGTTCCTCTCCGCCCTATCTTGGCCTCTTACAACACACCTAATTACCAACTAGCAAAATTTCTCGTCCCTCTGTTAGAACCGCTGACCACTAATCAGTATACCCTTAAAAATTCTGAACAATTTAAAGAACGTATTTTACCCCAGGACTCTGACTTATTCATGACTAGTTTTGATGTTGAGTCACTATTTACCAACGTACCTGTAAGAGAGACCATAAACATTATTCTTGATAAGCTATTCCCCGAACCTGAGTCTGTTTACTGTAATTTTAGTTATTCGAATTTTAAAGCTCTTTTAGAATTGGCCGTGCTGGACACGGCATTTGTTTTTAATGGACAGCTTTTTAAACAAATTGAGGGGATGGCCATGGGGTCTCCCCTTGGTCCTACCTTTGCGAATATATTCATGTGCTCCCTGGAGGAGCGCATTTTGGACGAATGCCCCCTGGCCTTCCGCCCTCTGTTTTACTCACGCTACGTGGACGACACTTGTATCTTGTTCAAGCATGAATTCGATGCTGACAGGTTCTTAGATTTTGCTAATAATTACCATAATAATATTAATTTTACAATGGAAAAAGAACATAATTCTAAATTAGCCTTCCTAGATATTTTGGTCTCCAAGGAAAACGAAAGTTTTAGTACCTCAATTTTCAGAAAGAAATTTACCGGGCTCGGTTCCAACTTCTATAGTTTCTGTTTTCTCAATTTCAAACTCAACTCGATATATACCTTACTCTATCGTGCTCTGTCTCTTACCTCTACCTGGTCTCTCTTCCACAATGAAATTACTTTTCTCCTCCAGTACTTCTCTAATAATTGCTTTCCTTCTAAGATCTTTTATAGAATTTTAAATAAATTACTCAATAAAAAGGGTTTCTGAACAGCCTATTAGTTTTAAGGTCCCCAAGCTCCCTCTTTATGCCAGTTTCCCGTATCTGTTAAATGATAATTTTCGTAACGAGTTTACCAAGATTGTGCACAGATATTTTGGAGCCGTAAATCTAAAACTCATACCTAAAAATCCCAAGACCATTGGCTCGCTCTTCATGTTTAAAGATCGGCTCTGCCCTTTGATGACGTCGGGTGTCGTTTATGAATACACTTGTCCCAGATGTAATCTGGGAAAATATGTTGGATCTACCCGGCGTCTTCTCAGGGTCAGGGCCGATTCCCATCGGGGCGTTAGTTACAGAACTGGGTGTAAATTATCTAACCCTGAAACATCTTATATAAGGAAGCATACTTTTAAATGTAAACAAATACAGTCAATTACGAAGATTTCAAAATTATTGGCCAAACAAGGGAACCCAACGAACTGTTGATTTTGGAAACTCTGAACATCAAACTACGAGTTCCAACTTTAAACAACCATTCCTCTGCTGTCCCATTGTTTTTAGCCTAATTATTCTGTCACTCCTTGTGCCTCTTGACGTTGTGTACTTTTAGTGTGTTTTTATCTTTGATGCTGAAAGGTTGGTTAAGTGTTGAGCTGTTTTTGGCTGTGGTTTTGTGAATATATGACTTTTACTTTTTATGATATTTGTTATTACTTTTATCTGTGTGTAATTTAGCTTTAATTTTTTAAATATTCTTCTCGTCATTTGTAAGTTGTTTGGTATTTCTGGTCTGTTTAATCAAGTGTGCATGTAATTTAAGTATGAGAGTTGTAATTTTACCATTAAACTGTTTTTACTTTTCAACTATTGGATCTTGTGATCAGCTCTTATTTTATGTTAACATTTTATACTTTATTTTGTAGAAAAATCCCTGAAGATGTGGCGATGTTGTCACGAAACGTAGGATTAAAGGATAGTGTGAATCTCTTCGTGTTCCTGCCCTTGATCTTCTTTAATATGTGAATAAACGCCCTGTACGTCTGGACTGTGTCGTATATATATTATATATATATATATATATATATATTATATATATATATATGATATATATGTATATATATATATATATATATATATATATATATATATATATATATATATATATACATATATATATATATATATATATATATATATATATATATATATATATATATATATATATATATATATATATTATATATATATAATTCTATAATAATTAATATATAATTATATATATATATATATATAGAATCACAAGAAGTTTCAAATACTGCTTGAAGCAGCAGTTGGGGACCAAGAATAGACACAGTGTACGGGGATAGCAAAATTTGCTCACAGGCACTAGAGACTGATCACCTAGCTATCATATATATATATATATATATATATATATATATATATATATATATATATATATATATATATATATATATATATATATATATATATATATATATATATATATATATATATATATATATATATATGATAGCTAGGTGATCAGTCTCTAGTGCCTGTGAGCAAATTTTGCTATCCCCGTACACTGTGTCTATTCTTGGTCCCTAACTGCTGCTTCAAGCAGTATTTGAAACTTCTTGTGATTCTACTCAAAGAAAAGGAATGCAGCGAATCTGCGATGTATATTCCTCTAATATCGTTAGGGGCCGATAAAATACATACAGAAAAAAAGGTCTGTTAATCACCACTTTCTGAATCATAACATCCCATTTCCCTCTTTCAGTTGCAAAGCCCCAACAACATACACGCAAAAAAAAGGAAAAAAAAAGACGGACTCATAGTTCCGCGAGAGAGAGAGAGAGAGAAGAGAGAGAGAGAGAGAGAGACCTTACCTTACAGACCTTACAGTTCGTTCGGGTTGCCCCATGGTCCCTCAGTGTGAGGCGCCTCTAATGTCTACCAGAGAGTTGCTGGTACATCTTCCGGTATATTTTGCATCTTCCAATCTTGGATGGTCTGGGATGCAGTTTAGATATTTGTCGAGCTTATTCTTAAACACATCTACGCTCACTCCTGATATATTCCTCAGATGAGCTGGCAACGCATTGAATAGACGCTGCATTATCGATGCTGGTGCGTAGTGGATTAATGTCCTGTGTGCTTTCCTTATTTTTTCTGGTATAGTTTTGGGCACTATTAATCTACCTCTGCTTGTTCTTTCTGATATTTTTAGTTCCATGATATTTTCTGTTATTCCTTCTATCTGTTTCCATGCCTGAATTATCATGTAGCGTTCTCTTCTCCTTTCTAGACTATATAATTTTAAGGATTGTAGTCTTTCCCAGTAGTCTAGGTCCTTAACTTCTTCTATTCTAGCTGTAAAGGACCTTTGTACACTCTCTATTTGTGCAATATCCTTTTGATAGTGTGGGTACCATATCATATTGCAATATTCAAGTGGACTACGAACATAGTTTTTATAAAGCATAATCATGTGTTCAGCTTTTCTTGTTTTGAAGTGCCGTAACAACATTCCCATTTTTGCATTACATTTTGCCAACAGAATTGCTATTTGATCATTGCATAACATGTTCCTATTCATCATCACACCAAGGTCTTTAACTGTTTCCTTATTTGTGATTGTCTCATTATTAGGTCCCCTATATGCATATAGCTTTCCTTCTCTGTCTCCATAATTTATTGATTCAAATTTATCAGAGTTAAATACCATCCTATTTACCTCTGCCCAATCATATACTTTGTTAAGGTCTCTTTGTAGAGCGTTCCTATCTTCATCACAAGTAATTTCTCTACTTATTCTTGTGTCATCAGCGAAACTACTCACTACCGAATCCTTAACATTACTGTCTATGTCTTCAATCATAATAACAAACAATATTGCAGCTAGCACCGTACCTTGTGGCACACCGGATATTACCTTGGTTTCATCCGATTTCTCATCGTTTGCAATAACTATCTGTTTTCTGTTGTGTAAAAATTCTTTTAACCATCTTCCTACTTTATCTACGATATTGTGTTTTCTAATTTTCTTTGCTAATATATTATGGTCTACTTTGTCAAAAGCTTTTGCAAAGTCTAGATAAACCACATCTGTTTCATTTCCGCTTTTCATATTTTTGAATATGTTCTCACGGTGGACTAACAGTTGGGTTTGTGTACTTTTTCCGGGTACGAAACCGTGTTGTCCTATATTAAACAAATTATTTTTTATTAAATGTTTCATAATATTTTTCTTCATTACCCTTTCATACACTTTCATAATATGTGATGTTAGACTCACAGGCCTATAATTACTTGCCTCTAGTCTTGATCCACTTTTGAAAGTAGGGGGTGATATATGCTAATTTGTGCTCATCATAAATCTTGCCTGTATCTACACTTTGTCTTAATAATATTGCAAGTGGCTTTGCGATAGAATGAACTACTTTCTTTAACAAAATAGCAGGGACTCCATCCGGCCCTGCAGCAGCTCCATTTTTAATTTCATTAATTGCCTGCACAATATCAGCTTCATTAATTTCTATGTCAGCTAAATATTCACTATTTTCTTCCCTTACTTCTATATCATTATCTTCATTATCTATTCTAGGGGTGAATTCTCTCTTATGTCGTTCTGCCAGTATGTTGCAAATTTCTTTTTTTTCATTCGTTAATCTCCCTTCAATTCTCAGAGGGCCTATTTCTATTCTTCTTTTATTCATCTTCTTCGCATATGAGTATGATAGTTTGGGTTTTGCTTGATATTTAATAGGGTTTTTTCTTCCAAGTCCCGTTTTTCATTTTCTTTTGATTGTATAATCTTTTGTTCTGCATTTTCTATCTTACTTTTTAGTTCTATAACTTTCCATGCATTTTTTTCTTTTGCAAGACCTTTTTTCCACTTTCTGATTTTCTGGAACAAGATCCTTCTGTCTCTTGGTATGCATGAATGATGTTTACTTTTCTTCTTCGGTATATATTTTTCCACTATTTTCTCCAATATTTTATATAATATCTCCGTATTTACCATTATGTCATCACTTACGAAAATGTTATCCCAATCTTTGTTTAATTCTTCATTAATTTCTGACCATTTTTATATTTTTACGTAGAAGTTGTATTTTCCATATCCTTCCCACTTTTTCATTTCTTGCTTATCTCTATTTTCACTTGCTTTGCAATGAACTGTTAATTCTATGACATTATGGTCTGAAATACTCGCATTATAAACTATTATTTCTTTAACATAATTCATCTCGTTCACAAATACTAGGTCTAAAGTATTTTCCTTTCTTGTTGGCAGGTGATTTATTTGTTGAATGTTGTATTCTAGTAGCATATCTAATAGCTTTTCAAATTGCCTCTTATCTTCTGCACTACTATTACTCTCTTTTTTATATGTATAAGTACAACCACAGAGAGAGAGAGAGAGAGAGAGGAATAAAAAAAATTCAACACTTGCCAAATTCTTCCTCTTTCATTGTTTATCTGCCTTGCAGACCCTTATCCACAGATAGCTATACAAGAAACTGAACTCCTATATGATATCCTGGTTCGGTTGCTGGTTTCCACATTTCAAACCCTTGAAACCATTTATTCGAAGAAGTGAGTTATTCTTTACTTAATTATGCTTAGTTTATGCATAACTGTCCATTAATTGCCCCTTTCCCAAACACTAACATAATAATAAAAAGGAAAATCAATTGAAAAACCTAAGATATGAAGTGTACTCACTCCTAGCAAAAGAAATAATTTCAAATGAAACGAATATGGACAAAATAAAATAACTTTGATATACATTGGACAAACTGATTAGAAACCTGAATGTCTTACCACCAAACATACTCTTCCAACAGTGCACATGAAAAAATTTCAATGTTTAACAGAAACATTTCTTCAATCCATAACTAAAAAGTTTATTTACTACTGACTGGATCTCCGTGTACCCTTTCCCTCAGGCTTGACTCACGAACTGTCACTTCTGCAGGCCGACTAATGCCCGACATCCGTTTTGCTATTCGATTAAATTTCGCTTTGCGCAGGCCCTCGTGTGCATACAAACGCGCGCACGCGATTGATCTCCAAAGTCCTGTTCACATTATTATGTGACGTAACGATCAGGTGACACCCACACCCCTCGAGTCATGTAGACAATCGCTAGGTCAGCTTGTGCACGCACTCGTCTCTCGACCCGATCTGTTTCACATTCATTGGCAGCTTCCGATCATTCCCTCAAAATATTCGTTGACCGATGTGTGGACACTTAGTGCTTTTTCGAAAACACACATAGTCGTTTGTGGAACATTTCAGTCATATATACATTCACACACACACACACACACACACACACACACACATGTATATATATATATATATATATATATATATATATATATATATATATATATATATATATATATGTAGTATCTAGTTTTAGGACAGTTTTTCTATCATACAATTTTCGTTAAATGTAATTGCTTTAGTGGCATCAATAAGTTTTTGCAGGTGTCTGCATACTGAAGAAGTTTTATCCGATTCTCGTTCGTCAATTGCTGGTCATGAATACGCAGACTTCCTTCTTCCATTTATTGAATTTTGTCGCGACAGCTGTTTCCCCTTATGGCATTATCCAACGACTACTGACTTAAAATCTGGGCTTTCGGGCTATTTATATCATCCTGTGGGAAGTATGACCTTGCGGTAGGGATTAACAGCTTAACCATTAAGGGTGTTGTCTTGGATACAAAGAACTTAATAACATGTATGGCAATAAAAGTGAAAGTTTAAATACGTTGTTAAATAAATTTTCAAAATATAATACTGTGCTAGAGTTTCTTTAAATATATGTCAAAAATTTAATTATTACATGTTTTCAATATAGAATTACAAAAATACATACAGAAATAAGGATAAAAATTTAATAAAAAGTACAAATACAGAAATACATGGATAAATAATATTTTAAATTGTGTGAGAAATACATGGATAAATAATATTTTAAATTGTGTGAAAAGGTACAAATGAACTCATGTCTATTTATACATAAAAGGGTATAATTATAAATTAGAGTGTCTGTGTGTTTGTTCAAATGATCAACGGTGATTAACGGCTGTAGATTCGTGTTGGGCGGGGCCTCACTACCTGACCGAGCATGTTGCTTGGCTTTCGGTGGGTCCTCTCATGTCCTCTAAGGGGCATGATGTTCCTGGTGGGTTTTTGCGTGCTGTTTGGTGCCTGTTGACTTGTGCATTCCTTCTCCTGCTGGAGGGGAGCATATTATCCGATTATTGTTGAATATTTAGGGTCGGTTTCTGGGTAGCAATTCCTACCACTTCGGTTATTAGGAGGAGACCATAGTTATCTGCTCTGTGCACGACCTGAGTGCCTTCTATCAGCTCTTGTAGCGATGGCTTCCTGTCGTGTACATCTATACAATGTTGATGAATGGCTCCTTGATTTCTGAGCCAGCAGACGTCTCCGAAGGGTCGCTGTAGTGTGCCCGATGTAGTTTTGGCTGTGAGATTGACATATCTCTTCTGGACAATTGAATATGTAAACTAAGTTTGTGCACATCTTCGGTCCCCCCGGAGCGGTGCTGTTCTTCATTATTGGGGCTGCTACAAGGTTGGGCTTATTATATATCCTGAGACTTATTTTGTGACTTGTATGCAGACCCAGAACGTAAATGATGGTAAATAATCAGAGTCGTTTTCCGTCGTGGTGTTGGGTTGGTAAAATTCGTCCATTTTCTTTTTTATTGCTGTTTTAATCATTTGATCTGCATAGCCGTTGTTTGTCAGCAATTAGCGAATTCGATCGCGTTCGTTATGTATGCCTCTCCATGATGAGCTGTGTGTGAAGGTTCCGTTGACATACGGACTCCCGACGGACTATTTGTATGCGTCCGGGCATTCCCCGCGTGCTTTCAAGCAACGGCCAGCGTTCATTGCTTTTGTATATAAGGTCACTTTAAATTGCCCTTCTTTTTGTTTTACCAGGACGTCACGAAACGGTCACGTCTTCTGGTGGATGTGCTCTGTGGTGACGTTGAGCACCGAGTTTCTTTTCAGAACATATATATATATATGTATATATATTATATATATATATATATATATATATATATATATATATATATATATATATATATATATATATATATATATATGTGTGTGTGTGTGTGTGTGTGTGTGTGTGTGTGTGTGTGTGTATGTGTGTGTGCATTTAGCTACATTTGCCCATTACATCAAATTTTCTCTTCCTCGGAATTAATATATTTTTTTCATATATGTTAACTGAAGGGGAATTTTTTAGTTAATAATAATTTCCTCCTCTCCTAGATTCGAATTAGCGCACTGAGGAGAAACCAGGACTTGAGTGACCTTATCGTCTCGAAGATATGATAAAAATTCATAGTATGGCTACGTGGGGCAGAGGGCTGAGGGGGTTGGATATCGATTATAATTATAAATACCTGAGTTCGACAGTGATTTGTAAGGTCGGAATCGGTATCAACTTAAACCTCACTTGTTGACCGACTCTGTAACATCACTGCTCTGTGCGATGGTTCGAATCCAGGAGAGGAAGAAATTTTTATCAACTAAAAGCTTCCCCTTCAGTTAAAATATATGAAAAAAATTATTAATTCCGAGATAGAGCGAACTGGACATTAAAGGACATTTGTAGCTTAATGCATGTGTACGAATCATGGTGATGTGATAAAATTTCATAAATATATATATATATATATATATATATATATATATATATATATATATATATATATATATATATATATATATATGTGTGTGTGTGTGTGTGTGTGTGTGTGTGTGTGTATATATATATATATATATATATATATATATATATATATATATATATATATATATATATATATATATATATATATATTATATATATAGGGCGACAAATATGCGTTCACTATGCCGAATTAATTTCGAGTAATTCACACCTAAGCTTATACATATTATACAATTTACATATAGTGTAATTTTTTTAATATTGCAGTACATAATAAAAAAAAGTTGACGAATATCCTTCGGGAATGCAAAAATTAAAGGTGAATGCAGAACTACGAATTAATCAGTATGAACTGATGCGAAAGGTCTTTTCTCCCGTTCGTTTTCGCTGTCACTGCTTCCGGTGGGTTTAAAAGATCTCTTTGCACATCCTGATGAAGTCGACCGTGTAGGAAAGCTATAAATGTAAGGAATGTCAATTTATTACATTGCGACGAAATTAAACTCAGCAAAATACATGTATTTATTTTCCGCTGTGATGAGCGAATCCTTTTTTTCAATACATAATTTCAACCCAGTTGCAAAATGTCTTGTTATTCAATAATTATTTTCATTGTTATTATTTTCCGAAACAAAAAATTCGCCCTTATTCTGATGTTATTTTCTTAACATATAACAGCATTTCATGTAATTTGAGCAATATTTCCGATATTATATCACTTTAGAAAGCAAGAACTTGAGGCAGTAAGTCAGGTGGAATCCCGAATGTGGCCAGGCTGGTTTTAGTAGACAGTAGAAAGCACTAATCTTTATATTACTATCCAAAAGGATTTTATCCTTAAGATAACAATTACAGCCTAGAATAGCTAATTTGTAAAATGT
>NC_061087.1:66706164-66763664 GCF_015104395.2 Macrobrachium nipponense | reverse complement strand
TTTTTTTTTTTTTTTTTTTTTTTTTTTTGCATTTGTCCATTTTTCTTATTGAAGTGATTTTTGTACATTTGTCCATTTTTCCTTATTGAAGTGTGTTTTTTATATATTCTGCATGATTAATGCTTTTTGCAATTTTGGTATTTTCCCCATTTTTCTGTGTTTTCATTTGCATTCACAATTCAATTAACTTGATTGTTTTCAATAATTAGTCGTTGCATATTTAATTGAATTTAGCACTTGTTGTTGTTCAGCACTTGTGAATTAATTTCAAAATTTTAGTTATTACCTAACACTTAAATTTTTATTGAATTAATTAAGTTTTTTATTTTTGTGATAGAATAATTTTGAGTTAGTTTTACTGAAAGGATTCAAGAATTTATTAAACTTTGTGTTGTTTTCAATTAATTGTAAATTTCCTGAGATTGTGAATTTCATTTATATATTTTGAGTTTAATTATGATTTTTTTATTTAAAATTTTTATAAGTGTTTTCTTTTTCACTAATATATTTAATTTTGTTTAGGTAGAAACATAGAGTGGTAATTGAGCTGTTTGCCTTCAATTTAATTGAAGTGAGTTAGAACCGGGGAAGTACTTAAACTTTTGAAATCAGGGAAATACTTAGACTTTTAAAGTTGTTGATGGAGTGATGCCCTTTAATTGATTTAATTACATATAAGATTACCTCAAAACTGTTTTAATGAACGTCTGTTTTTCTAAAGTACTGGTAAGTTGTTTAAGGGATCACTGTTACCTTTAGAGTATTCAGCCGTAATTTACCTGTGATGAGAGTTTAGGTGTCTGGCTGTTGTGAGGTACTCATATTAATGGTAAGTGTAGCAACCAGATACTTGGCACTTTGTAACATTATTTATATATATATTATATATATATATATATATATATATATATATATATATATATATATATATATATTATATATATATATATATAGATATCTATATATATATATATATTTATATTATATATATATATATATAATATATATATATATATATATATATATATATATATATATGATATATATATATATATATATATCTATATATATATAGATATATATATATATATATATATATATATATATAGTATATATATATATATATATATATATGTATTATATATATATATATATATATAGTTATATATATATATATATATATATATATATATATATATTATATTTCTCTGAGGCATAAGGATGTGAATAAGTTTTTTTAACTAATTTTGATATGGTGAATTCTAATTTCCTAACAGCTTGCTCTATCACCTCTAGTTTTTTTTTTTTTTTTTTGCTTTCACATATCTCCTTTTAATTATACTGCATATAAATCCAAAATATGTGTTTATTACATCTGTTACAAAGGCATATTTCAGATAAAAACAACATAGATACAGGACATTGATGGAAATTTATTTGGATAATACAATGCACACAAGAACATCCAGCAGAAGTCCCCATCATGCTGGGTTTCACTTGCCTTGGTAGTTGCTCTACATCTTAGTAACATCTTGGTGGAACCTTTCTCCATGCTCATTACTCATTGCCCCGAGATTTGGAGTGAAGAAGTTGAGGTGGGAGTGAAGAAGGTGAATTTTGAGTGACATTCAACATCCTATACCCTTATAAGACTTTAACAGCTTCCCGAGTGTTACTAAGGAAGCCATTGCAGACTGACTTAAATGCTTTCCATGCTCTTAGTTCCTTTAAGGTAAAAACTCCTTAAAGTCGATATCCTTCAGCGCCTCTCAGCTCTGAGGTCCGACGAAGATGCCCTCCTTGAGCTTAGCAGAACTCAGAGCTGGGAATAGGGTACACAAGTGTTAAATGCATCGCCATTTTTGTACATGGCCTTCACGAAATTCTTCGTTAAACCAAGCTTAATATAAAGAAGACGAAGAAGCACCTTGTTCATGTCCACCAAAGGATGTTCTTTGACACTGTATTCACCAGGCACGAAAGTGCTCCTATACCCACAGCCCTTCTGCTTGCAGTACTTGGATATAGCCCAACTGTCCCATAGATCATATAGTATATGTTTATGTGAATTGTTGCAAAATCATAATATAAACACGTATCCAGCATGGTTGTGTAACATGAATCTCGAGCAGAACTAAACCATCTGCTCTCACCATCAGTAGGCTACTGGTGTAACCAGCCGCATTGTGTCAGGGTTGCCAGATGCTTTTAGTAAAAATAGGGCATGTCAATTTTCAAAAAAGGCCACAATTCCTAAAATTTATAATAAAAAAAACACACACAATGTCCTATATAGGACAAATCTGGTAGTCAAAAAGTAGCCGTGATGAGTGAAAACTGGTTTCGAATTTGTAATCAGCACCCCAAAATTAAGTTAGAAGAACTATTTTTATGCTTGCGTCAATTTCTCTGTAAACAAGTGTATTCAGTGTTTTTCTTGTTTGGAAGTCGTATGTTTAACGTATCTCCTGGCATCTTACGTGCACTGCCTTACCCCATGCTTGATCCCTCTGTACCTTTTCTGGCTTTAATATGTAATCATCTCTGTTACAGAAGGGACCCACGCTGAGGATTTCACCTTGATTGTGTCTGGATTCACGAGGATGCAGCATTCTTCTCCAATTCTAAATGTACCTTGACTAGTACACAGGATTTACTATCTGTTAAATTGCCGTTCTAATCTTCTGATTTTTTTTAAATATAAATATATGTAATTTAAAGTTATCCTAAATGGTCTATGTGGAACAATTCCTTGATAAGTAGACCCTCAGCTCAGTAAAACCCCCCTTTATTTTTCGTTTTTCCTGCCCAAAAGCAGTCAGATCCCAGAATTTGTTTTTCTGGTAAGTAAGTAGTTATCTTTATGAGTACAAACATACCCAGAAATTAGCATTTCCCCAGGTAAAAAAGTAAATTTGGCTACCTCTGCCTTAAATCTAACAAATCTGCAACGGTGCATCTTGAATTCTTGCCCCCTGCAACTTGCTGTTATCAGCGAGTAGCCAAGCTAAAGCTGGATGCGAGATGAGAGAACGTACCTAGAGTAAAATTAGGACACAATCAAGGAGTTCCACATTATAAGTACAGCAATATGTTTTAGTGTATTTTAGAATAGGAAGGCTAATAGTGGCTGGAAATATCCTTAGTAAAACGAAATAGTTGCTATGGAAAGGGAGCATTGACAATCGACACAATAGCTTTATTCACTAATGAATGTTAGCCCACATGTTGTTATGTTAGGATTGCAAGGAGAGTGAAGTGCAAAGAATCTCATTTCAGGGATATATCGGAAAATTTCCTCTTGCCACGTGTTCTGGACAATTTCCGAGTCCAATCATTACCCAGGTACATCATAAAATCAAGGCTGAATAAATAAGTTCTCTCTCTCTCTCTCTCTCTCTCTCTCTCCTCTCAATCTCTGCTCTCTCTTCTTCTCATCGTCTCTCTCTCTCTCTCTCTCTCTCTCTCTCTCTCTCTCTCTCGTTAGGAAAATAAGAATTTCGTTAAGAGAAACAAAAACTCCCGCAAATTGTAGGAAACATTTTCAAATGGGTTATTATTAACATTAGCTTAATTCGTTAATTCGTTCACTTTGTCATTCGTTTATTAATATTCTTTCCATTCATTTACTTGGCCATTCATATCAGACGTAAAATAAGTTTCTTTAACAACTATTCGTAAGCCGTGCGCAAAGAATAATTTTACACTCGGGTATTCATAAGGGAGAACTTCATTGCAAAATTGTTAGACCATTTCATATATCTCCCAACTGCCCTTACAATAACCCGTGCTTCGAGCTTAACCCCTTCGGTCACGTGCCTGAAGGCTGAGTTGGGTAACGTGAATTCATACTCATATGCCCCAGCCAAACAATCGTCCTGCATGGTAGAATTAAGTTTGTACCTACATTGGGTTGGAAGGAGAATACTTCTCATTACTGTAATAATAGTTAAATGCACAATATGCACATATTTTTCAGCTTAAAACCTTAATTTATCCATCCCTCAGAAATAAACAAAACTTATTGGGTTTTATAAGCATTATTAAAAGTACAACAATAAGACGGCTGTATGCTCAAACCCACATTTCGTACCCGTACGTAAACCGTTGCCTCCGTCGCTCCAGTATCCAAGAGTCTTTCACTCCATTTTTTTCAAGGTTTATGCTACGTTCATTTCAAAGTGTTACGACACCATATGTGTTCCCGAAATTAACCCGTATCTGGACTCCCTACAAATTTCCTTTCCAACAGGAACCCAGTAACCTTCTAACTTTAGGGAACGGGCAGACGCTTCTCAAACAAAAATTCACGCTACTTCGGTGAAACAAAACCATATTAAGCCAGAAATCAGTTCCTCGCGCATTTACCACACCCTACAAGGCATACCAATAATCTCAAACTTTTGGGAACGTGCAGACACTCCCCGGACAAGATTTCAGAGGATTTTTTTTCTCCTTTTTCCTTTTCACGCTATAACCGGCCTTGTCAGTGCATGGACAAAAACCCAAAATTATGTTCATTTGAAAACCTCAAACTTTCGGGAACGGGCAGATGCTCCCCAAACAAAATCTCAGAGAAAAGTTATCTCTCTCTCTCTCTCTCTCTCTCTCTCTCTCTCTCTCTCTCTCTCTCTCTCTCCTTCTCATGCTATAGCAGGCTTCGTCCGTGCGTGAACCGAACCCCAAAATTTTTCATTTAGAACAAACTTACATCGAACGAGACATCATATGAACGCCCAACATGAAGAAATCGTTCATACCAAGCAAATTATGTCCTAAAGATAAACCACACCCATAAAAATGTTATTTTATACAGTTCCGTGAAGGCCCTTTTGCCTAACGCTTGATTCCCATGGACCAGCCTTACCAAGAGTGCCACTAGCTGTTCCTGAAGAACGTCTTTACAAACAACACCCACTCCCTTCTTTTTTTTTTCTTTTTTGACAAGAAAACTTTGTTTGACAGGGTCTAAGAAAAGGTAGCTGCTGCAAAGAAAGAGCGGGAGGACGAACAACGAAGACTGGATAGAATTACAATGGCAGAACAGGAAAAAGAGGATAGACTTGCAAGGGAAGAACAAGAAAGACAGAATAAACTTGGAAGGGAAGAACAAGAAAGACAGGATAAACTTGCAAGGGAGGAACAAAAAGACAGCATAAACTTGCAAGGGAAGAACAAGAAAGAAAGGATAAGAGGGAAGAACAAGAAAGAATGAATAAACAGCAAGAAAGAGAGGATAGGATTGAACAGGAAGAAAAGCAAAGGACTCATGAACTTCAGTTGGACCAAGCTAGTGCTGGCAATTCCAATCAGGCACCAAGCACACCCTCACTCCCCCAGGCTCATACCTTCATGCCCAAGGTGTGGCTCGCTCTGGTGGAAAGAGCACTTAGCACATACCGACTTATGCCCAGCAAAGTCTCCCCAGCAGTCTCTCTCCTCATTGGGAAACATCTCCGAGGAAAGGGCCTAGTGGCCTTCAACGCCCTCCCTGAGGACGATGAAGGAAAGCTGGAGGAAGTTTGGAGGGCAATGGTAAAGGTATATGAAATAACACATGAACGTTGGAGACAACGTTGGCGAGGCCAAATATAGGAAGCAGGACAGACCTGGTCCAAATGGCCATACCAATCGGGCATGGCCCTCATCAAATGGTTAGAGTCCCTAGGTGCCTCTTTTGCAGCAGATGTCCTAGAGCGATTCAAGATAGAAAACTTCTTGTAATACACCTCTTCTGTGTTTGCCACACACATCTGCGAGAAAGCTCCCGTGACCCTTACTGAGTGCTGCCACCTTGTGGACACATGGGACAAACATCAAGTAATCGCAAGTTCATTAGGAAGAAAGATCTGCCCTCCCTCCTTTTCTTGCAGTCTCCCTCTGCCCAAGAGCAGGCATTCACAGGAGCCTGTTGTATGTGGGTTTTGGAAGATACCCAGCCATCCCACGGAGAAGTGCCAAAACAGGACCCAGACCTCTCCCAAGGCGCCTTTCAAACCCTCTCACAGGGATCTACCACAACGGCCCCCCCCACCACCACCAACGGCTCCTTGACTACCAAATAACAAACCAAACTATCCTTCAGGAGCAATACCCTTTACCTTACCTTATAGACCTTACAGCTCGTTTGGGTTGCCCCAGGTCCCTCAGTGTGAGGCACCTCTATTGTCTACCGGAGAATTGCTAAAGCATCTTTCGGTATATTTTACATCTTCCAATTTTGGATGGTCTGGGATGTAGCTTAGATATTTGTCGAGCTTTTTCTTACTCCTGATATGTTCCTCAGATAAGCTGGTAACACATCGAATAGACACTGCATTATCAATGCTGGTGTCTAGTGGATTTATGTCCTGTGTGCTTTCCTTAGCTTTCCTGGTATAGTTTTGGGCACTGTTAATCTACCTCTGCTTGCTCTTTCTGACATTTTTAGCTCCATGATGTTTTCGGTAATTCCTTCTGTTTCCATGCCTGTATTATCATGTAGCGATCTCTTCTCCTTTTGAGACTATATGATTTCAAAAGCTGTAGTCTTTCCCAGTAGTCAAGGTCCTTAACTTCTACAAAGGACCTTTGTACACTCTCTGTTTGTGCAATATCCTTTTGGTAGTGTGGGTACCATATCACATTTGCAATATTCAAGCAGACTACGTACATATGTTTCATAAAGCACAATCATGTGTTCGGCTTTTCTTGTTATGAAATGCTAGAACAACATCCCCATTTTTGCCTTACATTTTGCCAGTAGTATTGCTATTTGATCATTGCATAACAGATTCCTATTCAACATCACACCAAGGTCTTTAACTGTGCCCTTATTTGTGATTGTCTCGTTATTAGCTCCTCTATATGCATATTGCATTCCTTCTTTATCACTATAATTTATTGATTAAAATTAACAGAGTTAAATACCATCCTGTTTACCTCTACCCATTCATATATTTTGTTTGGTTTCTTTGTAGCGGGTTCCTATCTACGTCACAAGTAATTTCTCTATTTATTCTTGTGTCATCGGTGAAGCTTCTCATTACCGAGTCCTTAACATTACTGTCTATGCCTGCAATCATAATAACAAACAGCAATGCAGCTAACACCGTACCTAGTGGCACACCGGATTTTACCTTAGCTTCATCTGATTTCTCATCATTTGCAATCACAATCTGTTTTCTGTTTTGCAAAAATTATTTTAGCCATTTTTCTACTTTGTCCACAACATTATTTTTCTAATTTTCTTCGTTAATATATTATGGTTTACCTCGTCAAAAACTTTTGCAAAATCTAGTTAACCCACATCTGTATCTTTTCGAAGAAATTTAAGCAATGAACAATGCAATGTGGTCAGAAGGTTCACACATCTGAAAGGTATCGACATTCTTCCCTTTGCTCCGAGACCTCTGCCATTGTATCCTTAGGCCTTTCATGATACTGGCGTGCAAATCTCCATATTGCAGGAGAACAAGGTCCCTTCATGAGGCCACCATTAACCAGCGAAACCTCATCACCCTTGGGAGTATCAATCATGCCAAAATTATACTCCATACTGTACAGTTAGGGGTCGCAGGACCTCACAGATTTACAATATGTACAATTGCAGTAACAAGCTACCTTCCTGGAGGTTACGATATCTTCCTGGGACAGGACTTCCAGTCCTCCTCCAATTTATGTCACTCCTAGGGTCCTAAGCCCTTCAATTATTCATCAGGCATAAACATGCCTCAACACTCACTGTCAGTGCAACTTGAACACCCTGCTCAGTGCCAAACTCCTATTGTCAGGAACATCGAGCCCTTGAGAAATTTACTTTCTGTGACTTTCACAGACTTGCAACCCGTGCCAGAGCACTCCTCAGATCTCCTTTCTCGAGGTCAAAACTTTACCCTAAACCCAATGCCAGGACCACTTGCATGCCCTAAACAGTTCCAAGCTCCATTCATCCTGAATGTCGAGCCCATTCAAAATACCATTTCGGTGCCCAAGTGTACCCTTCAGGAGATCCTAGACCTTGTCCCCTCTCTTCTCCCAGCCTGACTCCGCTACCAGCATCTGTAAGAGAGATGAATTCCCCTGACCACAGCAGAGGCTCATCCCAAGGCATGGCCTCGCAACCCATGCCTGAGCTGGTCATTGTAACCTATGAGCCTCTCACACCCGCCAATACCTTTTCCTCTCTTTCCTTGTCCATACCTGACCAGTCCCTGAGTAAGGCTCTGCCATCTCGCAATTGCCCAAAGAACTTAAGGTACTGGGACACCTTGTATTAGGACCCTTAGTCAATGTCCCTGCTCCCAGTGCTACAGTAGCCGGAACAGGTGGCACTCTGTCTGCAACAGACTAGATTCCCCAAATTCCACACAGAACGTAGAACCTGCAGCCTAAAGAGGCCCAAACAAGAAGGGTAGACGGTATAGAGGCTCCAGGTAGCTTAAGAGAGCCCTCAAGTTTTCTTTGCACTAGTTCCAATCTGTCCCAGTGATTCAATTTACCTTCCGAAGGAATCTGGCACTTCTAAACCAGAGTACGATGCCAGGTCTCTTCCCTAATTCATACTTCTTCTAATTTCTAATTTCACTTCTTCTTGTAACATTTGCTCTTTTCAATGCTTTTATCATTTTTTTTCTTTCTTGTCTCCCTTGTCTCTTACCTTAAGAAATTTTGTGGTAAACTTACCCCGTTCATGAAATAATTTCTGAGCTTGTAATGACTCCTCCTTTTATTTTTATTCTTATTCTGCGAATGCAGAGTACCAAATTTCCTTACTTTGGGAAGAAGTGCCACAGTTGCATGACCAACCCGGCACCCCCCACGAGGATTTAGCCCTTTCGGCAGGTTAAGAAGTAAGATCTTGGCATATTAATCATAAATTCTTCTTTTATTCGTTTAACTATCAAGCATCTGTTAATTTCCAGCAAATATCCAGGGTAACGAATAGCACGGGTAAAAGTGGTTCCTATTAAATTACTAACCTACTATTTCGTTCACGTACTTAATCTGTGCCATAAGTACCCTTGACCTCAGTGCCATGTCTGGCACTATGCCGTTGTCCCAAAGTAACGTGGCAACACTGAACTTTAGACCACGTATACTTCGTTGTAATGCCTCATCAAGGCAAACTAGCTTCATGCCTTTGACCACGTAAAGTTACTCCTGCCTTAAGTGTATGATATTTTTAATTACTTTAAGGAAAATAATTTAAAGTTATTGTATTTTAATATTTCCTATATCTTTATCATCTTTGTAACAGTTACTAATAAAGAAATAATAGTAAATGATAATTTAACAAGTTCTTGTTTGAAAGTAGCATAAATTCGTACTTTGTTGTTCCTTTGCCCTTAGCCACATTTTTATACTCTGTTTCACGTAATTATTGAATTCATCATTAGTAATTTTGTAAATATCCTTATAGCGCAGGAAAGCATATGTTTATAAATGAGAGTCATTAAGGGAGAAGTAATGAGCACATAGCTTTGTCTGCCGCATCACTTGGATTGGTAGACATTCCCACCCAAATGAATGTGGACATGTCAACTTAGGGGGAGTTGCTAAATTCTTTCCAAGTAGCCATTCTCCCAAAGCTTTATAAAATAAATAAACCCAAATAATAAACATCCTTTCACCATTACTGACTGGAAAGAAAGGCCATAGGATCTCTGGGCGTTTTCCCTGAATCCTTTAATTGATTTCTCTCTCTCTCTCTCTCTCTCTCTCTCTCTCTCTCTCTCTCTCTCTCTCTCTCTCTCTCCTCTCTCTCTCTCTCTCCTTGACCATGCGATTGCCTAAAGAATGTCTGTTTCAGAAAACACAGACTGATGGCCTTGAAAAGTGAAAGCTGGCATTTAAGAAAGTGAGGGCAGAACGAAACGAATCACTTGACCATCCTGACCAACCAAGAACATATCTTGATGTGCGAATACATAGAAAATGGGAAACGTTTATAAATCGGAAGCAGCAAGGAACACCTGCGAAAGAAATTGTTTTCTTTCGCAGTACACTCATGTATTCATAAGGCTTTTACTAAAATAAAATAATAATGCAAATACTTTCCAAACTAATAATAAGAATATCTAATAGGAAGCACTGAAAATACTGAAGCTTCAGAATCTTCACAGCATACAAGGGTTTCCTCATTATCCATTCAGGCATCGAAAAAGGCATTGGAGGAGATTTTGACTTTCAGCGGAAATTACTTCGTGTTGACCGTCTCTAAATGTACATCCAAGAATAAAATTTAGTTTTGTGTAAGTAGACGAAAAAACGACTTTCAGTCAATCTGTTAATCCATGCTTCACAGAATATGCGATCATTACCGGCAATTATTGAAAGAACACAAAAATGCACAAAGATTCATTAGGCAGTTCCAGATTGTTCTATTGTGTAACAATCTAGGACAGTTGTAGGGATTATAACTACTTTCCTGGTAGGCTAAATACTGAAAATTTTTATTTGACTGATGAAGCCTTGTGTTTTGTCTTCCAGTGTTGTGGCTCTGGATGCCCAGTGTTCATTTAATAACTGCAGGCAATTTTCGAATATTTTGTGAGGTACGGTCAGACCGATTCACAGAAAGGTATTCTGTGTGTTTTCACAAAAAGTACAATTCATTTTTTGACATGTTCAGACTACAATTGGTTATTTAACTTGGTAAGCATTGCGCTATTTACTACTACCCCTTTGATTATCCTTATCAAATCATGAAATAAGCCTCTCTTGGTTAAGTGAAGTATAAAGAAGAACCTTTTCTATAAAATACTTTGCAACCCAGAAACAAATTCTATGATTTTTCGAAAGTCCTTATCCTCGTAAAACTACAAAGTTCTTATGGATTATGTCCAGGCAGTTTTCGAATACAAAATAATTATAGGTAAGTTATAAACTAATATTTCAGTCATATCACACATGTCCCTCTGCAAATCCTTTACTCATATATTCTGTCACTTGAGTGCTTGCTATTTGGATCGTATCAGTAATATTACCTTCAATGTATAATAGAGAAATTAGTAGTAATGGGAACTGATGTTTTTTTCATATTCATGAAAACTGTTTTTAAAATTGTTAAAATATATGCTGATCATAAAGAATAGAAAAAAAAAGATTCTTTAGATACTGGCTGTTATGGATACTAGTTGCTTTGATCTATTAAACATCTGAAATTTTTCACTCTATAAACCGGCTTCTATTTCCCGCTTTTTATCTTTACTTGTATGAATCCTGCCTTATTCCGTTTCCATGTGATACCTTTCGCCCACACTCTGTTTGCCTTTTACCCTGAATCACTACAAGAGACGCTGTCTCCAGCCATGGACTCCAACTATGTTCCGTGATAATCTTGTTATAGATTACTGCGGTATTCTGCGGCAAACCGTCTCCATGTCGACACACATAACGAAAAACTTAATTTCTGTTGCTCAGAATGGTAGTTATTAATTTAACTTGATTTAGCAGTTGAATTACTTTACTTTCTTATTGCACATATTCAGCAGACCCATTGACATTTCATTTAAACGAAATAAAATTTAATGCGAAACTACGAAACTCTTGGAATACGTTCATGTACAGGAAATACCAGAAGCACGAAAATATGAATGTGTGTTTATACGTGGACTGAGTTTAAAAAAATAAAAAAAATTTGTGTAAATAAGGATAAAGCAAATGCATGCTGAAATGATTCGGAATCCAAAAACATTTTTCATACTCATTATTTTGCTTTTGGGTTTGCGGATTTCTTGTCTGAATTGCACACTTTACACAATAAAATTTTCAATCAAGTTGCAAACGCTTATCTATACCTACCGGCCATACTTTCCTGGATCTTTTGATGTGAACTAGTTGATCCATCCGTGTCATTCTGGAGTTTGCGGTGATAGGCATGTGTTGATGAAAGAAATTCTTTACTCACCATCTAATCATATCACATCTGCCACAGTATTTGCTGAACCTTTCCATTACTTGATGGTACAAATGTGTTCATAATATTGCTGATAGATGACGCTGTTGTCATACTGGCTTACATCAGCTGTCTTTGTGAAGGCGTGGACCAGTAGTTGATTGTCTGTTTGCATGACGAACTACCATCCTTCGAGCGTGTGGCGGAAGTGATGGATGGCTTTTATGGAATGCTGGAAGCTCCCTGTCAAATGTTGAATACTTTTGTTCTGCTGATGTCAGCTTCTTGCTGAATAATACCCAAGAATGGTGACCATCTTCTGTGTCCTGCTTAAATACCATGCTCATTGCCATGTTACTTGTGTCAGTCATCAAAGTGAGTGACCTATAGGGTAGAAGAAATATTAATGTGGTTACAGAGGTTAATGCTTGTTTTGCTGAAAGAAATCATTATCTTAATCTTCTGACCAATTTAAGTTTTTTGGTTTCCCTTGTAAGCTTTTATAGTTTGGAGTCATGATTTTAGCATTATTTGGGATAAATCTATGATAATAATTAATTAGTCATTCTTCAATACTGGAACTTGGAAATTTCCCTTTGGCAGGTCTATTTTGGTGAAGATCTGTGCTCCATTCATTTTGTTGGTTATGTATGCTATGCATTGCTTGTTTTGATGTTTAGCTATCAGTAGTTTCCACATTAGCGCCATGTTCTTTCGGGTTTCGATATCATGTGAAGGGGGGATGCCCAGTGGCTGTTTTTTGGGGGATTTTGCTACATTTTCCATTTCCTTGAACTTTTGTTTGTCATAGGTGAGTTTATCTGGGGCTAACTGTTTGAACCATAAGTGGACTGGGGGCCTTCCATTTCTATATGGTGCTGGATGCTGTGTTATGCTTGTTTGGTCAAGTCTTACTGTAGTTCTTCTTTAAATACCTTTTGGCAGTCTGGTAGTAGTCACCATATTTCTGGTGGTCGGGTAGCTACTGCCATGGGGCCTGTTTGTCGTCTCTACTGTTGCAGTGGTGATGGGTTGGTGGGTTGTTCACAGAGCTGTAAAGAAGGTGATACGGGAGTTGTTTTTAGGATCAGATGTTTTGATGCTAAGTCCACTAGCAGGTTATGTGCTTTTAGGAAGTCTGCTCCTACAAGTGCTATCGTCATGTCTACTATGATGAAGGTCTAACTGTAGTCTTTCCCATTGAATGACATACTCATATTCCACTTCCTGTGCATCTTGAGTGGTGCTCCGCTGGCATGGATATTTGGAGGTTTGTGGGTGAGGTGAGGTTGAGTTGTTCGTGTGGGTTGGCTGACACAAATGATTTGCATGCCCTCGTGCCAAAGAGGAAATCTGTATTTGAGTTTCGTCCCTAATGAAGAAACACTTATAGCACTAATGTTTGTATCTGGAAGAAAGACAGCAGTGAATAGGAAAAACTTATCTTGTTAGACAACCAGTCTACTCACTGCTAATGTTTATTTGTCGTCCCCTGCATGGTTTTTGAAAACAGGAGCCTTTATTACATTTTCAGGCTTTTTTCCAAAATTTCTAATGGAAGAAACACATTCCCTCTGTCTATTCTTCCCCTTGATGAGGTGTTTCGGTTAAGCTCCGTTTGCGGATGGGGGTAGCCGCTCCCTTTGGATTACTGTTGGATTCCGTATGGGTTGATGGCTGGGACCTTTGCTTTGCTACTGCTATGGGTGGTTGGGTGGGCTCTGTCGTCTTGTGGGCTATGTGTACTGAGCCGACCAGTTTTAGGAATTCTTCGATGGGTATGGCTGCCACTGTTTAGCAGGGCAGTTTTGAGGGGAGGGCCTCTCTCAAAAGGTACAGGTTTGACTCTGGTTGGATGTTTGTGGCAGGTAGCATTATGAGCTGCTGCAATTGCTTGTAGACATGCAATGGCCACTCGTCTCCTATGGCTGTCCCCATGTTGTTCAGGAATTTCTTAGCTCTTAGGGTGGGTGGCATGCTGAAGATGACTTTAGTGATTCGTAGGTGACAGGGGTTTTAATTAAAGATTTGCAAGCTATCCAGCAGCTTGCTTGAAAACGTCGTCTGGAAGGAATTCAAGGATGATGTGTGTTTTGCTTGCTGAGGAGGTGATTTTCTTCAATTGGAAGATTGTATCTGCCCTGATGAACAAAGTTTCTGGGTTCTGGGGCAGGAATAGAAGCAGATGTATGGAGGGGGTGGTGACAGCATCGCTGTAGAGGCTAGCTTTGTTAAGGCTGGCCAGGCTAGTCATCTCAAATGTAGTGAAGGTATGAGTAGGAATGAAGTTGATACACATAGCTGAATGCTGACATTGTAATGCATTTGGTAATAATAATACATTCAACATCATATTAATAAGAATGAAAATATATGCACAAAAGATACGTGACATATGCTGTTTGCTGTATATGCATGTTTGGCACACAGAGACACGTGTTGTGATGAAATTAGCTGGCCAGGTAAAATGGACGATTTGTGGGTCCACGTGGGATCCAAGAGCCTATTACGTATACGATTGGAATTGGGTAGTGTTCTTTCTGCGTGTTTTTATCTCTATCAAGTATAATGTTTATATATATATATATATATATATATTATATATATATATATATATATATATAATAATAATATATATATATATAATATATATATAATATACGAATATCTTCAACCGTATCTCGTTATACACCAAGTATGTATATCATTAGTGCTGTCATCCTTCACGACTATCACGTAATTATTTCATATCTTAACGCTTATATTGTATCTGCAGAAAAAAAATCTAGATTAAAATCCATAACCACTTTTACGTGTAGTGTAAGATCCGAATATTCGATGAAGAAAGAAGCCCTCAACCTACTCAGCATCAAAGTAGATTTCACCCTGGAAGTAGTCTTTGTGAATGGCGTTATTATAAATAATAGTCGGAATATGAAACTGGCCAACCGGCGTAGAAAAGGAATTGCAGCCCTGAATTTGACAAAGAAATGATAGTTACTTTTCTTGAATCGACCTCTTTTGATTTTGGAAGGAAAATAAAAACTAACATTTTATGGTTGTTCACTTTTACTAGCTTTTCACGTAAGTCTTTATTAGTGCAATATACAGAAGGGACCATGTCTTTAAAAAATTCACTTTTAGTGAAAAGTTTTAGTCTTTATTTGATATAATTAATGATTTTTTTTACGAGGGTCGAATATTGAATGAGCCTTGGCCCACAGCGATTGTACCTATTGTAACTAGAAGTTTTAATTTTCTTACTTGCGTCAGGCCTGGATTACTTTTCTCTTGTTTGCTTCGGAGTGTTGTCCATTAAAAGTGTACAATTTCCAACGTAACATTTCACTGAAATTTTACTAAACCCTGATTTTGTAAAAAAAAAAAAAAAAAAAAAAAAAAACAAAAAAAAAAAAAAATCCCCCGAAATACATTTGCATTACTTGCTCGATGGAAATTATGATTATAACCAATATGAAAATAAGTTTGTAACATTTAAAACACTTTTATAATATATATTCTCCAGTGGCGGCTCGTGGATATCGTTCATAGGGTTGCTGTTACATATATTTTTTGCTCCTTGATATTAACCGCATTAAAACACAAACACACACCCATTATACCGTTATTAAAAGAGACAATACCGTTATTAAAAGCAATAGTTATAAATAATAGTCGGAATACGAAGCTGGCGTAGAAGGGGAATTGCAGCCCTGAATTTGACAAAGAAATGATAGTTACTATTCTTGAATCGACATCTTTTGATTTTGCGTTGGAAGGAAAATAAAAACTAACATTTTATTGGTTGCTCTCTTTCACTAGCTTTCCACTTAAACCTTTTATTGGTTAAGTGTACCGAAGGGACCATGTCTTTAAAAAATTCACTTTTAGTGAAAAAGTTTAGTCTTTATTTGATATTATTATGAGGGTATGAGGTAATATAAACATATTAAGTTTATGTAAACTAAGCGTAGCACAATCAAAATTATTAAACCATTAAAAGGAATAAAAACTGGAGAACAAAAATATTAAGATAAAAACTGAGTATGACAGTAAAATGAAATAACATAGGCCTATATAAAACAAAAGGACCAAACAGCATCCAGCTAAAACACAGACACATGCATAAACATACGCATACTCTCACAAACACTCTCTCTCTTCCCGCTTTGTCTCTCCTGTCTCTCTCTCTCCTGCTGAGGAAGGCAGCAGAACCGCTGCCAATAGCTACTATTTTGAATTTTACTCATTGACATAACTGCAACTCGCCACTGAGTAGATTATTCTGCATTGCATCACATATCATCAGTAACGTCACTAATTTTATCACTATCACTAATAATACATATTGATTAAACTTTGACGAATTTCTGAACACCCTTTCCTCCTCCAACAGCTAGACTAACACTGGTCGAGAGGGCAGTGCTCACCCTACCTTTACGCAAGGGCTGCCTACCACAGTATCACCCTGCTAGCAAAATTAGAACTGCGAGTACCAGCAGTTCCACATATTGTTTCAATTATTATTATTATTTTTTTTTACAAAAACAAGAGAATGGTAATATTTTTTAAGGATTGTTGATAATCTATCGTTAATTCCTCATATTCATGTAAATATTCATAATTTTGTGCATATACACGAAATGTATAGGGGGTACTGAGGTCCGATACAGGTTCGATATTATAATAAACAAAAAAGATTCAACACCAACAGTTGAAACAGAACAAAAGTTTACAAGCTTACTAACAAAGGTAAATGCAGAATGGTCTCTCCTATTTACATAAAAAAAGTACAATCTTACGATGCGTGAACTGGGGAAACAGTGAGGTAATGAAAATACTTACTGGCCAGTTTTGCAGCTGTCGAAAATCAATGCTGGAAGCGATGGCTTCACAAAGGAAAGATGTAGAACTTTAGAGGTCTTCTTGACTATGTACTGCAGAAAGCAATGTCTATTCTTGATACTCGAAGGGCAGGTTACTCCTTAAAACCAACTTGTAGGACATTTCTTCTCTGAAGGCTTGCTCTACGTTGGAATACATCTGTCGTTCTCTCTCTGACTGAACGACTTGGCCCGGATCCGATCAAACTCTCGTGCACCTTCTTCCTCTCTTATCCTTCATCTGTTCCTTCTTCTCTTATCTCTCTCTGATGATCTCTGCTGCTCTCTGACCTCTCTACTCCCTCAGGGCACACACACACGCACACACACACACATAAATATATATATATATATATAGATATATATATATATATATATATATATATATATATATATATATATATATATATATATATACAGCGAACAGGGGCGAGGCTGAATGGGGTGGAGCATAACAGCGAACGTCACAGACTCCCGACAGGAACTTTTTAGAAGGATCTCGATGAAATGTTGCATCATAAATCGCGGCGTTCCTAACGACATGTCGGCACCTGTTGAGTTACATATCACACCTGACGAGTCTAGAACAATCAAGAGAACAGGCCCCTCCAACACGTGCCCGAATGCCTCTTTGTTGCAGACCTACTTGAAGAAAATGCATTTTGATTTCCTTTAATATATAATTCCTTTCTATAGAGCGATTACCATGACAACGCCACTGATCTTCTCTTATATTTGGTTGAATGATTTGTCTTACTTAAAATATTAGTAGTTTTGCACCAAATTTTGAAAAAAAATATTACTATCTATTTCTTTATTCAACTTACCTCAGTCTGATATATTGTTTAATGAAAGTCAAGTTTACATTTTTTTTACTTTATATTTTCCTGTTATTAATACACTTAAAGCTACTGATTCGCACTTATTTATGTGTGTATGTACATTAATGCTTATAAACATTAAAGTGTCGCACAAGCAATGCCCGTTTAAAATATCATTATTTTAACTTTGTACAGTTGAAATATTCATTAAAAGTAACAGTATATCATTTGACAGAAATATTTCTCGTACATCTAGTTTTAGTTTCTCTAGTATTTAATATTCATCTTGTGCTTATTTCTGACTTAATTCCAGCAATCATACAGACTTATAGGTATGATACAGTACAAATATTTGCACTCAGTACCTTTCCTCTACGCCACAAGGGGAGTAAAGAAGAAAGAAAAAAAAAAACTCATTTTTTTCCAGGTGGTAGAGAGAACAAAAGCTTTACGGGGAGAAGGGAGAGAGACAACTTGGATCTCTAGAGTTTTTTCAAAGTTGAGTTTTCCATTGTTCCTCTCGGAAGTGATATATTACTAACTTTCCTCGTAATTCCTTCCCTATACAGTGCCAAGAGGATAGGTACCAAAGTAAAGAGACACCATTTTTTTCACTTCAGTGAGTACAAGATGGAGGGACTTGTAATGTTTTTAGGACTTTTTTTTGTAGACGAGCTAGTCAGAGCGCGTTATGGACACTGAAACCCGGCACTACCTCTGCCCTCTACCCTTGCAATCCGCTACCTACCCCGTCACCACCCGGGTGGACAATAAGGAAGAGGCAGGATATCTCAATTACCCTCCCGTTCTTCTACCTACCCTGTCCCCATTCGGGGCATACAAATCGGTTTGCAGCGGGTGGGTGGCTATGTGATTTCTCCCTTACTGTCATCTGGATGAGGACAAACGAGATCCACTAAGGTTTTATTATTTTTTATAGGTAAATAATTAACCTAATAATATTGACAGGAACTTTGCTAGTATCATTAATTCCATCATAGCAGAGTTGCTCTGAGAAATTATTCTCAAGTCTCAACCTGGGAATAATTAAAAGTTTATAACAAATGTGAATAAATAGATAAAAAAGACATCAATAAAGAAATAAATGACAATCTACCTATCTTAAGACTAAAAATTCTAAAGCAACAACGCCCACAAGAAATCAAATGTTTATTCTCTATTGTTGGAAATATCGCTTATTTTTGTAGCAATAAACCTTCCTTTAATTCCTTTTAGTAAACGTCAAATTTGTGAAGTTGATAATTCTTAAATCAGCTTCTTTCCTCAAGCTTTTTTTTAATCGTTCCCGAAGTGACATTGTGATAAATGTCAATAAAGGAATGATAAAGATTTTCGTTATTTGTGTAGCACGACCTATATCGATTTAAATATATTGAATGGTATTACATTTACTTATTGATCTTTCAGTTCATGGAAAATGAGCCTGAAAATATAGAGTAACGTGTACGAGCATTGCGTGAAAAGTAAAAAAAAAAAAAAGTTACAATTGCAGACAAAATTAACAACACAAAAGGCATCCCGTTTCATGACTCGTCAGAGTACTCACTTTCGTCTCCATAATATATCAGCGTTTAATAACTTTAGAATTATATTGTACAATATGTATTTTTTTTATATATATATTTTTACCCATGAGTAGGCATCAGTTATCTTTTGGCTAAATGCTCCTGATTCTGATGGATTTATAGAGTGAGACAGATAAACAAGAAAACGAATTGTTCTTTTCATCCTTCTAATCTTGCTTTTTGGTTGCGTTAGCTTAAATGCTTTCATATCTGATTTCTAGCTGCGATTATGGATAAGCTAACATGACCTCATATCAAATAAGTTCTTATCACTACAAATGTGACTCTCAACTAATTAATTACTCATTCATTATAACATACACCGGTATATATATATATATATATATATATATATATATATATATATATATATATATGATATATATATATATATATAGTATATATATATATATATATATATATATATATATATATATATATAATAATATATATATATATCTATCCATATAAGTATATATATATATTATATATATTATATATAATATATATCTATATTATCTATATATTATATATATATATATATTATACATATGTATATATATATATATATTATATATATATATATATATATATAATCTATGATATATATTATATATATATATATATATATATATATATATAGTACATATACATTATGTATATATATATATATATATATACAAATATATATATATATATTATATATATATATATATATCATACATATATATGTTATATATATATATATATATATATATATATACTATATATATTAGTATATATATATATAATATATATTATATATAGTATATACTATATATATATCTATATATATATATATACTATCTATATATCTATATATATATATATATATAAACTATATATATATATATATATATATACATCTCATATATATATATATATATATATACGTATATATATATATATATATATCTCATATATCTATATCATATATATATATATATATTATCCTATATATATATATATATATATATATCTATATATATATGTAATTGAATGTATGAATGTTTGTGTTTGTGTATGTTCCATATGCACTTGGAACTTATTGAGCCATTTCAACCAAACTTGGTATACATACTACTTGCCATCTGGGAATGAACATTATGAGGAAAGGGTGTAAATGTAAAAAAAATGTAGAAAATTATAAATATTAGTGTTTAATCCATAGTTTTTAAGGTCACTGAGATGAGCAGTGACATTACCAAGGCCCATTAAATCCAAGTTCAGTCTAATTGGGAGGGGGAGAGAAGGGGTTCAGAAATGGGTGCATTGTGAAAATAACTGAAGGAACATATATATTGGTGTCTAACTCATAATTTTTGAGGTTGAACAGAAGAATAGTGGCACTCCTGATTTCCTTTAAATCCAAGTTCAGTATACCAAAGTAGGGAAGTAGGTGAAAGGGGAAGGGGTTGGGAAGGTGTGACATGAAGAATAGTGGCACTCCTGATTTCCTTTAAATCCAAGTTCAGTACCAATAGGGAAGTAGGTGAGAAGGGGTTGGGAAGGTGTGACATATAAAAATAATCGGAAGCAACATATTAACGTCTAATCCATAGTTTTCTAGGTAGCTGATATGAAAAGCAACATTCCCGAGTACAGGAAAAGCGCCAAAGTCCCCCAGTCAAATTAACTCAGACAAATTCTCTCACCCAGATCTCCTACCCCTCACACCCCCCATCAAGCCAAACCAAACCTTCCCCCTTAACCCTTATTCATGACCTTCACCTCCCCACTTAACACAACAAAACCTAACCTAACCTAACCCAACCTAACCTAATCTCACCCAACCCAACCAAATCAATTCTCTCCATTTTTCTCCAGTGGAAGAATCATAATTGTTTCCAGTGTAGGCGGAAATTTTACCAAATCATGGTTCCTATGTAGGTGTATCGTAAACACCCTTGTTGATGAATTGTAGATTTGTCATCTTCCAATGGAGGAACCGTAACTGCCTTCTATGTTGCTGAACTTGAATATTCCACAACTCCCATACAAGTGTTTCCTGCAACCTCCTCGTTGAAGCATTGTAGATCCCTGGTTAGCCCCAGAAATTATCCTGAGACAAATCCACATGATTTTCGGTCCTTGTAGTAATCTGTGACTTTGTCCCCCATTGTGAAGACCACAGTAAATCCTAAGTTGTTTTATTGTCACCACTAGATATAAGTCTGGGAATTCTCTAAAGTCATTGTGTGTCCATGTTTCATCATGAACTAGCCTGACAAGTCTATGCAAGTCTATGCAAGTCTATGTATCTTAGAAAGAAAATCATACTTTCACACAGATATCTGTCATGAACTAAGACATCCCCAACCTCATAGTCAATTATTAAAAACTAAAATTCCTCATTTTAACAAACATGGTCTATTCACTAATCCTTTTAAAAATACTGGAAAAACTTTTATCTCTAACTGATGACTCAATGGTTAACCCCACAATTAATCAGTACACCAATAAAAGCATATAATGTTTATATTACTAATCTCCAGCAGATATAAAGTTTGACCCTTATTTATATGATATTTATCTCAAAATAAATTCAACAACCTTTCTAAAAATAACACACCATAAAAAGCTATGTAAAAAAAATATAAACACTAAAACCACTAATCCTAGTTACAGAGATCCCCTAAAAAAAGATAATTAAAATTCTTTCACTTGTCACAATGGAACCTTATCATCTCATATGCCAGAAAGAAGAAAACCCCTATGAGTATCCACTCTAAATGAAAACATCAACGATAGTCTCATCTGAGACACGACTCAACATTGCGAGCACCAGACGACCTGTTTATTCCAAGAATCCACAAACATTTCATCATTCATTTGTGAAACAATGCATAATTGTGCAATGTCCCATTTTATCATTTTCCCTTCTTGATCTTTGATATATGCGTTAATCTAGAAAGACCTGTCTTTCATCCAAGACTAAAAACCTGTTTCCTCTCTTTTTTTTCAACAATCCTAAAAGAACCCTAAAATTTTGAACTTAACTTATAATTTGATTCATCTCTTACATTAACCTTCAAAAACACATTATCCCCAACAGCAACTTCAACAACCTCCTCCTTAACTTTGCTTCGCTCCACCATTTCTCGTGCCTTCGACTCGAGATTGTGGCTGAGACAAGCATGGCTCTCTTTTCCGTAGAGATTAATGCTTCATTGTGTCTTCCCTACAAGAAGGTATAAGCAACAAAGCAAATGTGCAACCTTGGCAACCAAATAATGCTTCGAATGGGGACATTTTAATAGTCACTGACCATGGTATTAATGTTATGCCTAACTGCATCTATATAGCTATCCCAGTTCCTATTGTTCCCGCCAATAGTTTTCCAGAGAGCCTCAAGCACTTTACTGTTTGCTCGTTCACATAACCCATTACTTTCCGGTCTGTATGGAAGGATTGTTACCTTCTGTATCCTCATAACTTCTGCTAGACACCTAAGGTCCTATTTACAAATTCGTTACCAATATCAGTCAACAAAACCTTGGGTAGGCAATATCTACAAATAGTAAAACAATAGAAAAATTTTCACTGCCCCCATCAGTTCATCTATTACCACCAATAACTACCCGTAGCCATACGCTGAGTCACAGAAAATCCCTTCTGATAGGGTCTACTTGTTAGCAGATATGGCCCTAATTTGAAAGAAGATACCCTTGCAAGGTTGCAAGCGTTGCAAACTGTACACTTATTCACAAAATCTTCCACATCTGCCCACATATTCTTCCAAATATGCCTATTACGTATCTCATTATGTGTCTTTTCACCCCCAAATGTAGACTACCATACTTGCATTGTACTATATCTAAGACCACTGGATTAGGACTTCGGAATCACAATCTGTGTCGTATCCCCTGTACTTTCATTCGTCCATAATTTATATTTAATTTTCCTATACAACAGGTTACTCTCTAATTCCAAACCTGGAAAAAGGCAACTTGTAACATTTCCTGACAAAAAATTCACCTCTAAGGATTGCCTTTGTGTCCGCCAAAATTTCATCCTCATCTTACCTTTGTTCTGCGAGGCTGATATCCCACTGTATACAATCACCAGTAACTATCACAACTTGAAATCGTTCCACCTCATAAAATTTCTACTATGCGCATCCACTACCACATTATGTCTGCCCTCTATGTATTTGAGCTTTGCATCAAAATCTTTAGTTATTAGGAACTATCGATCTCTTTTAGGTGACAGATGTGGCTCACTAAAAAGTTCTAATAATGGTTTGTGGTATGTATTAACTTCAACTTTATTCCCCATTAACAACATTTTGAAATGAACCAAGCTTGACTCCACGGTAAAGGTTTCCTTATCTATGGTAGCCATTAACCTTTCTTTGCTACTCTTTATCTGAAAATTCATGCTATAATAACCAATGGGATGGAATTGCCCTCCTGACTGGCATCAGTCACTAGTGTCACTAGTGTGAAATGTTTTCTGAAATCCAGAAATTTTAGAACTACGGGATTCATTAATGCATCCTTAACTTTCTCAAAAGTTACCTGTTGCTGCTCCCCCAAAGAAAACTGAATATCCTCCTGCTACACATCTGTTAAAGGAGCTGCCAAGAAAGAAAAACCTTTCACATAAGAACGAAAAAAGCCAACCATTTCCAAGAAAGAACGGACTTGTTTTTTGTCTTAGGGACAGGAAAATCTCCAATTGCTTTGACTTTATCATCATTTACTCTAACTTCCTCTTTAGATATGACATGACCTAAGTATGCAATCTGGTTCTTCAAGAAGTCACATTTAGCTAACTTAATTTTCATACCGGCTAATCTTAGTCTCCTCAGGACTTCCTTTAGCACTTCCATGTGATCGAATCTGTTGCAATCAATATATCATCAATGTACAGAAAGACATTCTTGCCTAATAGCCCGTTCAAAAGTGTGTTCACCAACCTCATAAAAGTCACAGGGCTATCTGATAAACCAAAATACATTCATGTAAACTCGAAATGCCACTACGGCAATGAGAATACTTCAAATTTCCGACTATCTTCACATAAAGAAACCTGAAAAAATCTCTGCAAAAGGTTTACTGATGAATATATCCTACATCCACCAATTTCCACAAAAAGGTCTGGTACTCATGCGACTGGATAACAGTCTCAGGAATTGTTTTCTCATTCAGTTTTCAGAAATCCATACATACACGGACTGAACCGTCCTTCTTAGGCACTGCTAGTAAGGGAAAATTGTACGGGGACACACTGGGTCTGATAATTCCTTCCCCCTCCCATTTACTAACCTCTTTCTCTACCTGCTTCCTGATTTTGTAGGGTATGTGGTACGCAGGAATAAAAATGACTTTGGTCCCCTCTTCTAGGTTCACCTTATGTTTTAACACCTTAGTCAGCCCTAACTTACCCCTATTTAAAGCCACAATATCCCCAAATTTAGTCAAAACTTCGCTTAAAACTTCTATATGCTCCTTTTAATCTACATTAGCTAAATGATCCCTAAAGATTTTCATCCTTATTTGCATTTCTGCCTCTGAAAACTCAATTGTCTCCTCTACAGTAGTCACTGAACCACTATCCCCACTCCAATCCTGGAGGTCTACTACATAAATATTCTTCTGATACTTCCTAATTGTATTATTTCTATTCACCAATTCCACCCATGTAATATCTGTACTCGATACCTTGCTTACCAACACTGTGCAAATAACCCATTTTAACTTTTCCCTAACCTCAATTATACGAACCTCTTTTGGCATTTTCAGTTCTCTCAACCTGACTTTCACCATAGTCATTGTACCTGGATTTAAAATAACATCCTCTGATAAAACCCCTTTTAAAACACAAACATCATACATAGCGGCCTCTTGTGACTGGTTATTCACCCCATTTTCTACATCCTCATGAATATCACCAAATTTATATAAGTATCCCCATTCTATCATCCATAACCCCAATGTTAGTATCGCTTTCACCATTGTTATCATTATCACCATTATCAACCGTACCACCTTTATTAGCAGCATTATCATCACCAATATCACCATTATCAACCGTACCACCTTTATTAGCAGCATTATTATCACCAACATTACCATTATCACCAATATGCCCCATATTAATTTCAGTATCCTTATTTACCTTTGTTCCACATACACCCTCATATGAAATAAAAACACCTTGTATCCCAAACCTTTGTCTCCTACATGCTGGATAACCCAACAAAAGTCTGTTACCCAATGTAACCCCTTTTATCACCAAAAATGGTTCTATTAACACCCAAAAACCCAGAACGAAGTGCACTCATATAAAACCTAAGATATTTAATCTATGTTCTTGCACATCACACACCGTCTCTGTTGAGGGTTTCAAAGGGTATTGGGAGAACATGGACTGATATAGATCATGGTCCATTAAATTAACTGACACTCCTGTATCAATAAAAATTGGGATCCTCACATCTCCCACTGTTCCTTGTACTATCGGCCTGGGCTCTGGGGCATCCCCCATGAGACCCCAGTAGCACATACAAATCATCTGTACCCTTTTTGTTGATCAGCTGTACAAAATTTTGCCGATCGCTGTCCCTGTGAGTGACCTGTCCAAGACCTTATCGTATTAGAACTCCTAGAGTTTTGATATGTGGGTCTTGCATCCCTCCATTTTTTTAGATGGGCAAGACTGCTAAAATTGATCTGCACTTTTACATAATCCACAATATTTGACTCTACATAGTTTCTTTATGTAACCCTTGCTTATTGCAATAGAAACAAAGTAACTGTTGTTCTGGATCCACAGATCCCCTCCTATATTCCACTTTTGTACACAGTTGGGAGAAGGAAAACTAAAATCCCTTTGTATTAAATTCATTGGACCGGTCCCATGTCTCTGAACCTGAGAATAAATCAGTTCCTCATCTGATGTAGGTTCAATCTTTTCATCAAAGCTATCTACAATGGACATACGGGACGTCATGTAGTAGTCGGGAAAATGCAATAATTTGTGAAAGTTATCAAAGAAGACCTTATTACCATTTATCCATGGGAATTTTTTAATTCCTGTATCCTTTCTCCATGCTCAACGATGGTGTTCTGACATTTTCTGCTTTTTTAGAAACCTCTCAGATCTCTCACCATATCCCCGTGTTCCTTTGTTCCACAGTCTGTCCTCAGAAGTTCTGGTAGTTTGGTCCATGAATGGCATTTTGTGTACTGAAAACTACAGCCGTGATGTGCTAAATCCCCTCTATTGAAATCCAACAAGGCTTCTGCCTCTGTAAATGTCTCTGCATTACTTTTAATTCTCTAGACATCTAAAAAATTATTAACTCCTCAACAATACTTCCATCAACAATACTTCGGAAAGTGCAAACCCCAGCTTCAACATTCATGACTTAGTGCAGTAAAGTGTGATTCCTATTGTCTACTTCTGTCTTAGAGAAACTTTTAGTATTTAGAATTGGACCCGACCTCAATAACATCAATAATATTACCCAGGTTTCCCTCACAAATGAATATATATATATATATATATATATATATATATATATATATAATATATATATATATATATATATATATATATATATATATATATATATCTAAAAAATCACTGTAGATGCACGTACTTCATAAATAAGCGAATACCACAGGAAAATAATAGTCAGAAATCCAAGTACAATTGGAGATAAAGGTCTCAGGTACAAAACAAGATTGAAAATACCAGATGGTTAATTGTCAAAAGGGTAAAAATTAAAAGAGATAATCCATGATTATCGGATATCACACGGTCACAAACCTAACCTAAACTACAAAGTATTTTTACAGTCCAAAACATGTAAAAACTGAATATATTAATTTTGTTGCTTATATTTATCTACAACTTTTTTCATAATGAAAGCATCAAGTTTAAATAAACCAAGACTTAAATTTAGAACATTTCTATTAGTTGACTTGATGAAACAAGATTATATGATATTCCTTTTCTCTTTGTCATTACATGGGATTAAGGCTCTTGCTTGACTCCAGTTAATAGGATGGTCTAAATCTCTCATATGTACGAATAATGCATTTGATATTTGCCCAGTTCTCACAGAATATTGATGTTGCTTGAGACGTTGTGAAAGAGATTTACCGGTCTGTCCGAAATAGACTTTATCACACTTTTGCAAGGAATTTCATATATGCAACCTAGAAGATCTTTAGGAGAATTTTTTATTATTAAACTCTTGATATTAATATTACTGAAAATAACATTTATGTTAAATAGCTTTAAAATTCTAGGAATATCTAAAAACCTTTCATCATAGGGTAATTTTAGAATGTTATGCTTACTAAATTCAAGTTTGTCATTAGTTGAATAAAATGTTTTTCTAGCTCTTTTCCATGCCACATCTATAAAAGTCCTTGGGTATTTAAGTTTTAATGCAATATCATAATTAGTTTTAAATTTAACGTCAATAAACTGCGGGCTCAGACACGTAAAGCCCTTAGGATCATTCCCAGAAAAAACAGAGAATTTAACATTTTGTTGGTGATTGGAGTAGTAATGAACAAAAGAGGCAATGTTAGTTGATTTCCGAAAGACTGAAAAGGTGAAATTTCTATCATTTCTATGGACAGTTACATCAAGAATATTCAAATTACAATTTCTTTCTTCCTCTGCAGTAAATTTTATAGAAGGGACTAAATCATTGAGATTATTAAGGAATTCCTGGAAATTTTCGTGAACTGGCCAAATACAGAAGATATCATCCACATATCTAAACCAAATAACTATTTGGGGCAAAATTCTTGGTAAGAGTTTTGTCTCAAAAAATTCCATGTAAATATTGCTAAGGACAGGAGATAAGGGATTACCCATAGCCATGCCAAACTTTTGTACAAAAAATTCCCCATTAAAACAAAAGTGCCTGTAGATGACTTACTTGAATATTTGGAGGAGGAATAAGAACGTCATGACATTCCCTTAAGTGTAGCAAACCTCATTAGTCTCATAAGGTTATGTATCAAAGATAGTAAATATTGTTTTATTGGGAATTCATTGTACAAAAGTTTGGCATGGCTATGGGTAATCTCTTATCTCCTGTCCTTAGCAATATTTACATGGAATTTTTTTAGACAAAACTCTTACCAAGAATTTTGCCCCAAAAAGTTATTTGGTTTAGATATGTGGATGATATCTTCTGTATTTGGCCAGTTCACGAACTCCAGGAATTCCTTAATAATCTCAATAATTTAGTCCCTTCTATAAAATTTACTGTAGAGGAAGAAAGAAATTGTAGTTTGAATTTTCTTGATGTAACTGTCCATAGAAATGATAGAAATTTCACCTTTTCAGTCTTTTGGAAATCAACTAACATTGCCTCTTTTGTTCATTACTACTCCAATCACCATCAAAATGTTAAATTCTCTGTTTTTTCTGGGATGTTCCTAAGGGCTTTACGTGTCTGTAGCCCGCAGTTTATTGACGCTGAAATTAAAACTATTTATGATATTGCATTGAAACTTAAATACCCAAAGACTTTTATAGATGTGGCATGGAAAAGAGCTAGAAAAACATTTTATTCAACTAATGACAAACTTGAATTTAGTAAGCATAACATTCTAAAATTACCCTATGATGAAAGGTTTTTAGATATTCCTAGAATTTTAAAGCTATTTAACATAAATGTTATTTTCAGTAATATTAATAGTCAAGAGTTTAATAATAAAAAATTCTCCTAAAGATCTTCTAGGTTGCATATATGAAATTCCTTGCAAAAAGTGTGATGAAGTCTATTTCGGACAGACCGGTAAATCTCTTTCACAACGTCTCAAGCAACATCAATATTCTGTGAGAACTGGGCAAATATCGAATGCATTATTCGTACATATGAGAGATTTAGATCATCCTATTAACTGGAGTCAAGCAAGAGCCTTAATCCCATGTAATGACGCAGATAAAAGGAATATCATTGACTCTTGTTTCATCAAGTCAAATAATAGAAATGTTCTAAATTTAAGTCTTGGTTTATTTAAACTGGATGTCTGGATGTAGTGAGGTAACTTGATCAAACTGTGCCCCAAGTATGAAATCCCAGACCCGGGATTAAAAGAGTCTCTTGCTCTAACAAGTACAAATGGCACTTTGGGTGACCAAGTATTAATGGTGCCCAGACCTCAGACCTTTGGCCACTTCGTCAAAATATATATACACACAAAGTAAACATTTATTACTTGAAAATACGTGTATCGGTATAGTCAAGGCTTTAACACTAATGAATGCCCGGTAGACTTTAACACTAATGAATGCCCGGTAGAAAGGCTCAATTTCTATTTGTAACACATAGAGTTACTATAAGCAATTACCTATTCAAACCAATCTGAAGGCAACTGGCGGCTTTCTCTTTGCTAAATAAGTTTTGAAGTTGCATGAGAAACGTATTTTTGCAATAATGCCGACGGTTATGTTTCCAGGTGGCCATCTCTTCTTCACCTTCATAATACAAGTATATGGCTGATGCCCTGAGTCCAAATGAGGATTGCGCAGAAGTAACTTTCAGAGAGAGAGAGAGAGAGAGAGAGAGAGAGAGAGAGAGAGAGAGAGAGAGAGAGAGATATGAGCTGAATAATTCATAAATAAATCAGTCAACTGGCAGGTAACAACCGATTAGATCATTAGATACACATATACAACAATGTAAATTATTAGATAGATAGAAAAAAAATCATGCAAGATAAGTTTAAACTGAAGCAACTTTCAGAGAGAGAGGAGAGAGAGAGAGAGAGAGAGAGAGAGAGAGAGAGAGAGAGAGAAGGGAAGAGGAGGGCAGTTGTGGGAAAGAAGAAGGCTGGGGGTGGAGGTGGAGGGAGAGGACAGGCACAACTTTTTTATACTGTTGTGTTCGTATTCATTTCTGGCAAATCGAATTTTTGCTTCTTGGTACAAGGACAAGTGTGTTTACTTTTTACAGTTAGTGATTCATGATATTCTAATGAATTACGGCGCTGGGTGTAATACACTATAGCAAACTCTCGTACTGATATGAATGTTCATTACAGAGTTATTGCCCAAAAACTAGCTTGCACCGTCTGTGAAACCTAAAGTAGTTTTGCATTCATGTCCCCCATACAAAGAAGAATATCACGTTTTGTTACCTCGCTAACCACCTGTAATTTACCGTAAAAGCTATCCATTAGATTGGTATCTGCTTCATCAGTAGGGGCATAACATACTATAATTGTCATACTTCCATAACTAGATTTCAGTCTTGCATACATAATTCTTTCATCTACTGGTTGCAATTCTTCTAATGTTTGGCTAGCTTGTTTGCTCAACTCCATTTAATGCTCTCTTTTCGAATCCAGCCAGCTTGTTTCAGTGAGTGCACACATATCCAGGCCATATTTTGCAAAAACTGCCAAAATCTGCTCTAAAATGCCATCAAGGTTCAATCTAAGGACATTCCAATTTTCAATGTTAAGCTTACTCTTAAGATTTGTAAACTTATTCTTACTTACTAGCCGTGAGATTCTTCGCACCCTTCTCCCACTTAAGGGCTGCACCGGACTAAGGTGCACTTCTACCATCTGTGAGTTCATTGAAGTTTCATAAGCAGATTCCTTGAGCTTTTTACATTGGATTCGTTGCTAGCGATTCGCAAAAACCTTCTTCTTGATCTACTTCCAAGAAGGTGGAGTTTCATCAATAAGGGGAATACGAGTATCTTATCCCCAAACCTACCCACGCTTGTTTAGCCCATCAGCCGAGATGGTTTCAAGGGTGTGGCTGCTGTTGCTCAAGCAGCATCTTTGAGCCACAAGTGAGAGTTGATTATTTAGTGATGATTAGAAATACAAAGCCATCCAAATGGGTGCAGCTGTTTCATACTTAAGATAGTACACCTCCTAATATACCCCTATACATACAGGCACACACACACGCACGCACACACAAAACACACACAGACACACACACACACACACACACACACACACACACACATATATATATATATATATATATATATATATATATATATATATATATATATATATATAATGTCATTTAATATCTTATTCCCTCTACCTCGGAATTAAGATATTTTCATAGCTATATGTTTAACCAAAGGGGAATTTTTTTTTTTGTCAATTAGAGATGCGTCTGCTCCGGGTGCGAATTTGGTTTTTTTGACAACAAAATATTTTTAAAAACAAGGAGGCATATACAACCGGATAGTAAAAATTTAGTAAATCCAGAAAGATAGATTAAGGATTTAGGATGGGTGCAGTTGAAGGCAATTTACTTCGAAAAAAATAATACACTTGAAAAAAGTGGATGCAATATCTCTCAAACTAACAAAAAAGAAAAAAAGAAACTTGAAAACAATCTTATTTCCTTTCCCACACGTTACTTCTCTGAACTAGCCTGACCTGAATCAACCTAACCTTATCTAACCTAGGTGCATGCCCGCTCCGCCACCCCTCCACCCCCCCCAGAAAAAAAGAAAAAAAAAACACAAACAAGAATTGGTGCAATACTAATACATCTCGAGAATTTGCATCTCGGCAGACAGGCTTAATACGGACATTATCGTTATAAATTAACACCAGTCTGTTGTAAAATCATGTCAAGTCTACAATATTTTGCAGCGTATAAATCAAGAGTTTTAAATACGTTTGTTAAAAAGGAAATTAATTTTATCTCCCTAAACCTCATAATGCAGTTATTTTATTTACGCCTCCCGTTAGTGGAAAATGCAAAGGACAAGGACATGACAATGAAATGTTCATTTAAATAATAACTGTAATATTAAGAGTAATATTATTCTTGCATAAGTTATGGCTATTATCAGGTTGAATTGCTTTTATATCTCCACCCTGTGGTAGGGGTGGTAGGTCCTGTGTGTCGTAAAAGGCGACTAAAAGGACAGCTGCTGCCTTGGAGTCTTACTTTTTTAGTAAAAGGCTAAGTCCACCGCAATAACTGTGGACACTGCTGCCTTGCAGGTGTACATTTTAGCCAAAGGCGAGGCCTACCGCCAATAACTGTGTTTGATGACAACAAGGACATACGGTCGTAAAAACCCCTTTGCCAAATAATGAACCATGCCTGATGTTGTAAGGAAAGGCGCATCAAGCAACCGACCCCATAGTGTAGGGATAACGGAGGGAAAGAAGAAAAATGACCTTTATGTCTATTGACTCCGTTCAAAGTATTTCAAGGGAAAAAGTGTCTCGGGCATCATTAAGCATATACATTATGCTGACCAATATCGAAATTGTGGTTATCTCTCTCTCTCTCTCTCTCTCTCTCTCATTCACCCAAAACCTCACCGTCCTTTTCCGCAGAGATTTGTTAAAGTTGATTTAGTCATAATAATGCTGTTGTTCAGTTTATGTGGTCTTAGAAAAAGTGTAATGGTATAGAGAATTACTGAAATACTAAAGTCAGTCCACAGAAGAAGATGCCTCCAGCAATTACTCGCTGTACCTCCAGGAAGCAAAACATTCGTCTCAGCTGACACACTCATGTCGAAGTCGGGTCTTTGTACTGGATCAAAATAAATCCATCTTGACATTGGTAACATAAGGTCTTGTGTTTTTCTCTTTTCCCTTGAAATATGTATTACTGACAGGTTGCATCTACCAGCTTTGAGGAAATACAACGATCATGCTATAGCCTTAAAATTTTCAGTTTCCTTCTATTTTTAAACATAAAATATGAAAGCAAATTTCAAAATAATGAGGAATGTTATATTTTCTCCCATATCTGTAAACCCAGATGCTGTCGCTTCAAACATTTAATAGGAAAGTCTATATCAAAATGGAAATATTATAGTGTATATGTTAACAAATACACGATAATTTTTTTAATCTGGCAACCTACTAATGGCAGTTAATAATTTTACTGTTTCTGACATTTTGTAAAATATCTATTTTTACGATGAAAATTACAAAGAAGAGGTCATTAGACGGATAATATCAGTAAAAGAAGGTCTTTAGAACAGGTACATTTTTATTATCTTACATAAAAACAATTATGCTGTAATTCTTTCCAAGCGTTCATTTGTTTTCTTATGCATTGTTTTAACAACGCAGATTATACACAAGCATTGTTAAAGATGATTCGTCTGAGATAGTTATCCATTTCAAAGTTTGTATATGATTATATGACTATTACATAATGCGAAAAATAACTACGTACAAAAACACGATCAAGCAAAAATATAATGAATGAAGTGATGATCAAAGTTAACTCAAGAAATAAATATGAAACTTCGTGATAGATTAATGTTTTATATAGCCACAGCAATAGGTGACTAGCTCTATAGATGCAATTGAAGAAGTGCTGAATAGTATACTTTACAATAACACTCAATAGCCTTAATTTAATTAATTCCGTTAATATAGCGACTTTCGCTTCTGGTCATTTAACATACAGTTTTAAAAGTTAAAGAAGCTGTCACGAGGTTGGACACTTCTCGAATTGCAGATGGTCGCAGAGCTAATGAGAGATCACTTTATTTGTAAATTTCATCAGGCTGAAGAAAACTATATTCCTTCAAACTACATAATTATCCTATTTTGCTAACGTATGACAGCCGTTGGCATTGTATTAATTGCATTCGTTAGTAACTGTGTTTACGAGATTCTTGTTTATTTCAAATTTATCTAATAAATTCGATTGATATCCGATAATTCGATTAAGGGAGAAAAACCAGCATCGGATTTTAGTAATCTGGGCGAATTAGGCACATATTTTTAAATGGATATTTGGATATCGGTGATTTTGTAAAATTATTGCAACTGGCATTAGTAATGCAAAATTTTCAACTCATAGCAATCAGTTCGCCGTCTTTTAAAGCATCTCACTTTTCAAGATGATATACAGGGTGTCCATAAAGTCATTCCTTAGTTAATACAATTTATAACTTTAAAATTATTGTGGATATGACCGTACAACTTTCACATTCTATTGAGCAATTAATAAAGTTTCTTTTGTTTGTCTACAGATGCCACTGCAATTACTCTATCCGCCAGCTGAGTCAAGAATAGCAGAAATGGTGTCATTACAGGAGAAAGCCCAGAGTGTGCGTTATAGTACTACGAAACAAAATCACCTGTTGCAGTTCAGCGCAAGTTCAGGAATGAGTATCGACGAGATCCACCAGATGTTGCTAGCATTAAAGACTAGTGTAAAAAGTTCACAGAGACTGGAAGTGTTGAAGGCCGTAAGAGAAGCTGTAGATCAAGCGTGATTGATGCATCCGCTGGATTGGGGGAGAAGATATGGACCAACAGAATGGCCACCACGTTCACCAGACATTACCCTTCTTGATTTTTTCTTTTAGGGTTATACCAAGGATAGGGTGTACTCCGGGCAACAAAGGGGGGCCACACATTGAAATTATTATTAATGTAAAAAAAAGAAAAAACTTTTCATTGTTGTTGAAATTGAAGAATGCCTTTTACATCTACCTAACATGGTTTGCGTGTAATAAAGGTCTGAAATCCGGCAAAGACTTTATGGACACCCTACATGTACCTTGAATCATTATGCTACAATATTTCTATTTAATTCGTATGGAAAATTATATGGAATATTTTGAGGTGAAGATAGAGGTAGTGTCAGTTAAATAGTGAGGGGGTACCAAGACTCGACTGTTGAATAGATGCTGATTATTATAAAGAGTAATTAGATACACAAACTCTCCCTTATCCTCTTGCGCACACACATATACTCAACATATATATATATATATATATATATATATATATATATATATATATATATATATATATATAGTATATATATATATACTATATATATATTACATATATATATATATATATATATATATATATCTATATATATATATATATATATATATATATGTATATATATATCTCTCTTTAGAAGAACGGAGATGCAGCTCTAGGTACATATCAGGGGAACCACAGGGAAAGGCATCGTACTCAGGTACATTTATTTTGCAGACGTTTCACGACTCATAGTCGAATCCTCAAGGCTATAATTAAAGATGAACGCACGAACATTAAAACTACGCACCGCATAATTCATATAAATTACGCAATATTTCAAATTTAAATGAACATCCGCACGTAGAACATTTTAAAATTTATGAATATCTTAAAACAGAAAAACTTATTAAGCGCTAAAAATTATGTACAGTAAAGTTACAGTAAAAGTTATTTTTAAAAATACCGAAAATGCAAAAAAAAAGAAAAAAAAAAAAAAAAAAAAAAAAAAATAAAAAAAAAAAAAAAAAAAATGTTGATATGTCTGTAAAAAATTAAAAAATAAATAACACTAAAACAATAAGGCTATTCTGTACATTATCCTCGCAAAGGCCTGACAGTGACTGAGAGAATTAAAAAAAATATATAAACAAGCATTCTAGGCGATGAACAACTGAACAGAGGAGGATTGCGCATTTAAGGAGGGAACTATCTTTTTTTTTATCATAATGGCTTCCAAGGTTGTTAGGTCATTTTCATTTTGTATTTGGCCTATAATAGTAAAATCCTTATCATTAATATGTGTTTTACATGATTTAGAGTGGTTCCTGATATTTGAATGTTCGGGGTTTGTTAATCTGCTACCCGTTCTAAAACTTAAGCCCCTGTGAGAATCTATTCTCACTTTTAGTAACCTCTTCTTACAACCCACATAAGTCCCGTGATCACATGACGGGAACGTATATTTATATACAACATTAGATCTTAGAAGAGGACTATGGCGGTCTTTCGTTTAAACAGGGATCCGATAGTTAATGGATTTTCTGGGACGATTTTAAGGTTCAGTGCCCGGAATTCCTTTTGAATAATTGCCAGGAACTTTTTTCTGAAGAGGTCGTCATGATGAAAAGGGGAACTAGCAAACATTTTTAATTTTGGTACTGTTAAAAACGTTGGCACCTCTATGAATCGGACATCAAACATTTTCTTAAGCATTTTAAACAAAAGTTTGTCTGGGAAGCAGTTATTTTTAAGATATTGGGAAGAAATTAATTTCTTTATTAAAAGTATATATATATATACGTATATATATATATATATATATATATATATATATATATCATATATATATATATATATATATATATATATATGTGTGTGTGTGTGTGTGATGTGTGGTGTGTGTGTGTGTGTGTGTGTATGTATTGATGTATACAACTTAGACGATTCTAGGAATCTCTCTCTGTCTGTCTCTGTCTCTCTCTCTCTCTCTGTCTCTCTCTCTCTCAAAAGAAATTGATATAATTCCTTAATTACCTCGACGTGAAACTCTTCCCAGATGGAAAATAAGGATGGAGGAAGGCAAACCTTCAGCAGGTTTATTTCTCATCTTTTGTGGCAGGAAAAGTTGGGGACATCATAATCCTCTGAGCCCGACCACTAAAAGGGTTATAATATCATTACCTCATAGAATCTTTTTGTCTTTCTCTTCAAACAAGTTTTTGCATTTTTTTTATATATATTCAAACGACTTCGTATTAAATTGTATATAAAATTACAACGGTTATTGCTTATAAGCTATTTTTACATATATGTAAGGATTTTGTGTATGAGAGGTTTCATGAGCAAGATTGGCAAATGCACTAGTAGTAATTGAATGCTCTACCAACATCCGAAATTGTTAGTACTGAATGAAAATTTTGTACTGAAGAACTTGTATATCCATGAATTATACCTCAGAATATTTTTGAATGTAAATGTTTTTTCCATTTTCTACGTAGCTTAACTATAAGATTTACAAGTATTCATCACCTGCAAAATGTTTTGGGAAATTTATCACATATTCAAAGTTTTAATGCAGCGTAGATATCACTACCCTCTATTTTATTCGTGGGTTTCTTTTATTTAAAATCTAAAACTATACGAAATGCAAAAACCCTACAAATTAAGGACGGTACACAATATGAAGGTATGTCGAAAACATCTGACACATATCACAGAGAGGATAAAAAATCAACATTTTTTTTTGCACATTTTGATATTTCATGTCTGAAAAACCTGGTTTTTTTTATCATATTTCACACTGAATCCAGGAGAGATTGGCCAGACTTTCTTTTAACAAATGGAGGGCAAGGTTACAAATTGTTAGTCTTACCAGAGTGTTCTTTAAGCAAGAAAGACAAGGAAAGAGGATCAAGAGCTAATACAGGGTAGAGATTTACATTCCTAGTTGACGTGGCTTCAATAAAAATGGACTCCAAAAGATCCCTTTTACTTTGGTCATTTACTATTTGGATTATCGATGCTTTATTCCAGTTAAGCATAAAGAATTGGCATATTTGTGCTGTGAGCATTACAATTTTTATTCCTTCAAAGTTTGAGCAATATAAATCTTATTGCATTCTTTGCAAGGAATAAAGAAGTGATAACCAGAGAATATTCTTCAAGTTCTTTCTTAATAGTGGTTGGATTGTAATGTGTCTTTTTTATGTATTTTTAAAAAATTCCAAAAAATATAAATGTTGACAAAGAATCTCCTGTTTTATCAATAATTTTAAACTTATCGTCTAAAAATTAAGGACTACAAATTCTAAGACTTCTGAGATACATACTCGAAAATATTGACATCTTAATTAGTATATTATGGTTAGAGTTAAAATAAATATATGAAAAGTTTTACGTGGGTTTCCTATATACTTTTAAACAAAAACTGGTGCTATATCTAATAACTAAGACAACCAGAAATGGTATACAATTATTTTCTTCTATTCTGTTGTGAAGTTTATGGAGGGTATAAGATTATAATCATATGCAAGAAATCAGGACTATTTATATTTTCTTTTACAATAGAAAAACAATCATTCATTAAGCTACTAATGTCTATTAATATCCATTTTGCTCTACCTCGGAATTTTTTAGTTGGTAGTAATCTCGTCCCCTTCAGCATTTTAATAAGCTATATATATATATCTATATATATATATATATATTATAAATTATATATATATATTATATATATATAGTATATGATATAGTAACACTATATATAAATATATTATATTATATTATCTATCATATCTATATAGTATTAATATATACTCTACATACATTTATAATATAATATATATAATCTATAGTATATTATCTATTATATATATGTATATATCTATATATTGACACATACATATATTCTAATATCTAAGATACTATATAGATCTTATATAATATATATATATATATATAATTTTTTTGCAATATTTTCAGATTCCTTATTTTACTTAGAGTTAGTATGTTCTAATAATGTATGTTCAGATTTCGCGCAATGTAATTTAGAAGTTAAGAATAACATAGAATGTGAGAATAAAGAAAATATAGCATTGTCTGTTTAAAGCAGGACAATAGCTGTCACCACTTGAGGCCGTCTTTTTCCATTTTTTTTTTTTTTTTTTTTTTTTTTTTTTTTAAACAATCTTGTAATACCGATGACTTGTTTCAGAGTTGTGTCTTTGTCGCGACACCACGTGAAGATTGCTTCATCTTTCATAAGCCTTAAATGTTTCATATACGTCTGATACTTTTCATTTCATATAAGTAGTTATTAGAGATGTTTTTGTATTGAAAACCATCTAAAATTACTGGTAAATCAACTCATATCCCTAAATTTGTCAAAAGAGAATTTGTTGACGAAACTTAATTTCATTTGAGAAAATTCTCCAATCATATCTTTTACTTTAAAAGATCTTTATTGTCTTAATCATATAATAATAAATGTTATTTATGATTGCAATCCCACTTTTTCTCTACTTAATATTTTGAAAGAGAATTTTTACTATATAAGTTGTCTCCCATTCCCAAAATCGTTCACCCAACCATTTTAGACGAGGTCCACTGACCAGTTTCCATATGAAGACAGGGCTAATATGTCATTATGAGACTTCCTATCGCACTGCATACGCCCCCCCCCCCCCCCTCTCTACTCTCTCTCTCTCTCTCTCCTCTCCCTCTCTCTCTCTCTCTCTCTCCTGTGCGAGAGAATTTTTTATTTCACATTAACGTAAAGACTTTATACTTAGTGATTAGTCACTCGATTTGGTATTTCTTAGATTTATTTAATATTAAGTAGCGCTTATTGTGGAATCTGAAAAAAAACATTGTACAAGTGTGTAACGGCACCTTTTTTGGAACATGGTGAATTTTTTTAATATGGTGACAGAAACATAATTGGTACCAAGGTAATGTGTTATTACAATTTTAAGTTGCAACTTAAATACATACTTACAGTGGTTCGGTGAAAAATTTAAATTTTTACACATTGCAAATTTTTATCTTCTGTGTTTATTTCTTTTAAAGCTACTTTTTTGTGTAAATTTATCCATTTCTTTATTGAAGTGTTGTTACACACAGACACACATTATATATATATATCATATATATATATATATACTATATATCTATATATATATATATATATATATATATATATAGATATATATATATATATATATTGCTGTTTAGCACTTGCGAATTAATTTCAAAATTTTAGTTATTATCTAACACTTGAATTTCAATTGGATTAATTAACTTTCTTGGATAATGTGATAGATAAATTTTGATATAACTTTACTTAATAATTGATCCAAGAATTAATTAAACTTTGTGTTGCTTTCAAGTAACAGAAAGTTTCCCTGAGATTGAGAATTTCACTTATAAAATTTGAGTTTAATAATGAATTTTTGTATTTAAAATTTTTATAAGTGTTTTATTTTTTTTTCTCACCCAGTATCTCTAATTTCGTTTAGGTAGAAATATAGAGTGGTAATTGAGCTCTTTTCCTTCAATTTAATTGGAGTGAATTAGAACCAGTGAAATACCAAGACTTTTAAACGTTGTTGATGGAGTGATGCCCTTTAATTAATTTAATTACATATGATTATCTCACACCTGCTTTTATGAACTTAGTCTGATTTTCTGCAATATTGATAAGTTGTTTAAAGGATCATTGTTGCCTTTAGAGTATTCAGTCGTATTTTATTTGTGATGAAGGTTCAGGTGTCTGGCTGTGGTGAGGTAACTATTGTATGATTGGTAAGTGTAGTAACCGGATACTTGGCACTTTGCCACAAGTATTAATGGTGCCCAGAGCGGGAAAAACAGGTTACATTATCACTCTAGTTTATACTGGTGGTGTTAGGGATATATTTTGCAAGGAGAGTGACTATTTAGTTTTGCCTTGCATTTATTGTGTTGAATTGTTAGTTGTTAACTTAGAGAAAATGGCTCAGTTCAATGTTTAGAAATTTTTAGCAGCCCCTCCATCAAAGTGTTATCTGAAACCACTCTGACTAAGGCGCAGTGGGGTGCTTTATCAGTGGCATGTGGTGGTTAATGTGCCTACTAGTACAGTAAAGTCACGAAGAAGATGTATTGCTATGGAATCATTGATAGACTATGATAGAGTAAATAATGAAGGTGAGTTAGAATTAGCCCAAGAGTTGTTGAATGTAGCACAGGCTGATCTTATATATAAGCAAGAAGAAAAGAAAGAGAAAAGTAATGGAGAGTTAGAACTTAGACACATTGAAGCAGAATAAAATTTGATTAAGCTGAAAATATAGGCTGAAAGAGAGAGGCTGCAGGCTGAAAGAGAAATAATAGACAGGGAAAAACAAGAAAGAACAGAAAGAAAATAAGAAAAAGCTGCTGAAGAGGAAATAGAAAGAACAAAGTTTGAAAGGGAGATGGAATTGATAAGAGCTAGATCCACATTACCTGTAACATCGTCTAACGTTAACCAAGGTAATCAAGACCCTGTATTTGATGTAATAAGAGTACAGAAGTTAATCACTAAGTTTACTGAAGAGGCTACAGATGAGTTCTTTGATCACTTTGAGAAAATGGCTTCAGGTATGGGATGACCAGAAGATAAGTGGTCAATTTTGCTACAAAGTGCATTAATTGGCAAAGGGAGAAGTGCTTGTCTAGCCTTAACAGCTGATCAGTGTAAAGACTACAAGGTACTTAAACACAATGTGCTACAAGTTTACCAGATGACCTCAGAGTACTACTATGAAAGATTCAGAAATTTACAAAAAGATGAGACGGTAACCTTATTATATTATGCTTATTAGATGAGTAGGTGTTTAGGGGAATCTCTGAACATATAAGAGCCTATTTGAGAGAGAGAGGTTAAGAAACTTGACAAGGCTCCTACATTGAGTGAAGATTACAATATAATTAGTAGCAAACATAATTACAAGTACTAGAATCAACTACGCACAAGATTTAAGTCTCATCAAAGTTTCAGGAACAAATTTAATGGGAAACCTACAAGTGATACTACCAAAAGTTCACAAGGTAATACCCCTTAGCAAGCTAATGTGAGATCCTCATCCAATTTTTCAAGACAGTTACATAAACCAAATGTTGACTGCTTTAAGTGTGGAAGAGCAGGACATTTCAGTCAAGAGTGTTACCGGAGTCAACAGCTGTCAAAGCCAGTTGGCCAAGTAGTGAAAGGTGACAAGATGAAACAAACTACGAAGAGCAGTGTGGGAAAGAATCAGACTGCAGAGGAGACTAAAACTAAACAAGCTGAATGTTTAGCAACCAATGAAAATGTAACCTCGAGCAGTGAGTGGCTTAGCAGTGTGGAGGCTTTTAAGCCCTATATTTATGAGGGTATACTGTCAACACAAGGAGGGAGTGTGCAGGTACCAGTTAAGATATTACATGATACAGAGAGTAACCATAGTGTGGTAGTACTTGGTGCTCACCCTCAGTTGGAGAAGAGTCTCACAGGAGATTCAGTTATTTTGAAGGGTATAGGAGGACAGGAAGTAACTCCTATATGCTGCTTACACCTGTCAAGTGAATTGGTGACAGGGAATGCTGATTTTGCTGTAAAGGACTCACTAGCTGTGGAATGTGTACATGTTCTGTTGGTTGATGAAGTTAGTGGTGTGCCATTTATTCCTTCTCCTGTAGTGACAGACAAACCGTTGAGGATTAGTCATATGGTAGAGTTGGAGAAGAATAACCCCCACCTGCTTCCTAGTTGTGTATCTACTAGTATGAAAAGGACTACGACTGTAAGTGAAGAAACTGGGGATTTACACACCCAAGAAGGATAAAGTGAAGGATCTTTGTGCTTAGAAGAATTGTTCCAGGGGATTGATGTTCCCCCTAGTGCTGACTAAGAAGAGATTTCCAACGAAGAAGAGAAAGAAGAAGAAGAAGAACCTGTTGTTCCTGAAGAGACTCCAAGTAGTCAAAGTGTTCCTGAAGACAGTCGTGAAACCACAGTAGCTGAGTTAGCAGATATTGAGAATTCAACCCTTGAAATTGGTCAAGTGACAAGAGAGAAGCTAAGGTTTGTGATGTCACTCAAGGAAATGACGAAACTTAATTTCATTCAAGAAAATTCCATAAGCATATCTTTTACTTCGAAAGACTTTAATGTGTTAAATCAAGTATTATTATAGTTATTTATGATTGAAATCCAACTTTTTCTCTACTTAATGTTTTGAAAGTGAAATTTTACGATATTAGCTTTCTCTCGTTCCCAAAATCGGTCACCCAACCATTTTAGACGAGCTCCACTGACGAGTTTCCATAAGTAGACAGAGCAAATATGTTATTCTGAGACTTCCTATTGCGTTACATAGAAGGGCATGCAGAAGCCACTCTTGCCCCACCCTCTCTCTCTCTCTCTCTCTCTCTCTCTCTCTCTCTCTCTCTCTCCTCTCTCTCTCTGAGAGGTTTTTGATTTCACATTGACATAAAGATTTTATACTTATCAATTGGTCATTCATAAATTTTAGATTTAGTATTTCTAGAGTTATTTTGGAATCTGAACAAACATTGTACAAGTGTGCAACGGTGCCTTTTTTTGGAACATGGTGAATTTTTTTTAATATGGTGAAAACATAATTGGCACCAAGATAAAGTGTTACTACAAGTTTTGAGTTGCAACTTAAAAACATAGCTACAGTGGTTTGTTGAAGCTAATTTAAATTTGTTTACAGATAGCAAATTTTTACATTCTATTTTTATTTCTTTTATAGTGATTTGTTTTATTTATTTATTTTTCTATTGAAGTGTGTTCTATAACTAATTAATGTATATTAAATATAATATATATATATTATATATATATTATATGATATATATATATATATCGTATATATATATTAATATATATATATATATATACATATATATATATATATATATATATACATATATATATATATATATATATAATGTCATATGATTAATGCTCTCTAAGTGTTTTTGCAATTTTGGTATTCTCCACATTTTTCTGTGTTAACATTTACATTCACAATTTGACTTAATTTATTGTTTTCATTAATCCAGCGTTGCATATTTAATTGTGTTTAACACTTGAATTACTTTGCATTGACTTAGAATTCTTTTCAGGTTTTATTGTTGTTTAGCACTTGTGAATTAATTTCCAAATTTTAGTTATTACCTAACACTTTTGAATTTTAACCCTTAAATGCCGAAGGGGTGTATTAAAAATCATCTTCCGTGTGCCTAGGGGGTCTCGGAGTGAGCGCGGAAGTGGAAAAAATATTTGTTTTCAAAAAATCACAGTGCACTTAGTTTTCAAGATTAAGAGTTCATTTTTGGCTCCTTTTTTATCATTGCCTGAAGTTTAGTAGGCAACCATCAGAAATGAAAAAATTATCATTATCATATATAAATATACGATATATGATAGCGTGAAAACAAAATTTCATATATAATTGTATTTAAATCGCGCTGTGCGCAAAATGGTTTAAGGTAACAAGTTAATTTTATTTCGTTGTATTGTACACTAAATTGCAATCATTTTGATATATAGCATATTGTAAAACGATAAAAGCAACACAGAGAAAATATTATCACAAAATAAATGCATGAATTCATAACGCGCAGACATAAACAAATATTTTTTTCAAATATTCACCATAAATGTAAATACAGTCCTAGAGACTTCCAATTTGTTTCAAAATGAAGAAAAATGGTTGATTATTACTATACTGTAAGAGTTTTAGCTTACAATGGCAGTTTTCGACCATGACTGACGAGTTAAAGTTGACCAAATGTCGATTTTTTTATATATTTTTTTATATGGAATTATTTCGGAAATTAGAAAAGCTACAGCTTTCAAATATTTTTCGTTTTATTCTACATGAAATTGCGGGCATTTCTATATATAAAACTCTATGAAATGCCTAATATGAAACGGAGCAAATATTCCGAGAATACGACGTACGCATTTCGGAGATTTGCGGCGGAGAATCCGAGCTCTGAGGGAAGGAAATTTTTTTTTTTAAATTCACCATAAGTCTAAATATTGTTCTAGAGACTTCGAATTTGTTTCAAGATGAAGATAAATGACTGAAAATTACTAGACTGTAAGAGTTTTAGCTTACAATTGCGTTTTTCGACCATTTCGGTAGAGTCAAAGTTGACCGAACGTGGTTTTTTTTTCTATTTATCGTGATTTATATGCAAATATTTCGAAAATGAGAAAAACTACAACCTTCAATTATTTATTGTTGTATTCTACATGAAATTGCACACATTTTCATATATAAAACTTTATGTAACGGCTAATTTAAAATGGTGCAAACATTACCACAATCACGTATGATTTTTTTCAGAAGAGTTACCGCGCGGACATAAGGAAAAAGTTTTTTCATAAATTCACCATAAATCGAAATATTGTGGTAAAGACTTCCAATTTTTTACAAAACGAAGGAAAATGATTGAATATTACAAAATTATAGGTGTTTTAGCTTAAAATTGCGTTTTTTGGCCATTTCGGTAGAGTCAAAGTTGACCGAAGGTTGAAATTTTGGCACTTATCGTTATTTATATGAAAATATCTCAAAACTGATAAAAGCTACAATCATGAGTATTTTCTTGTTGTATTCTACATAAAAATGCGCACATGTAACGGCTAATTTAAAATGGTACAAAAATTATGTCAAAGTGACAAAATAATTTCCGAAATGTGTCACCGATACTTTTTAGTGCGGCAAGAAAGAAATTCGCGCTTGTGTGCCTGCGTAACGATTGTAAACAAAACAACACCTTGATCCGTGAACTCCCAGCATCCCCCAAGGCGCGTGATTCAAGAGTTTTTGGCGGGTAGGCCTGTAAGTATTTTTCCGCGAATTTTTAAAAATACATCCATTCGGCACCCGAGAGACAAAAAATGTTGACGTAAAATAGGTCCACTCGGCGTTTAAGGGTTAATTGGATTACTTAACCCTCTTACGCCGGAGCCCTAAAAATCAAAACGTCTCCCGTATGCCGGGCCTGGTTTGGAGTGAGCGCGGAAGTGGAAAAAATAATTTTTTCAAAAAATTACAGCGCGCGTACTTTTGAAGATTAAGAGTTCATTTTTGGCTCCTTTTTTTGTTATTGCCTGAAGTTTAGAATGCAAAACCATCAGAAATGAAAAATGATATCATTATCATATGTAAATAATGCGATATATGGTAGCGAAAAAAAAATTCATACATAATTGTATTCAAATCACGCTGTGCAGAAAACGGTCAAAGCTAACCAGTTACTTTTTTTTGCGTTGTATTGTACACTAAATTGCGATCATTTTGATATATAATACATTGTAAAACAATAAAAGCAACACCGGAAAAATATTATCACAAAATGATGTACGAATTCGTAACGAGCGGACGTAAAAAAAATGTTATTTTCAAAAATTCACCGTAATTCTAAATAAGTTCTAGAGACTTCCAATTTGTTTCAAAATTAAAACAAATGATTGAATATTACGATACTGTAAGAGTTTTAGATTAGAATTGCAGATTTCGACCATATCGGACGAGTTAAATTTGACCGAATGTCGAAATTTTTAATATATATATTTTTTTATATGGACATATTTCGAAGATCGAAAAAGCTACAACCTTCAATTATTTTTTATTGTATTCTTCATGAATTTGCGCACATTTTGATATATGAAACTCTATAAAAAGGCTAATATGAAAAGGAGCAAATATTAGGATAATGCCATGTACGTATTTCGGAGACTTGCGGCCGCGAATCGGCGCGCGGAGTGAAGGTAAATATATTTTCAAAAATTCACCATAAATCACAATATTGTTTTAGAGACTTCAAATTTGTTTCATAATGAAGAAAAATGACAGAATATTACTAGGCCGTAAGAGTTTTCAGCTTACAATTGCGTTTCAACTATTTCGGTAGAGTCAAATTTGACCGAACGTGGTTTTTTTCTATTTATCGTGATTTATATGCAAATATTTCGAAAAAAGAGAAAGCTACAACCTTCAATCATTTTTAGTTGTATTCTACATGAAATACGCACATTTTCATATATAAAACTTTATGTAACAGCTAATTTTAAATGGTGCAAACATTTCGACAATCGCACAAAAAAATTCTGATTTTTTCGGAAGTTACCGCGCGAACGTAATGTTTTTTTTTTCATAAATTCACCATAAATCGAAAATATTTTGCTAGAGACTTCCAAGTCGTTGCAAAATGAAGGTAAATGATTGAATATTACTAGAATATAAGAGTTTTAGCTTACAATTGCGTTTTTCGACCATTTCGGTAGAGTCAAAGTTGACCGAAAGTTGAAATTTTTGCACTTAACGTTATTTATATGAAAATATTTCAAAACTGATAAAAGCTACAACCATGGGTTGTTTTTTGTTGTATTGTGCTAATAAATTGCGCGACATTTCCATATATAAAAACTTTATGTACGGCAAATTTAAAAGGGTGCAAAAACATTAGGACAATCGCACGAAAAAATTTATCGGAAGAGTTATCGCACGAACGTAAGGAAAAAGTTTTTTCATAAATTCACCATAAATCGAAATATTGTGCTAGAGACGTCCAATTTGTTGCAAAATGAAGGCAAATGATTGAATATTACTATAATGTAAGAGTTGCAGCTTACAATTGCGTTTCTTGACCATTTCTGTAGATTCAAAGTTGACCGAAGGTTGAAATTTTTGCACTTATCGTTATTTATATGAAAATATTTCAAAACTGATAAAAGCTACAATCATGAATATTTTTTAGTTGTATTGTGCATGAAATTGCGCACATTTTCATATATAATACTTCATGTAAAGGATAATTTAAAATGGTACAATAATTATGTCAAAGTGACGAAATAATTTCCGAGATGTGTCACTGATACTTTTTAGTGCGATAAGAAAGAAATTCGCGCTTGCGCGCCTGCGTAGCGATTGTAAACAAAACAACGCCTTGATCCGTGAACTCCCAGCATCCCCCAAGGCGCGTGATACAAAAGTTTTCGGCTGGTAGGCCTATAAGTATTTTTCCGCGAATTTTAAAAAAAACTTTTTTGAGCCGACGTATGATACGTCCAATCGGCATACGGGAGACATTTTGACTCGACGTTTAATACGTCCAATCGGCGTAAGAGGGTTAATTTCCTTGATTTCTATAATAAATTAATTTTGTTTTCATTTTACTTAATGATTAATTCAAGAATTAACCAAACTTTGTGTTTTTATCAAGTAACAGGAAGTTTCCCTGAGATTGTTAATTTCACTTATAAATTTTTAGTTCAATAATAAATTTTGGTATTTAAAATTTTTATATTTAGTATTGTTTAGGTAGAAATATAGAGTGGTAATTGAGCTGTTTTTCTTCAATTTAATTGGAGTGAACTAGAACCAGGGAAATACTTAGACTTTTAAATGTTGTTGATGTAGTGATGGCCTTTAATTAATTTAATTACACATATGATTACCTCAAACCTATTTTAATAAACTTAGTCTGATTTTTTGTAATATTGATAAGTTGTTTAAAGGATCACTGTTACCTTTAGAGTTTCAGTCATACTTTATTTATGATGAAGGTTCAGGTGACGGGCTGTGGTGAGGTAATGAATTTATGATTGATAAGTGTAGTAACCAGAAACATGGCACTTCGTCACAATATATATATATATATATATATATATATATATATATATACTATATATATATATATATATGTTATTATATATATATATATATATATATATATATATATATATATATATATATATATATATATATATATATATTATATACGCACACACACTCACAAAGCATGTAAATTTCTCTATTTTATTTAAAACATTTCTTTTGAACTTTAGTCTTGTCACATGAAGTCTCGACATTCCATATAATTAAGCTATTTCTTCATTATCCCAGACCATTTCATTCCTTAAATTTAGTACGAATCTCATAACAACCATACATTAATTACATTTTCAAATATTATTTAATTATTGCTAATATCATTAATGACTACTGAATACACGATTGTTCCTGAATTCGGTCGCACGATTTGGGTAAATAATTTCTTACTCTCCCCTGGGATATCTACCTCTCATTAGAAGGACTGCATAGAATTATAATATTTATTTTTTTTATTTTTTCTTCATTCAAAGTGAGGATTAGTCATCAAATATTTTTAGAGCGAAATATTCGTTCCAATTAAATTACAAATATCTTCTATAAATAGCCGTACCTATTTTTCATTTGATCCTAGATGCTATGTTCATGTAATTAAACAGACACAAGTGAAAATAAAATCTGGGCAGAAAAATAACCAAGGCTACGCATACTTTGTTTATTTATTTATTTTTTAATATATTGTCCTTTATTTTATTTATTTTTTTTACGTATTTTGTTGTAAGTTTGGATTATATTGAGTAGGGGCGAATTCTAAAAAGTAATGATAAACTCTTTTAGACATAAATACAGACATATATTGCAGAATCTTACAGCATCAGAGCTTGGATATTTCCTATATTTCTGTATCAGAAATTACTCTATGTTTAGAGTATCTATCCAATAGCGTATCTTTGATTTACTTTACCTTACATAAATCCCCTATGCTTGCTCCTTATTGATGTGAAATTTTATTGCAGTGTTTTTTTCCTTTTCCATCTAAATTACTTAATGCGCTTGTTAATGAATAACACACTGAACAGTAAAACACGAGTAACCGTGTTAAGCCACATTTCTATTTTTTCAACTTCACAGTGAGTACAGAAATAGTTTACAGAGCTTTATATACATAATTGAGTAGTGGTGGATGAAGTTATAGTTTCTTGACTCCGGCAGCATGTTCTCCAAACAGAAAGGACAGGAGAAAGACTCAAGGGATAATGCAGGGTGGAGGTTAAAATTCCAGGTGCACGTGACTTCAATGGACACAGTTTTCAAAAGATCTTTCTGATAGTCCTTGGCCTTGCAGATTATATATGGCTTATCCCAGTTAATGGCATGGACTGCCTTAAGCCTATGATCTGAAATGCCCTTTTTTTAGGCTTTTTAAGAGAGCATATTTGTGTTTGGAATATCTCTTTTTCAGTCATTTACCGGGGATGACATGTACAATATTGTTTGAATTGGACCGACTCTTCTTAAACAACAATATATCTTAAAGTATTGTTATATTTAAATACTGAATTAATATCCATTGTTTTTAGAATCGGTAATGCAGAAATGAAATTGGGATGAAAGTAAATAGAGAATATTCTTCAATTCTATATTATTTCTGATTGGATTGTAATAAATCTTGTTTAAATCATTCTTACAGGACTTCAAAAATATGAAGGCTAATATAATGAAACTCTTATTTTGTCATTGATTTTGAACTTATCGTCCAAGAATTCAAAACTACAAATTTTAAGAACTCTAAGAGATATACTGTTCAATATCAATATCTTAGTTTTTGTTTACATGTTTTGAACAAAAATGAATATATGAAAAATTATTCGCTGGTTTCCTGTATACTTAAAAATAAATTAGTATTGCTTTTTATAACTAAGACATCTAGGAATGAGATACAATTATTTTATGGAAGGTGCAAGATTAATAAAACAATCATATACATATCTTACCCCAAAAATCCTTAGAGAATATATTCTTCGGATTATGTTTAATTTCAAAAATTCCATGTAGATATTAGAAAGAAAGGGTGAAAGGAGGTTCCCCAAAGCCATGCCGAATATTGGTTCATAAAAGTTACCATTGAAGGTGAATTTACACTTTTTATACATAGGGTTATCAGCTTAATAATAATATCTGTATAATTCTAAGTTATACAAATTTAAATATTGTGATAGATATAGAAGGAAGTCATCGATAGGTACTTTAAATAACAAAGATGTCAAGTCAAAACTAGATAGTTTATCTGTATAATTCTAAGTTATACAAATCTGAATATTGTGATAGATATAGAAGGAAGTCATCGATAGGTACTTTAAATAACAAAGATGTCAAGACAAAACTACATAGTATATCTGAACCGGATAATTCAATATGGGCAGTCTAGAACAGAAATCAACAGAATTTTGTAAATGAGAGTTTGAAATAGTACCTAAGATGGTTGATATTAATTTAACAAATATCTAGACAATTTATAACTAATAGAACCGATTGAGCAGATAATGAGACGTATAAAAAAATCTTTTATGGCGTTTGATTAAACCATACTTGCAAAATAGTTGTCACTCTCTGTTATATATATACAAATTCTCTTAGTATAACTTAAAATTTGCATTGAAACTTTTCATGACCTCAGCTAAAGGGTGGTTCTTCATTTTTTTTTTTTTTGTAAGTGCTAAAATCAGTTTTTAATTCTTCCAACATAGTTCTCTCTATCCTTTATTACAAAACTATTGGATTTATTAGCTTTAGTAATGTGTAAACTTTTATCTTTTGTTGTTATGTGAATTGCATTTATAAACCTTTTTGTTCGGTATTTGAAGTAACCTTCCCCTCCCCCGCAAAAAAGGCCTTTAAGTAAATTCAATGAAGATGATGCTGTTTTTTTTTTTTTTTTTTTTTTTTTTTTTTTTTAGGTTAGTTATTTTGTAAGATGATTTTCGTACATGAGATGTTATCTGTTATCGAGTGTGATAATCCGTAGCATACAAAGTTTTACATTTGAGTTCAGTTCTCTGTTTGAGATATTTATTACACAAGTCGTTATATTCATTACTCCAGTCACTTATTTAAATGAGTCGTTTAAATTTTTTATCAAGGTGGTGAACTAATTTATTTATCTTGAATCCAATATTATTATAATTTTGTCCTTGAGTGTTCGCATCCAATTCAGGGGAATCCTATTCATGAAATTAAATCTTTTAGTTCGTGATTCATTGAAAATCTGGATTTCTAACTTTCTTGTATTTTTGACAGAAATTACACATCAATCACTGACAGGAGATTCACTATCCACTCGTAATTTTCTTGGTAACGAAGACTTAGGAATGAATCATTCTTGCAGACATTTTGGAAGAAATTTTCATCGAATTCAGTTACTTTGTTCTTTCACCTATATCCTTTGGAAATTGAAGTGAATATCTTCCAGAAAAGTCTGTGTACTTAAAAATATAATAAAATCCATGTAAGAAGGCGAGTGAAACCCACGACTTAGAACAAGCACTTTTGTAGTTTATTCTACATTTTCAAGTTGACACTGACTGAGAAAATATTTTACAGAGCTTTATATACAAAACTGAGTAGTGGTGGGTAGATTTGGGCAGCATGGTCTCCAAACAGAAACGACCAGGAGAAAGGCTCAAGGGATAATCCATGGTAGAGGTTAAATTTACTGGGGCAAATGACTTCAATGAGCGTAGCTTCTAGAAGAGAGGGTGTTGTACAAATAATGGAAAACGACAGATATTAGTGTCTAATCCATAGTTTTCAAGGTCACTGAGATTAATAGTGACACTCCTGACCTCCTTCAAGTCCAAGTTCAGCTGTGATATAAAGGGGGTGAGGAGGGGTGACATGTAAAAATAAATGGAAACAACAGATATCAGTGTCTAACCCATAGTTTTTGAGGTCGCTGAGATAAACAGTAACACATCCAATGTCTTTTAAGACCTATTTAAACCTCAGTAAGAAGAGGAGGTGAGGAGGGGGTGACATGTAAAAATAGCCAAAAAACAACAGATATCAGCATCTAATACATAGTTTTCAATTTTACTGTGATGAATAGAAAATCCTGATGCCCTTTAAGTCCAGTTTTAGCTCCAATAGGAAGGGGGGTGAGATGGGGTGGCCCGGGGATGACATGTAAAAATAACCGAAATGACAGCTGTCAGTGTCTAATTTATAGTTGTTGAGGTCGCTGAGATAAATCATGACACTTCTAATGCCCTTCAAGTCCAAGTTTAGCCCCAAAAGGAAGGGGTTGAGAAGGTGTGGGAAGGTGGTGACGTTCAAATAAGCAAAAACTACTAATATTACTGCCTAATCCATAATTTTCAAGGTCACTGAGAGGAATAAAGAGACAGAGTTTATTTGTCACTCAAAAGATAGAGAATCTCCTTTCCTAGTGTTCATGGGGATGGCTATCTATGCCAAACCTAGGAAGAGAACCATATTAGAAATGCTTAATGATCATGGTATGAGCATTTTCTATGACAGTGTGCTGGAGATATCAGCCCGACTGGGAGATGATACTGTCGCCAAGATGTAATACTAAACAAAACCTAATAGAAATGCTGGGAACAGATTCTCTGGCCTCTTAAATGTAGACATTGATAAAAATTTCATATCAATTTCTTTCTTAGTTGCAGAGATATCAAGCAAAATGGGCCATGGTGGCCATTTTTAAAGCCACCTTTATCACAATTATAAAATATAGTAGTAGGACCTCCGGGGATATCATCAATTAACTCTTCTAACCAGCTTCCTGGGTGGAATAATTAATTAAAGATATCCCCAGGGGTCCTGTTACTATTATCGGAATAATAATTGATGGCTATTTCAACTATGATTTAATGAAAGTGCCAGAAATTTAAACAACTAGCGGCTATCTTGAAAAATGGTAGCCATTTGGAAATTTTGCGTGTTCACCCAAATTTTAAAATAGCAATTGTGCCAGATTTCATTTTTCTACCACAAACTGAAGTATTTTTTATTTATTTATCTACTGTACTAAATGATGTCGGCCATAAGCAATAAGAAGTCAATATATGAACAATCAAGTCTGTTAGCGGAATACAGAGGTCACTGATAAGCATAATATAATAATGCTAAACTGTCAATTGAAAGAAGTGGAAAAATATATCTCTAGAACACTATGTGAAAATACGCCGGGCAAATTAACCTCAGCACTTTACGAAACTCCTTTTTTTCTTTTTTTTACAACCTCCTTTTGAGTTTCTCTAAAATAAGAATAAGCTTTTTAAACTCCCACACTGTGTCGAAAACTGGAGCACCTTTCCACAGGACTAATTATACTTTTTTGCTAAAGGGATTTTTTACAACAACTTAAAAGGTTTCCAGTTAACTTATTAACTTCATCAGCTATTTATAAGATATTTCTCTGGTAGCGCAATCTACAGGATTTTTAATTCTGTTGACAAATTTAAATTTAACACAAAAATCCACACAAAGTATGTGGCTAATCTGCAAACGATTCATTGCAAAGTTTTCCTGTTATTCATCTTATCAAGTTTATTTTCATAAGTAATTCATCTAAGTCATGCATGACTATTAGTATATAAAACTAAAGCTGCAATAGTTACTGGATTCAAGCAAAAAAGAACCAACTAACTCTTTCCTCATTTATACTAAGGCGTATATGACTAGATAAACGCCATGAAATTAAAAGAATTGGATACTTTCCTTCTACATGCTTATTAACTAGTCTATTTTATGCAGATACAAAATTAAATCTATTACTTGCAAGTAAACACTCACTCCATAGATAGATTGATTTCTATATATTAGAGGAGTACCAGCATTTAAATCGCTATTAATCTCAGTTTTCAACTGTATATAGCTAGTTAGGTATTGCTAAAGTTCAAATTTATATGGATTGAAGATTCCATTGAACTGGGCAAAGTCCAATATTAAACTATTAGCACAATTCTTGGTGACTGCACCATTGTCCTTACAAGTTTATGAATATAACAACAGCATAGCTCCTAAGATTTCCTTAATCGTCAGAGGTATTCTGGGTCGACAACTTGAGTAACCTCACCATCAGTCAAGCAAAGATTGTGATATTTCTCTATATTATAATCTCGTTTCATTAAATTTCTAAACCAGAAGAATATCAGCATGTTTCGATCTCTTTAGCAATTAAAAAAAAAATTATTTTTGAAATCTCAGCAAAACAAGTATTTGTTAAATCTAAAAAAATCTTAGTCGTTATTAATTTCTGATACAGGGATCCATCCGCTTGGCCTTGTTATAGCTAATTTTAGGTGAACGTGCTTGTCTTTTTTCATTCACATTTGACGGAAAAATAATTCTGTATCTAAAAGTTTCTCTGTTCAAATTAAATATGGGCATAAGTGATAAAAACTATATTTTTTTTATGTTCCTCGTCAAATACTTGGAAGTTATCAATCATGTTAATCACACCAAGACGCTTTTGTTCTCTTATAATTTCATCCAAGAGTTTCAGGTGACTTTCATTCCTCATTAATCCTCGACGGCGACATGGACTACTACCGCTTCCGCTACAAAAAAGCCCTTGCCATTTTTGGATGATCACAGAGTCTCAATGTATTTCAAGGAATCCGCATCCTGCCAGCCACCGTCATGTCAGGAGAGTAACCCTTGAGACAACGGTACAGGCGCACCTCCTCGTCGACCCACGAACAGAACCCCCTAGTTCCAATTAGTCAGTGTCCCCGACTTGCGGCTAATAAGAGAGGTTCCTGAATATGACCAACCAATAAAGAATCGTCCCTCTTCTTGTTAAACCTGTTTTCGGATATAGATATTAATGCAGGTACCCCTGGTGCTATTTAAAGCAAGGGGTTTGGCCCCTATCTATTTTTCCTAACCATCTCCTCTCACCCAACCCTTCTTTCCCCCAAGATAAATGCACTCTTTCCTATCCCAATAATTTAGATTTAGAAGTTAGGTGATATTTTACTCTTTTAATAGGTAGAGAGGAATACTGAAGAATCGGGATATACAAGAATTTCTGATAGCTGCTTTATAATTTGCCTGTAAAACGAAAAAAAATTATGCTGATTTGAGACGGCGCAATATAACCTCATCGGCATACAAAGTGCCGTTCTTTTCAACGAAATGATAATAATAGTAGTAGCAATAACGAGGAAAAAGATGAAGAATAAATAAGTAGCAAGTAGAGTAATTTGCTAACTTTAGCTATAATATCAAATCATTTCTCATTTCATCGTTTGCTAAGCATTGGTGAGATACTATGATAAACATGTGATTTATTAAATTTACTTCTTAAGAAATCTTACCCAGTTATTCTTCTCCACCTCATTATCACTCGTAGGTATTTTTTCTCCTAGATTTTTACAGAACGTCACCAAAATCACACCATCCCCTTATCCCATACTTACACTTCTAGGCAGAGAAAACACCCTCTTTGGTGCCTTTAGCAAATGTTTGCAAAATAATATTCCTTGAGATGAATTAAAAGGTTTGCGTGGCTGTGGTAAGACATTAGTTAGTGGAGGGACAGGTGTGATTAACCTTACTATGCTGTTTACATTCTTATAACTGTATAAATGAATATATAATGTAATCTCCTTTGGCCCTTTCGCTAGTGGACGTCTTTTGGCTGTCATTCACATTTCACATGAAAAAGTTGGAAATACTTTCTGCGTAATCCAAGAATTTTTATACCGTCATTAATTTTCAGGATAGATCAGAGGACTTTTTTTTTTTTTTTTTTTTTTTTGGGTTTTTTTTTTTTTTTTTTTTTTTTTTTTTTTTTTTTTTTTGTAAACGCCAGCAACTCTTTTAGTACACTATCAGTTTAGGGTATTTTAATTTTTCACACTGGGCACAATTCCTTTTCCCTCTATGTTTCTTTGCTATGTCATAATCATACAAAATGTGACTGCTTCACACATTAAATACAATGAAGGTAAAACTGGAAAACAAACAGCATATTGTTCTTTATGCCCTCATTTGCAACAATAACATCGTCTCTGTACACCAACAATACATTTTATAATTATTTTCTATACTGACTATGATTCTTGTGTATACTAAAAGGTGGCTTATTTACTTATTGTTCTCGAATAGATTGTATATAATTTGCGTCCTTTTGTATTCTCATGTATATACCTCTTTTTTTTTCAACAATTATTGTGCATATGGGTTTGGAATTTTTATCCAAATATTTAACTGGAAAAGGCCTTTTAACTTTGCATCGGTAAGGTGAGAAAATCGACCCTGTCTTTGAGATTTTTTTTTATTTTTTTATTACTACCAGATTCGGAATATTATAGAGTACATTTCCATGAAACAATGTAGCTTAAGTTATAAACTGATCTCTCTCATTTGCAAATAATTGAAACCTGTTTCTCATATCAAGCTACTTTTACCAAAGATAACTTTTAATGGTAGGTATGCACAGATAATCCAATTGCAATTTAAAATGCAATGAATGCTTGCATGTCTGTGGAAGTTAAATCTGTCCAATAATGATAATTTGTAATCTTTTGTGGAAAGGCTGCTCGTTAGCTAGCATAAAACAAAAATATTTTTGTTTTTTCTTTTGCAACATTATCATAAATTTCCGTAGGAAAAAAAATAGCAAAGCATCCATATCAAGTAAAAATTTTGAATCCATCTACCTTCCGAGAATCAAAATGACCCCTCATATTATCAAAATATTTACATTTATTACGATTAGTTTAACATTCAAATATCATCATCAATATACTACCGCCATTATCATCGCCATCCTCAGTTTCTATCTGGTGAAGAACCTTTAAAATCGTAATTAACATCTAAATAAACAACAAACAGTATTTCCATAATATCTTCAATTGTAACTTAGTGAGGAGTTTGATATTATAAATAAGGCTAAGACAAAGTTAAAGAGAAGGTATAGGGCAAACGCTCAGCTGATCAACGTAAACAGATCGTTCTCGGTAAACCAAAATGTTCTTGCCAAGTTTTACGTTAATGAACCTTCCTAATCGATAACGACACTTTCCTGCGAGAATTATGTTAATCCTACAAAAGATATAATTCTATATGCATAAATGTTTCTTACCCTTATGAATAATAACAATGTATCGTTACTCTAACTTTGCGTACAATGAAAATACATAAAATTTAAAATTACCAAATTCTGTTAGTGATGTAAAATTTTGAGCTATCGACTTACGGGTGGTATTTCCAGAAATAGCCAACAGATGGTGGTACTACACGGACGAATCTGTCGGCTGTGTGGCCCGGAGTGATGCCTTTTTCGCAGTGATATCCCACAAAGTCTAGCTCGACTTGAGATTTCCATTAGAATAATAAGGTTAAACATTTACAATCTCAGTCGTTATGCTA
>NC_061087.1:66698664-66701164 GCF_015104395.2 Macrobrachium nipponense | reverse complement strand
AGACCCACACACATACTAATGTGATGTCTATAGCATAATATATAATATATATATATAATATAATATAATATTTTAATTATATATATGTATATATATATATTATTATATACTGCCTACTTTTAAAATGCATGTTTCCCCTCTTTGAAATATCATGTAGAATTATGCAAAATTTTTTCAGATTCCTAGATAGCTTAGAATAGGATGTTTTAAGATGTGTGTTCAGATTTCGCATTACATGTTGTAAAAGAATATGTATATAAAGTAAATAGAGAGAGATCTTTGTCTTTTGGAAACTACGAATGTTTAACTTTTCTTTCAACACGTGTGATAGCGAGCGAGCTCGAATTTGCGTTGTCATCAAGACATGTCAATTTGAATTATCGCTCAGCCTCCGTTTCGATCGGGTACGTGTCTTTCTTTTTTTTTTTTTTTAACAGACTGGACTCATTCGCTTATATCTTTGTCAAGTCCCACGTGGGTATTGCACATTTTGTATGTAAGATTGTGTCAGATTTCCAAGCTACTGGAAGCATTCGTGACAAGAACGTTTTGTATCATATCTTCAATCGAGTTTCCATAAAGGAAGAGATTTCATTCTATCTTAGGACCTCGAGGCAGTCAGATCTCTCTCTCTCTCGCTCTCTCTCTCTCCTCTCACTCGAAATCGTTGAGATTATATTAACGGAAAGTAAATTGGTCACTCGTAACGTTTTAGAATTTCATATTTGATATTTCTTAGAGTTTATTTAGTGTTAAATAGTGTCTTTTGTGGAATCTGAACAAACATTTCGTAATGGCGCCTTGTTTTTGTGAAAATGTAATATACAAGCTGCAGCAAGAGAGAAAGAAGTTGGTATACCAAAGAGGTAAAGTGTGTTATATTTTTATTAGTTGAACTAATAACCGATAGGAATTGTGTTTAACTAATAACTAAAAGTTAATGGGAAAAGTGTTTGGTTAACTAATAACTAATAACGGTTAGGTAATAACTAATAACTAATAATTGATAGGAACTGTGGTTAACTGATAACAGATGTTTACGAAGGTTTGGTAAAAACTGTTGGTTACAGTGTTTTTGAGTGAAAACATTTACACTTGCACATTGCTGATTTTTTTTGTGTTTGTGATTGTTCCATTGTTTTTGCACTTGTTCATTTTCTTATTGAAGTGTGTCTTTTTATTTTATATTTTCATTTGGATTCACAATTTAATTGACTTAGTTATTTCCATTGCTTTATCATTGCACATTTAATTAAATTTGACACTTGTGAATTGATTTGCATTTATTTAGAATTCTTTTCAAGTTTTATTATTGTTTAGTACTTGTGAATTAATTTCTGATTTCAATTATTGTCTAACACTTTTGAATTTTGATTGAATTAATTTTCTTGAATTTTGTGATAAATTAATTTTTATTTAATTTTACTTAATTTGATTCAAGAATTAATTAAACTTTACTTTGTTTTCAAGTAACAGTAATTTTCCCTGATATTGTGAATTTCACTTATAAATTTTGAATTTAATAATAAATTTTTGTATTTAAAATTTTTATAAGTGTTTTCTTTATCTTACACAGTATAATTATAGTTTATTATGACTATATTTATGTTAGGTAGAATCATAGCGTGGTAATTGATTTGCTTTCCTTCAATTTATTTGAAGTGACTTAGAACCAGGGAAGTACTTAGACTTCTGAAATCAGGGAAATACTTAGATTTTAAAGTTGTAGATGTAGTGATGCCCTTTGATTAATTTAATTACTTACAAGATTACCTCACACCAATTTTGATGAACTTAGTCTGATTTTCTGCAATACTGGTAAGTGTTAAGGGATCACTGTTGCCTTTAGAGTATTCAGTCGTTTAAACGTGTTATGAGGGTTCAGGTGTCTGGCTTTTTGTGAGGTAATGTTTGATGCATGGTAACCAGATACTTGGCACTTCGGTAACAATCTATAGTACAATATATATAATATATATATATATATATATAGATATATATATATATATATATATATATATATATATATATATATATATATAGTATATATATATATATATATATATATATATATATATATATATATATATATATATATATATATATATAGTATATATATATATATATATATATATATAGTATATATATATATATATATATATATATGTATATATATATATATATATATATATATATATATATATATATATATATATATATATATATATATATATATATATATATATATATATATATATATATATATATATATATATATATATATATATATACATATATATACATAATATATATATATATATATATATATATATATATATATATATATATATATATATACTATATATAAGTCATATCACATTTCCGTGATTCATATACATATATCGAGCTACAATGTTCCTGGGTTTGAAGGATCCATAGGTTCGCGCCCTGGTCCAGGCAAATCTATATCGAGAAAAAATTCCCCTTCGGTTAAGCATAT
>NC_061087.1:66656164-66693664 GCF_015104395.2 Macrobrachium nipponense | reverse complement strand
CTAACATCACAGAGGAGTGTCATTGGCAACGGGCTGAAGGGCATGTCTTTCCCTTTGAGGGAGGTGATTAAGGTTCAGTAGGCTGGCAACTCAGGGTCGGCTGCTTGTTCCCTGGCTGAGTCTTCGTAGTCGATCCCGAGGTGGACTAAGCTGATTTTGACTGGGAAAGGGCATCAGCCACTGGGTTTTTCCTGCTGGGGACATAGTGGATGGTGCAACCGAACTCCACTATGGCTGCGAGGTGTCGCTGTTGTCTGGCAGACAAGGCATCTCCTACTTTGGTAAAGTGTGTATCAGTGGTTGGTGGTCCGTTCTGATGGTAAAAGGGTTCCCTTCCAGCAAGTAGCGGAAATGAAGAAATGGCATGATAGACTGCTAGTAATTCCCAGTCAAAAGTGCTCTATCGGGTCTCGGGGGGCTGCAACTTCCTGCTTAAAAAGGTGAGTGGTTGGGGCACTCCATGAATCACCTGCTCCAGGACAGCTCCACAGGCAACGTAGCTGGTGTCGGTGGTGAGCTGTAGAGGCACTGAGGGGTCTTGGGGAACCAAGGTGGCCGCCCTGAATAGAGATGTTTTCCTCCACAGGAAATCTTGTTACTGTACTGTCTCCCACACCAGCTTATTCGGTTTCCCCTTCAGGACCTCTGTCAGGGAGGACATGGTGCGGGCGATGTCTGGTATGATTCACCATCCGATGAACTCCTGTAGTGCCTTGATTGTGGTTGACGTCATTGGGTTGATGCATGCATTCTTTAGAGATCTCGTGCCCCAGGAAGTCCACCTTCTCGGAGTCAAAGTTACACTTGTCAAAACTGACGACTAATCCATTCTCCTGAAGGCACTGCAAAAAGGCTCCTATGTGTCACAGATGTTCTTACGGTGACCTTGAAAAAATTATTATGTCGTAGCAAACGCAGAAGGGCAGGTTTCCTAGTATAGTGTCCATCAGTCGCTGGAAGGTGGCTCCAGTGTTCCTCAGCCCAGTGGAGTAGGCAAAGACATAGGACCCAAACGGTGTGATGATGGATGTCTTAGGGACATCTTTGGGGTTGACCAGTATCTGAAAATATGACTTGAGAAGGTCCATTTTTGAAAATAATGTTGCCCCATGAAGGGCCCCAGTCAGGTACAGCATGTTCAGACAGGGGGTAATGATCTGGAGTAGTTACTAAATTCAGCCGACGGTAGTCCCCACAAGGTGTCCAGGTCCGGTCCGCCTTCTTGACCATGTGGAGTGGTGATCCCCATGGGCTGGAGGTCTTCCTGCAGCTGCTCATCTGCTCAGTCTCTGCGAAACCCCTTTTGGCTTCCACCTGATGAAATTCCAGCTTGAATACGTCAGGGAACTTCTGAAGAAGGGTGCTGTATTTGTGGGGCGCTACGGAGCACATAGTAGGACTTCTTGGTTCTGCGATGAGGGGAAAAGACCAGCAGGTACCTGTGTCAAGGATGTGTTTGTGGCCCACATCAACCAGGAGCCCATGTTGTGCCACAAAGTCGTCACCGAGAAGGTGGGCCTTGACATCGGCAATAATAAAAGGCCATATGTAGGTCTGACCATTCACAGCCATCAGGGCAGTGGTGGCGTCGGGAGTGCGGCTGTGAGCATCCTCCAAAGGTGGGAACACCGAGAGCATAGCTCCAGAGATCTCGTTGTGAATGTAGAATCCAACGGGTTGTAGCATCTGAAAGAGAACACCCATGGCTGCTCATGGGGGCCGGTGCCTTCCCCGTTTTTTGACTGGTTGTATGAGCATGGTTTCTCAAACCGTTTGGCGCATTTGCCGAATTTCGTATGGTAGAAGCATCAGGCTGGGTTTCCACCTCGCTACTGTGTCAGGGATCCTTATTGTATGGTGTTGATGAGTTCCGCTTCTGCTCCTGCTACGTCGTCCTCTATCAGGCAGTTGGTTAAAGGTGTCGATGGGGTGGAGAAGGTGGCCACCCGGAAGACCTTGGTCAGTCTGTGAGTTTTTGCTACCAATTCCTCGTCGGATAGGCAGTGCATCTCCATTATTTGCTTCCATACCTCTGGTTTCAACAGATGGGGGACTATCTCTCTCTTAAGGCTGATCTCCTTGTGTTACCTGCTGTTGTCCCAGTCTGGTAGGAGGATTAAGTCTATCAGTCTATTCCAGGAGAACTGTGGGTCTCTATCTTATATGGGGTTTGTTACCAGGTCGTGGATTTGGGCGTTTCTGTCGATGGTGGGAAGGGAGAAGGTGTCAATCATCTTCACCTGTGATGGGTGTAGTGTATTGCGTTTGGCTGCGCGATCATCCATGGGCACAACTTCTCATAGACTTTGAGTAGCAGGGCCGGTGCAATGAAGTCAGCCTTCAGGACTTCGTCAGAGATGCCTGCAATCCAGAACTGGCTTTCTGCATGCAGGAACCATGCGGCTGGATTCTTGGCAGCAAACGGTGGCAGCTTCACAGAAAAAGATGCGTCTGCCCTCTGAGGTGAGGTGGGTGTAGCAAGGTTGTTGGCTGCCCCTAAAATATTAGCTTCTGTGGAGCGCAACATGTGTCCCTCAAAACTTGATAAGGCTAGCGAACGCCTAAGCACTCATTGGTAGGTGTGCCATAATGAGTCTGCTAAAGGCATCGGTGTCGTACTCGGAAGGGAATTCGCAGATACCTAAACTGAGGTGCCGTAATAAGTCCGCTAACGGTCTCTGAAGGTGAGCGGCAGTAGTTAGTCCCTTAATGGCTGAGCCAGAACTGCTTGAGTCACTTATCCTATCTGGGGTCACCAGTGTGATGTTTAAGGAGAGAGACAGTCAGTCAGGCACTGATAATTTATTTACAGGTGAGCTCAGGTTAGAAACAGGTTTGCAGACGGATCTGTAGTGCGTGACCGACACTGACACAAAAATGACACGATTGGACACAGATTTGTGTTTCTTGACATGCTAATTTACTTGAAAATTATTTGCTATACTGAGTTAACAGATATGAATGATATGTTGGCAGCAGGGCTGCAAGGTGCTTAATATAATGATATGAGGTACAACACGGACAAGAAAACTGCATATGTATATTTAGGCAAAAAGCGTTGGCCTTACAGTATATCTGTTTCTCTATTCATATCACACTGCAACTTCGTTTCTACTAATCTAACACCAGTAATAAGAATGTAATTCTTGTACCGTACTGAGTTTAGTGAATAAGTTGAGTTTCTTGCCTCTTGAATTATGTTACTTTTCATTAATGTAGGTGTCACATATTACCTTTTTTTCAGCCATTTAACATACATTTTTTTTTATAAATAAGGAGGGTACACAGTTTTCATATTCAGTTAAGAAATCAATATTCTTATGTCTTTCATAATTTTGTATCTATTTTGCAGCATCACAAACTGTCATAATTGAAGAGTTGCTCAATTTTTATTCTTTGACGCCAACAGACCAAAAATGCTCGTGATATATATTTATCAATAGAATTCATGACTTATATAATCTGAATATATTTGTTACTCATGAATCTGAATGATAGGAATTCTTAAGTCTACCTTAATGCACAAGTGCATCTTGAAGAAAACGGAGATGATTACTTAATTATTACCCGTGACAATCAGGTAACAAAAATTAAATCACAGTGTAACCGCCAACCCAGTATATAACACTTATTTAGTGTGGTAAAGGAATTATGAAATCGGTCTGTCTCTCTGTCTCGCGCGTGTGTTAAGTATTATTATAGGTTGAAATGAGATGAAAACAATTGAGAATATCACAGGATCTTTTATTCACAGTCTTTGTCACTATCAAGGGAAGAATCATCTTCTTTATCACCGTTGATGATGATAATTACGGGATCTACAAGTTTGTGGATGCTATCCGTGGACCAGTATTCATCCTCGAAGGCTTAGGACCGTCTCACTTTTCTATTGAGATTGATCCTTAACTTATAGTTAGCTTTCTCCAATTTTCATATGATTTGGAGTCGTATTGCAAATGCAGACAAAGTAAAATGGTGGCCATGGCTGCGATGAAAAATTCGTCTTCATCAATTACGCAGTGCCGACAGACATACAACCATTTAGCATTACGGTATTACCTGACATGCCAAGGATACTATAACAGAACACATTGCGAAAAATCAACCATTATTATGATCATTATGTCAAACCTTCCTATCTTCTTCATTATGAACACTCCAATTATCTGCTGGTATTGAAAAATATCATGGAAAACGGTATTTTATTCCATATTGTAAATTACATAGAGGTACTGGGGAGACATGAGAAAAACAGCGATAAAGAAAGAATGAGAGAAAGGGAGGGAAGTAGGGAGGGAGGGAGGGAGGGAGAGGGAAGGGATGGGGGATAGCAGACGATCGAACCTGTAAGGGAAATCTGCTGACTCTTACGATTTTGCCTTTAAAAGTCAGGAGTAAACACCTTAACTAACATCATTTGACAATGAACTATGTTACCAAATGTTAGGGCGAGGTGTCTTGTACAATGTGTTAAAGTACCATTTCGTTCAAATAATTAGTTTGAAAGATATTTGAGAAAAACGACGACTAGCGGTCGCTTAAATGCATAGCAGGCAGTTTATTCTTTAACTGCCAATCGTCTAGATCATCGTAGCTATCCCTAACACTTTTTCTGCTGTACTTCCACATTCAATACTCTTATTCTTATTACGACGTCAAAACGCTTATTAAAAAAGTATTACACTCTTGGGGGCTGATCACCAGTGAGTACTCACACCCATCGGAGCTCATGAATTATACAATCTTAATTAGAATGGTAAGGACTACTTCTTACTGATGTGTAGATAAACCTGTGGCGAAATCTTTTTGCACCCACTCTCCGCAGAGATGTCATTGGTAACTAAGGCATCTTATAGCGATAATTATGAAAGAAAAATCTCTCCCACTTTATTATTATAAAGACCCAAGATCAATCGCTTTCTGATTTTACCCAAAACTACAGGGTCACAGTTAATTCCGCACTTTCGAAATATCTTTCCTAAAGATATTCGTGTTGTTGCTCAGATTATATAGGTTTATAAAGAGTAAAAAATTTATTAGAATTTTTGGTTTTTATTCTGCATATTGATCAGGCACAAGATATCAAGAAATAACATTAATAGAAATCTGCCTACAATATAGTCTCGTAGGTTTGCGAAATAAACCTTTTGTTCTAACATTGAACCACTGTTCTTTGAAACAGATGTCAATGATTTCTGATAATTTTACAGTAGATGGCTTTTGTAAAATTTCGCCACTCATGTCTTTCCTGTTTCTTGTTTTCCACAAATATAAACTCTTTAGTCCCCTTTAATGTAGCTCTTATCGACCTATATCTGTTTCTTCGAACGTTTCTGCTGCTCACAGACACCAAGATAAAACTGTCACGAATAATTTCGCCAGTGAACGTGCAAAGAAAATGACTAACTATCTCCATCTCGCTTTCATCATTATTTCATCATTATATACTTCAAGATCTATCGTTCTTATCTAACTATTCGTACTTCATAAAAGCATATTAGAGCATTGTCCATTTGTCCTGGCTTTTCTAAAATCCGTTTGGCTTTCTAAATTTTTTCCCAAAAAATTTATTTTGTTCAATAGGAAGGGATAATGATTAGCAACAAATTTCAGACTAGTGACAGCTTCTAACATGCGACATCATATATTCCCCTTTCGAATTCAAGTTTGTATTTTCTTGCTAATCATTATCCCCTCCTACAGAACAAAATAATTTTTTTGGGAAAAAAGACTGAGAAAGCCAAACGGATTGTAGAAAAGCCAGGACAAATGGACAATGCTCTAATTTATATACTTAGTATATAAATCGATTATTTTTTTTATTTTGTTATATGTAACAAATAATAAATTTGAAACAAATCAATTGAGTAGAGCGCCCCTAGACTCCCCTAATGCTTTAACATTTATGGAACGTCAAGTAGTATCTAAATTAGTGTCTATGATGTCTAAGGCTAAAATTATGTCACGCCTGTCCCATTTTCCGTTATTTACACTCATTCTTCCCACTTTTAATACAACAGTAATAATGATGACATTAAACTGAAGAGGTTATCTAATTTTCAAGTTATTACTTTTCCTTTAATTTTGCACACTTAAAAACGTTTTACCGTTATCACTTACATTATATTCTTTATGTTTTTAGTTTTAATCATTAACTGGTGAAAATGAATGCTACATATAGATGATACACCAAAATAAAATTCATCTCTGGAAAGATTTTTTTTTTTTTTTTTTTTTAGCTGCAAACCATATAAGAGAAGTGTTTACGAATGCGTGCTGTGTCGTTTAAAAAGAAAAAAAAAAAAAAAAAACTTAAGTTCAATGATTTCATCTAAGTTATACCGCTACGAAAACGGATTAAGCAAAGTCGTTGAGTTGTTGACGTATTTTCTTTATATTTACTTTTTATCTCTGTTCGACACGTATTGTTTGATGTTTCTTAATTTTTCTGAAATTGTTTTTTTGCTCTTTTTCCCGGTGTTCGCTGTACGTCTTGACTGAAACGTTTTATGTCGCAAACGGGATCAAAATTCGAAGGTTGTTGACGTGGAACTTTTCCAGAAAAACGACCGAATATAATTTATTTATTGACAGTGGCATATTTTTTTATCTGTCATATACAAAGATTTAACAATATACGACAATGTAATATTATATAAAATTATAATTAAGTTTTTCAATGAATTACGGTAGCTTCACAAGTAGGGAAATTCTCTCTCTCTCTCTCTCTCTCTATCAGATCGTCTTGGTCACTCTGTATCACCCATCGAGAACACTGACTCGATCTTCTCTCTCTCTCTCTCTCTCTCGATCCGATCGATCGATCGATCGATCGATCGAGAGAGAGAGAGAGGAGAGAGAGAGAGAGAGAGAGAGAGAGAGGAAGGCAAACCGAGAGTGAGAAGGAAAAGTTTATAAAAGCTGTACACCTCCAATTAGTCTCTAAAAGAACCGTAAGAATTTGCACGTTGAGAATGATAGAAACTCTTTAATGAAGATACTTCTGGTATTGATTATTTTAGTGGTTATTTGTTTTTATAGGTTATTCATTGTAAGAAAGTAACGGGGAAATTTATCAGACTTATTTTACACCACCCGTAACTATTCTCATTTTCATGATTTAGAATAAAGAACATTAATGAACGTTGTGTGCGTTTGTGTGTATGAGTGTGTGTTTTTTTTACTTGAAAATAGTGGAACCTTCACATCTCCCGTATAATATTCTTACAAGTTGAAGACAATATGCTAGTTAAACGATAATAATACTACAACTTAATCTAATCCATTTTTCACTGTCCTTTACGTAATCTTAAGACGATCTTTTTCGTTGAAGATTTTCCGGAAATCTATTTTCTGTGTTGGTTTCATCAGCTTCTGTTACGTTCTTTCTCGAGCTTGAGGTCTCTTCTCACATAAAGTAATATGTTTCATCTTACTTCATCGATCGTTTTTCATCCTTTATAATAAAATATTGACATTGTAAATTCAAGTCTTCATAGAACAATCCATCCCTTATCCCTAAATAATTTGACTGTCCTACCAGCATTTCTTAAATTTTTAACGCGTTGTATTCTTCGTTCTAAAGGGAGGATGAATCTAACTTCATGATTAATGAGGTTAGCCAACCGGGAAGTTTGACAGATTTAAATTAGGCCTTTAATGCTCTTTTGAACTTCATTAAACTTTTGTCCTGCGAAAATTGTCTTATGATGATAAAGTTAGCCGAACATGGATTTTATTTGTGCAATTAATGACACAGTAGAATCATTAGCTCTTAAAAGCTTTGTTTTTTGCTCCTCAACAAGGAAACTCATTAATGGATACTTCGAAGTTATCTGAAAATATTTTGTAAAACATAATTCAGTGTTTCTTTTTATATTGAAAATGGGTAATTAAGATAATATCATAGAAGATTAATTATATTGGAAATTAAGGTATAGCAATTAAATATGGACGAACATTACTGGAAGGATTTTAAAATTACAAAAAACTAATGCAGCAATCATTGTTTGAGAGAGAGACCTTACAGACCTTACAGTTCGTTCGGGTTGCCCCAGGTCCCTCAGTGTGAGGCACCTCTAATGTCTACCAGAGAGTTGCTAGTGCATCTTCCGGTATATTTTGCATCTTCCAATCTTGGATGGTCTGGGATGCAGTTTAGATATTTGTCGAGCTTATTCTTAAACACATCTACGCTCACTCCTGATATATTCCTCAGATGAGCTGGCAACGCATTGAATAGACGCTGCATTATCGATGCTGGTGCGTAGTGGATTAATGTCCTGTGTGCTTTCCTTATTTTTCCTGGTATAGTTTTGGGTACTAATAATCTACCTCTGCTTGCTCTTTCTGATATTTTTAGTTCCATGATGTTTTCTGCTATTCCTTCTATCTGTTTCCATGCCTGAATTATCATGTAGCGTTCTCTTCTCCTTTCTAGACTATATAATTTTAAGGATTGTAGTCTTTCCCAGTAGTCAAGGTCTTTAACTTCTTCTATTCTAGCTGTAAAGGACCTTTGTACACTCTCTATTTGTGCAATATCCTTTTGATAGTGTGGGTACCATATCATATTGCAATATTCAAGTGGACTACGAACATATGTTTTATAAAGCATAATCATGTCTTCAGCTTTTCTTGTTTTGAAGTGCCGTAACAACATTCCCATTTTTGCTTTACATTTTGCCAACAGAATTGCTATTTGTTCATTGCATAACATGTCATGTTCCTATTCATCATCACACCAAGGTCTTTAACTGCTTCCTTATTTGTGATTGTCTTATTATTAGGTCCCCTATATGCATATAGCTTTCTTTCTCTGTCTCCATAATTTATTAATTCAAATTTGTCAGAGTTAAATACCATCCTATTTACCTCTGCCCAATCATATACTTTGTTAAGATCTCTTTGTAGAGCGTTCCTATCTTCATCACAAGTAATTTCTCTACTTATTCTTGTGTCATCTGCGAAACTACTCACTACCGAATCCTTAACATTACTGTCAATGTCTTCAATCATAATAACAAACAGTATTGCAGCTAACACCGTACCTTGTGGCACACCAGATATTACCTTGGCTTCATCCGATTTCTCGTCGTTTGCAATAACTATCTGTTTTCTGTTGTGTAAAATTTCTTTTAACCATCTTCCTACTTTATCCACGATATTGTGTTTTCTAATTTTCTTCGCTAATATATTATGGTCTACTTTGTCAAAAGCTTTTGCAAAGTCTAGATAAACCACATCTGTTTCATTTCCGCTTTTCATATTTTTGAATATGTTCTCACGGTGGACTAACAGTTGGGTTTGTGTACTTTTTCCGGGTACGAAACCATGTTGTCCTTTATTAAACAAATTATTTTTTATTAAATGTTTCATAATATTTTTCTTCATTACCCTTTCATACACTTTCATAATATGTGATGTTAGAGAGAGAGAGAGAGAGAGAATGAGAGAGAGAGAGAGAGACAGAGAGAGAGAGAGAGAGAGAGAGAGAGAGAGAGAGAGAGAGAGAGAGAGAGAGAGAGAGAGAGAGAGAGAGAGAGAGAGAGAGAGAGAGAGAGAGCTTTTCTACATTCCTACATATTTTGCTGTTTATGCCAGTTTAGAGCAGGCACTATACCTCGAACATACGATATATGACAATAACTTAATCACAAAATCTTATCTGTTCGGAATTTCACCGAGGAACCTACACTGTAATAGCTCCAAATTTCCATTACTATAAACTTCATTTCTTTTGGAAAGGTACGTTCTTCGGCCTTATTTCAGAAAATTACTTAATTTTTAGAAAAAAACGGTGGTTGCGCAAACAAGTCGGAAAAGTATTCCAGACTCATACAGATAATGTAGCAACATGTCTTGATTTTATCTAAAAAGTCTTTCACAATTTTGACTAAATGATCAACTTTAGTATTGTACCTTTAGTCACGCATGTGCTTCATTGGTGTTATATTTCATCTGGCACAAAACGGTGCAAGGACCCTTCCACTGCAGTAAGATCTTGGAACTGGAAGATTTGTGAATATTGTATTTTTGGTGTGTGTGTCTTTTTATTTTTTTCATTCTGATCTATATATGATAAAGCTGGAGATTCTTTTCAGAAGACTTCAGTTTGTTAGTGTCGTACATGTTCTTATTTGGCAGGTCTTGGTATATACCTATTTATTTTCACTCTTATTGTAGAAATATTTTTTATTTCGGCTGGAAAGATTCTTTTATGATTTCTCTTTTGTTTTGCTTGCCGCTCAATAAAAGGCATCTCTTTTTGTTAGCTGTCTTTCATATAACTAACGATAGATCTATCAAGGGAGAAATTTTATACGATTTTCTCAATTCTTTGAGCGCCATGATATATTCAAATTTAAAATGCTAGACATTTGAAACCAGTTGCTTCAAGTATCCATCTACTCCTCACCCCGACGACCAGTTTCTGATTTGACGCAGTTTGCGCTTCAAGTTAGCTAGTTCTCTTGTTTCAGGTGATGATGATGATGCACTTTGGATTTCTTCGATATCCTTAAGCATTCTAATAGCTCCCAAAGTAAAATATATTGCATACTATTATGTCAATAGTTAGAGGTTTCATTTGATTACACTCTGTATTGGTTTTATTTACTGAATTTCATGATTTTCATCTTTACGTAAGTAATAAATGTATATTTTACTTACAGTAAACCCTTCTCCTAAGATATAAAGCCGGAGAAAAATTTATATGTTGTGTAAACTACCGCTAAAATTTACTTACTCAATTGAATAAGGAAGCTTAATGGTTCGTTCTCTTTGTATTCCCAACTTTCTTTTTATCATTGTAAAATGTAAATTTTGCCTTTTGCAGAATTTCGTTCGCAAAATATCTTCAATACTGAGTACTTTGGAATCATAAAAAATAATCCTGATTTAATATTTAAGGAGATTAGGTTAATTGTATTTCCAATCCCTTGGAAATAAACCTACCAGGATGCCAATCTTTACATAGTTTCTTGATGAACAACTTTTAAATCAATATATGCCCTGAAAAATTTTTCTAAGGTTACCATTACATTCAAGGGAATATTTAAATTCTTGTTACTGACCGTAGGAATGGATTCTTCTTGTCACTATTACATATGAATTAAATCTTTCAATTGAAAACCTACAGTGGTATTTACACATTAAAAAATGAAACCTACATATGTCATCCCCTTTATCGCAGAAAGAATATTTAATCCAATATAAGATGAAAGTCCTGGTGGCAACGCTTAATAACTCTGTGAAGATGAGGTGTTGCGTGCAGGAAAGGAATTTCCTAATTATGGAAATACGTTAACTGGTCTCAGAGCTGGATCACCCTAAGGTCCCAGTAACACATTACATTGCATAGAGAGAAGTAATATTTTTTCCTGGAAAAAAAAAAAAAGTATGGGTCAAAAGACCTCATAGACTAAACAAGTGGTTATCGACTTTTGAGAGTGCTACATTGTTACCATATAGTACATTTTTGTACTGGAAAATCCCCGAGCGACTCATAGTCAGGAAGACCGGCACTAAAGCTCAATAATGGTATCACAAATGTAAAAAGAAATAATAATAATAATTTTGAAGTGCTGAAATACAGCAAAGAGGACACCACAATTGCAGGGAAACAAATTGTAACTCAGTTAATATGCATAGAATATTAACAAATTTAATCCTAATAATAGCTTGAAAAATTAAGATTAAAACTGAATTAGTTTTCGGTTGTTAGGCAATTGTGAAGATGAGTGGATACCTAGTGTTCAGCACTCTGGGATACATGTAGCACCTCCGACCTTTGTCACTCTGGAACACTTTCGGTAGTTCCTTACTTGGTTCTTCAAACAAGCACAAGCCGATGGTGTCAGAAATGAGCTGCCTAAGATCACACTGCAAGGCTGTGGATTCACTGGGTTTCATGGTAATAAAGCAATGATGAAATTCCTCTGCCAGAGATACACCAAAGTTCGTCCTATTTAGATGAGCACATGGATCCAACTGCTTTATCTAGTGATTAATGTGTAAACTGCTGCTCGCCAAAATCACAATGGCAATGGACATAAACAACAGGGACCTCCTCGTTTTTCAGATGCAAGAGGTTCTCACCCCTCCCTATATCACATCGGAGAACATCTGTACACCCTCCTTCGTGTCCTCGTTTATGGTTGGCTTGTGATGAAGAGTTGGCAAACTTAGCAGCATGTTTTTACTTGAGCAGTGACATAACAATATCTCTTTATCACTGTGACTGAGAACAGCCACCGATTCTTCCTGTTCTAAGTTGCAATACGTATCAGGCTTGTTGGGATGTAAGGATTCTTCTTATGAATTATTTCATCAAACTCAAAGCCTGACTTTCTGAGTGAAAATGCCAATGGAAGTGATGTAAAACAGTTATCTATGGTTACAGTAAGGCCACATCTAACTTAAGGAGACGTGAATTCTATCAGGATCTTCCTTAACGTGTGAGACTTTGGCACTAAGATGGTTCCCTTCCCAAGTATGGGATAGCACTGAACAAGGAGCATATATGAACACTACAGGCTTTACCAACTTGATACCATACCGAAAATGATAAAAAATAAAATTTGTTTTTAGTTACCAAGATTTATAAATTAGTATTCCAAAGCATGATTGGCCATAATATATAATATATATATATATATTATATATATATATATATATATATATAATATATATATATATATATATAATATATATATATATATATATATATATATATATATATATATATATATATATATATATATGTGTGTGTGTGTATATATATATATATATATATATATATATATATATACATATATATATATTATGTATATATATATATATATATATATATATATATATATATATATATATATATATATATATATATAATATTCCCATATACGTTAACACTTCTCTTATATGGTTTGCAGGAAAACAAAATATGTCCAGACATGAATTTCATTTTGGCGTGTCATCTATATGTAGCATTCATTTTCACCAGTTAATGATCCAAAGTAAAAACATGAAGAAGGTACAGTGTAAGTGATAACGGTAAAACATTTTTATGTGTGCAAAATTAAAGGAAAAGTAATAACTTGAATATACTGGAAAATTATATAACATCTTCAGTTTAATGTCATCATTATTACGGTTGTATTAAAAGTGGGAAGAATGAGTGTAAATAACGGAAAATGGGACGAGCGTGACTGTAAACATGAAAAGGTAGAACACAAAGCCTTTGAACTACTTGCAAGAAATACACGCCCCCCACTCAGATGAATTTCCTGCTGGTTATTTGGTAACAGTCGTGTTTTCTGGTAGATCTGAACTTCTTTGGAGCTGATATGCACCAAAGAAATATACAAAGAGAGTGATAGATTTATTACCAATTTTAGTGCATCTATTTTCCACCAAGGACATAATTTTAGCCTTAGACTTCATAGACACTAATTTAGATACTACTTGACGCTCCATAAATGTTAAAGCATTAGGGGAGTCTGGGGGCGCTCTACTTAATTGATTTGTTTCAAATTTACTATTTGTAACATCTAACAAAATTAAAATTAATCGATTTATATATAAAGTATATAAATTAGAGCATTGTCCATTTGTCCTGGCTTTTCTACAATCCGTTTGGCTTTCTCAGTCTTTTTTCCCAAAAAAATTATTTTGTTCTGTAGGAGGGGATAATGATTAGCAAGAAAATACAGACTTGAATTCGAAAGGGGAATATATAATGTCGCATGTTAAAAGCTGTCACTAGTCTGAATTTTGTTACTAATCATTATACCCTCCTATTGAACAAAATAAATTTTTGAGGAAAAAATTGAGAAAGCCTAACGGATTTTAGAAAAGCCAGGACAAATGGACAATGCTCTAATATGCTTTTATGAAGTACCAATCGTTAGATAAGACAATAGATCTTTAAGTACATAATGATGAAATAATGATGAAAGCGAGATGGAGATAGTTAGTCATTTTCTTTGCTCGTTTACTGGCGAAATTATTCGTGACAGTTTTATCTTGGTGTCTGTGAGCATCAGAAACGTTCGAAGAAACAAATGTAGGTCGATAAGAGCTACATTAAAGGGGACTAAAGAGTTTAGATTTGTGGAAAACAAAACACAGGAAAGACATGAGTGGCGAAATTTCACAAAAGCCATCTAATGTAAAATTATCTGAAATCATTGACATCTGTTTCAAAGAACAGTTGTTCAACGTTAGAACAAAAAGTTTATTTCGCAAACTTACGAGACTATATTGTAGACAGATTTCGATTAATGTTATTTCTTGATATCATGTGTCTGATCAATATGCACAATAAAAACCAAAAATTCGAATAAATTTTTTACTTTTTATAAACCCATCTAATCTGAGCAACAACACGACTATCTTTAGGAAAGATAATTCGAAAGTGCTGAATTAACTGTGACCCTGTAGTTTTGGGTAAAATCAGAAAGCGATTGATCTTGGGTCTTTATAATAATAAAGTGGGAGAGATTTTTCTATCATAATTATCGCTATAAGATGCCTTAGTTACCAATGACATCTCTGCGGAGAGTGGGTACAAAAAGATTTCGCCACAGGGTTATCTACACATCAGTAATAAGTACATATGCACGATGATTTCATTGAATAAATGTGAGCTACTGATTTTCCAACAAATATAGTGCTTACCATACTAATTAAGATTGCATAATTCATGAGCTCCAATGGGTGTGAGTACTCACTGGTGATCAGCCCCCAAGAGTGTAATACTTTTTTAATAAGCGTTTTGACGTCGTAATAAGAATAAGAGTATTGAATGTGGAAGTACAGCAGAAAAAGTGTTAGGGAAAGCTACGATGATCTAGACGATTGGCAGTAAAAGAATAAACTGCCCGCTATGCATTTAAGGGACCGCGAGTCATCGTTTTTCTCAAATATCTTTCAAACTAGTTATTTGAACGAAATGTTACTTTAACACATTGTACAAGACACCTCGCCCTAACATTTGGTAACATAGTTCATTGTCAAATGGTGTTAGTTAAGGTGCTTACTCTTGACTTTTAAAGGCAAAATCGTAAGAGTAATCAGATCTCACTTACAGTTTCGAGCGTCTGCTATCCCCCATCCCTTCCCTCTCCCTCCCTCCCTCCCTTTCTCTCATTCTTTCTTTATCGCTGTTTTTCTCATGTCTCTCCCCAGTACCTCTATGTAATTTACAATATGGAATAAAAACCCGTTTTCCATGATATTTATAATACCAGCAGATAACTGGAGTGTTCATAATGCAGAAGATAGGAAGGTTTTACATAATGATCATAATAATGGTTGATTTTTCGCAATGTATTCTGTTTATAGTATCCTTGGCATGTCAGGTAATACCGTAATGCTAAAGGGTTGTATGTCTATCGGCTGCAGCACTCGCTCTATAAGTGTTCAGTGCGTAATTGATGAAGACGGATTTTTCATCGCAGTCATGGCCGCCATGTTACTTTGTCTGCATTTGCAATACGACTCCAAATCATATAAAAATTGGAGAAAGCTAACTATAAGTTAAGGATCAATCTCAATAGAAAAGTGAGACGGCCCCAAGCCTTCGAGGATGAATACTGGTCAACGGATAGCATCCACAAACCTGTAGATCCCATAATTATCATCATCAACAGTGACAACGAAGATGATTCTAAATAATAGTGTTAATTATATACTGGGTTGGCAGTTACACTGTGATTTAATTTTCGTTACCTGATTGTCACGGGTAATAATCAAGTTATCATCTCCGTTTTCTTCAAGATGCACTTGTGAACTAAGGTAGACTTGAGAATTCCTATCATTCAGATTCATGAGTAACAAGTATATTCAGATTATATAAGTCATGAATTCTATTGAAAAATATATATCACGTGCATTTTTGGTCAGTTGGCGTCAAGGAATAAAAATCGAGCAACTCTTCAATTATGACAGTTTGTGATGCTGCAAAATAGATACAAAATTGTGAATGACATAATAAAATTGATTTCTTAACTGATTATGAATGAGGCGAAAACTGTGTACCCTCTTTATATATATATATATAAAAAAAAACTGTATGATAATGGCTGAAAAAAAGGTAATAGGAAACACTTACATTAATGAAAAGTAACATAATTCAAGAGGCAAGAACCTCAACTTATTCAATAACTCAGTACGGTACAAGAATGAAATTCTTATTACTGGTGTTAGATTAGTAGAAACGAAATTGCAGTGTGATATGAATAGAGAAACACAGATATACTGTAAGGCCAACACTTTTTGCTTAAATATACATGTGCAGTTTTCTTGTCCGTGTTGTACCTCATATCATTATATTAAGCACCTTGCAGCCCTGCTGCCAACATATCATTCATATCTGTTAACTCAGTATAGCAAATAATTTTCATGTAAATTAGCATGTCAAAAAACACAAATCCGGGTCGGATCGTGTCATTTTTGTGTCAGTTTCGGTCGCGCACTATAGATCCGTCTGCACACCTGTTTCTAACCTGAGCTCACCTGTAAATAAATTATCAGTACCCGACTACCTGTCTCTCTCCTTAAACCTCACACTGGTGACCCCAGATTGGATAGGTGACTCAAGCAGTTTTGATTCAGCCATTAAGGGACTAACTACTGCCGCTCACCTTCAGAGACCGTTAGCGGACTTATTACGACACCTCAGTTTAGGTATCTGCGAATTCCCTTCCAAGGACGACACCGACGCCTTTAGCAGACTCATTATGGCACACCTACCAAGGAGTGCTTAGGCGTTTGCTCGGTTTACCCGGTTTTGAGGGACACTTGTTGCGCTCCACAGCAGCTAGTATTTTAGGGGAAGCCAACAACATTGCTACACCCACCTCACCTCAGAGGGCAGACGCATCTCCTTCTGTGAAGCTGCCACCGTTTGCTGCCAAGAATCCAGCCGCATGGTTCCTGCATGCAGAAAGCCAGTTCTGGATTGCAGGCATCTCTGACGAAGTCTTGAAGGCTGACTTCATTGCACCGGCCCTGCTACTCAAAGTCTATGAGCAGTTGTGCCCATGGATGATCGCGCAGCCAAACGCAATACACTACACCCATCACAGGTGAAGATGATTGACACCTTCTCCCTTCCCACCATCGACAGAGCCGCCCAAATCCACGACCTGGTAACAAACCCCATACAAGATAGAGACAAACAGTTCTCGTGGAATAGACTGATAGACTACATCCTCCTGCCAGAGTGGGACAACAGCAGGTAACACAAGGAGATCAGCCTTAAGAAAGAGACAGTCCTCCGTCTGTTGGAACCAGAGGTATGGAAGCAAATAACGGAGATCCACTCCCTATCCGATGAGGAATTGGTAGCAAAGGCTCGCAGACTGACCAAGGCCTTCTGGGAGGCCACCTTCTCCACCTCATTGACACCTTTGACCAGCTGCCTGATGGAGGACGACGTAGCATGAGCAGAAGTGGCAAATATCAACGCCATACAAAAAGGATCCCCAACACAGCAGCGAGGTGGAAACCCAGCATGGTGTTTCTACCATACGAAATTCGGCAAATACGCCAAACGGTTTGAGAAACCATGCTCATACAACCAGTCAAAATATGGGGAAGGCACCCGCCCCCATCAGCAGCCATGGCCGTGCTCGTTCAGAGGCCACAACCCGTAGGTTTCTACGTTCACAACGAGATCTCTGGAGCTATGCTCTCGGTGTTCCCACCTTCGAAGGATGCTCACAGCCGCACCCCCGACGCCACCACTGCCCTGATGGCCGCGAATGGTCAGACCTACGTGTGGCCTTTTATTATTGCCGACGTCAAGGTCCCACTTCTCGGTGCAGACTTTGTGGCACAACATGGGCTCCTAGTTGACGTGGGCCAGAAATGCCTCCTCGACACAGGTACCTGCCGGTCTTTTCCCCTTACCGCAGAACCAAGAAGTCCTACTATGTGCTCCGTAGTGCCCCACAAATACAGCGCCCTTCTTCAGGAGTTCCCTGACTTATTCAAGCCGGAATTTCATCAGGTGGCAGGAAACCCCGTTCAAGCACATCATCTACTATCACATCGCAACCATTGGCCTGCCCATATATGCAAAGTTTCACAGGCAACCACTGAACCAATTCCTAGAAGCCAAAAGGGCTTTCGCAGAGATTGAGCAGATGAGCATCTGCTGGAAGACCTCCAGACCATGGGGATCACCCCTCCACATGGTCAAGAAGGTGGACAGGACCTGGAGACCTTGTGGTGACTACCGTCGGCTGAATTTAGTAACTACTCCAGATCATTACCCCCTGTCTGAACATGCAGTACCTGATTGGGGCCCTTCATAAGGCAACATTATTTACACAAATGGACCTTCTCAAGTCATATTTTCAGGTACCGGTCAACCCCAAAGACATCCATCATCACACCTTTTGGGTCCTATGTCTTAGCCTACTCCACTGGCCTGAGGAACACCGGAGCCACCTTCCAGAGACTGATGGACACCATACCAGAAGACCTGCCCTTCTGGGTTTGCTATGAGGACGACATAATTATTTTTTCAAGGTCACCAAAAGAACATCTGTGACACATCCGAGCCATTTTGCAGCACATTTTGGAGAATGTATTAGTCGTCCGTTTCGACAAGTGTACCTTTGACTCCAAGAAGGTGGACTTCCTGGGGCACGAGATCTCTGAAGAATGCATCCACCCCATGACATCAACCACAATCAAGGCACTGCAGGAGTTCATCAGGATGGTGAATTATTACCGCCGACTCATACCAGACTTCGCCCGCACCATGTCCTCCCTGACAGAGATCCTGAAGGGGAAACCGAAGAAGCTGGTGTGGGAGAGTGTACAGTAACAAGCCTTCCTGCAGATGAAAACATCTCTATTCAGGGCGGCCACCTTGGTTCACCAAGACCCCTCAGTGCCCCTACAGCTCATCACCGACACCAGGTGATTCATGAAGTGCCCCAACCACTCACCTTCTTAAGCTGGAAGTTGCAGTCCCCCAAGACCCGATACAGCACTTTGACTAGGAATTACTAGCAGTATATCAGGCCGTTCGGCATTTCCGCTACCTGCTGGAAGGGAACACTTTTACCATCAGAACGGACCACCAACCACTGATACACACCTTTACCAAAGTAGGAGATGCCTGGTCTGCCAGACAACAGCTACACTTCAAGCCATAGCAGAGTTTGGCTGCACCATCCACTACGTCCCCAGCTGGAGAAACCCAGTGGCTGATGCCCTTTCCCAAGTCGAAATCAGCTTAGTCCACCTCGGGATCGACTACGAAGACTCAGCCAGGGAACAAGCAGCCGACCCTGAGTTGCCAGCCTACCGAACCGCAATCACCTCCCTCAAGGGGAAAGACATGCCTTTCAGCCCGTTGCCAATGACACTCCTCTGCGATATTAGCACAGGATACCCTTGCCCGCTAATCCTGGAATCAAGGAAAAAGAAGGTCTTCAAAATCATCCAAAGCCTCTCACATCTGTCGGGGCGAACAACAACTCGCCTCCTAATGGAGAAGTTTATGTGGCATGGCATCTGAACGGAATCTCGGAAGTGGGTGATGCAATGCATCCCATGACAGAAGATTAAGGTCGGCAGGCACACCGAGTCAGGAATCAGCAGTTTTCCCAAGCCCAATCAGAGATTTGGCTATAACCATGTAGACATCGTTGGGCCCCTTCCTCTGTCAGGAGAACACAGATACCTCCTCACAGTTTTCAATCAGTCCAACAGATGGCCCGAAGTGACACCTATGATGGAGGTCACCACCAACGCGTGTACAGAAGCTGTTATCTCCATCTGGATCAGCCATTTTGGAGCGCCAGATGATATCACGACGGACCGAAGAACCTCTTTTCTGTCAGATCGGTCGGCCGCAATGGCCCGTTTGATTGGGACATCGCACCACAGAATAACTGCCTACAACACCAAAGCCAACACTATAGTGGAGAGGTTCCATCGCTCTCTAAAGGCCTCCCTGATGGCGAGTTGCTCTGGTAATAATTGGAAAATGCAGCTACCTTGGGTCCTCCTCAGGCTCTTCACCACCCCGAGGGCCAATGGCGAAGCATCACCTGCAGAGAAAGTTTACAGGGAAACCTTGGTAGTCCCAGGAGGGTTCTTCCCATCATCAACCGATACAGAGGACTTATTGATCACCAGGCTGTGAAAAACTGCAGGGAAATTCACCCCCTGCCTCAAGACTTTCTCTGACAGGACAAGTCATTTTCGGCCCAAGGCCCTAGAAACATTGAAGAACGTCTTCGTCCACCACGATGCGCACCAGCTACCCCTAACAAGACCATACCATGGCCCTTTCCAAGTTCTTCGCCTCTCGGAAAAGGCCTCCGTCGACAGGTTGAAGGTAGTTTTCCGAAGACAGCAGTCGAACCCCCCAGGATTCGCTCCAGGGGCGGAATCCTGCCACTCGGCCCCCTGGAGATCACAGAAGATGAGAGCCCCCCGAAGCAGTTAGTGTCACGTACGACGGGGCATCTCTGCCCTCGGATACGCTACAACAACTAGTATTTGGCCTACCAATTCATATTTATCCCCCATTGTTCACTGCCATAACCATTGTCTTGGGGGGAGTATTTGTAAGGACAACGCTTTTTGCCTGAATGCACATATGCAGTTTTCTTGTCCATGTTGTGCTTCATCATTATATTAAGCACATTGCATCCTTACTGCCGACATATCATTCATATCTGTTAACTCAGGGTAGCAAATAATGTCAATGTAAATTAGCATGTCAAGAAACAAAAATCCATGTCAGATCGTGTCATTTTTGTGTCAGTGTCCGTCGCGCACTACAGATCCGTCCGCACAACTGTTTATAACCTGAGCTCATCTGTAAATCATTATCAGTACCCAAATACCTGTCTCTCTCTCTAAACCTCACAATACAGTGATATTATGATAGTAGTTTCCCTCAGATTACACGCATTTTCTATATTTGTTTTTTCTTCCTTATGTCATTTCACCTGGTGAGCATTAAGGAAGTAGACAAAACTCCTGCTATTTGGGGATTTAGGGGAAGGAGGGAAGACCGTGGTTAACAGGGTGACAGTCACACGTCATACGCTCTTTAGCCTACTCCCATTTCCATAATTAAAGAAAATACAATAACAATAATTAAATGAACACAGATTCTACAAAAACCAATATATTTTTATTGCATTCAAGTTCATTTGATATAATATAATAGGCAGGGAAGGCTAGGAAAGTGGGTTGAGGGAGGGATGAGGAGGGGAACGGTTAGGGAGGGAGGGAGGGAGGTAGGGAGGGACGGGATTGGAGTAAAGCACGTTCGGAAGCATAGGTTAGCAATGCTGGGCAACACCTTGTAAGTCAAAAGTAAATGCCGTAACTAACACCATTTGACAATGCACTATATTACCAAAAATGAGGGCGAGGTGTCTTGTACACTGTGTTAAAGTACCATTTCGATCAAATAATTAGTTTGTAAGATATTTGAGGAAAACGATGACTCGCGCTCCCTGAAATGCATAAATATTTGTACGTTGAAAAAGATATATTTATAACTGGAAGGACGGTTAAACATAAAAAAAAAATTATCATCAACTGTGAGACTTGGTACCTGTACAGACTGAGCTTGTTGAAAGTATGAGTAATGAACAATATCATATGGAGTATATAGATTTATTTAGATACTTTACTGAGGGATATTTTTGGTGTCACACAAGAATATGAATACGGAATGACAATGAAACATTTTACCCATTTATTTCAATTGCAAAACTTCGAGTTAGATGCTGCCTCATTAATTTGCTGTCATCACAGATGAGAAAACATTAACCTCATCAATAACCGGTGCTCTCCAGGAGATTTTAACCCATTCTATTAATATATAAAACTCTCTCTCTCTCTCTCTCTCTCTCTCTCTCTCTCTCTCTCTCTCTCTCTCTCTCTGTCCTATAAAAAAGTTAATCGTCGTCTAAACTTTTAGTAAATTATGTTCCTAACTTTGAACAGCCTTCCTCTCGAAAGAGCTTTTACTTCAGCCGCTGCCTTCATGTCACGTTTAATCCTTCAAGGAATTCCCTTTGGCGGTTTGGGGTATTACAGAAACCACTGATCACACCAGCCATACTTTCGTTGTCTCCTTTATTGACTTATCCCTGTTTTAATTTTTCTTTTCGATAGAGATCAACCCGAAGATATATCTAAATGTAACTTAGACTTCAATTTCTATTAGTATTCAGCTACATTGCATTACATTCCCAATATTTTTGTCGAATGATTTACAATGGAACGTTTGACATACAATTCCTGTTTTTTTTTGTATTTACTTATTGATCGATTACCTTTTTTTAAGTGCATCCATGAAATTTCATATATACATTTAGTGCCGAAAATATTACCACATTATGTCAAGCTGAGATTCTGTAGTATCTCTCGACATCATAAAGTTGAGAGAAGAGAAGAGAGAGACGAGAGAGAGAGAGAGAGAGAGAGAGAGAGAGAGATACCTAATTTAGCCTTGATTCCGACAAAATAGATCACTCTTGAGCAAGACAAAAGGAGATTGAAGAGATTCTCTGAGCCAAGCCAATTAGAGAGACGATTAAGAATTGCATAATTTTGGTCGTTGTATCACTGGTTAAAGAAAAGAGTTATATATAAATATATATATATCTATATATATATATATATTATATATATAAATATATATATATATTATTATATATAATAATATTATATATAGATATTACACAATAGATTTTAATTAATAATTATATAATATATATATATATATATATATATATCTATATATATAGCTATATATATATATATATATATATAATATATTATATTATATATATACGTATGTATAATATATATATATATATTATATTATCTATTATATATAATATATCTTATATAATATATATATCATATATATGTATACTATATATATATATCAAGAGTTTTCTGTACAGGATATAATGCTGTATGAAACTGACAGCCACTGTCAAGTTAAAAAATTGAGGAGCATTACTTAATAGCGCACTTATTAGTAGGCCTGTCTGGCAATAGTAGTCAAGGAAGCTTATTCTGATATTCCTTATGAGGACGGGGTTGAATTTGCCAGGCAGTCGAATATAGACGCGCGGAAACCGTAACAGTGCATCATCTTCATAAAGTTTTTCTGGGTATCATCTAAAGAAACGATAGCTCATCCTTAGGACGTCTGTTCCTATTTTAGTTTTCTGTAAAAAAAAGCTATTGAGATAGCTATTTGTCTGTCCGTCTGCATCCTGAGGATAGAGGGCTGCCAATTGGCAAGTTGATCATCCACCATCCAATCACCAAACATACTAAATTTCAGCCATCTAGCCTCAGTAATTTTTTCATTTTGTTTAACGTTGAAGTTAGCCATGGTCATGCGTCTGGTACCACTATAGGTGTAAACAACACAGGCTACCACCGGACCGTGGCTGAAAGTTTCATACAGCATTATATCCTGTACAGAAAACTCGATTGCGACAAAGGAAGTTCTGAGCATTTTTTATTTGTATCTTTTATTCAATTTATAATAAGCTATATAAGATGAGTTACAAGTCAACTTCAAGTTTCAATCAATGAAGTTAAATAAACAAACTCGTGAGGGACCGGCCATCCCCTGTATATTAAGCCACTAAGCCAGAAGGGGAAAAAGAGCCTCCAGCCTTCGACTCAGACGTTCTCACAAAGACAGTTCGTAATGGGAAATGTCATTCACGTAATTTTCTTTCGAATGTCTTAGTGCATCTGATCTATTTCTAAAAGCAAGCAGTGCCCAAGTGTGGGGTGGGGTGGTTGGGGGGAGGGTAGTATTTTCCCGGAGGCCGGCAATCTTAGGGGGGTGGAGCGACAGCAGCTTATTCATTTTAACTTCCTTTTTTTTCTTCTTTTTTTTAGAGAGAGAGAGAGAGAGAGTTAGGTAGAGAGAGAGAGAGAGAGAGATAATAAACAAAATAAAAGAAAGAAGGATGCTCAAGGGGCCTATGCCCCTTAGCAATTAAATTGATTGAAAAGGATGGTGGAAACCACATAGATGATCGATATATTCATATTTTTTTTATTTCTCGCTTGTGAGAGAAAAAAAAAGAAGCTATATTACAATGACGCTCAAATCACAAAATTCTTCGTAACCATATTACTGTTTAAATGAATATATAGCCTGTTGCTTTCAGCCGCTAGCTAGGTATATTCATGACCAAACTTAAAATATTACACACACACACACACACACACACACAGCAGCAGCAGTATTTGTCATAGGCAAAGTTGCCAAATGGAAGGTTGAGGAAGGTAATGTTATGCTGATTTCTTTTTTGTAGGCGATGCAGCAGGACTCGTCCAGTGATGCACAGCTGGACGCACCATAGAGCTTCAGGAGGAAGCTATCACCTGCTTCTTGTACTAGCTGATGAGTGCTGTCCGTATTGATGAATGTGTCAAATAAGTCATATTCCTTATTGTTATGCACCAGATTGAATGCTTTGTGCTTCCTTTGTCGATACAGAACAGACACAGTATTGCATCCAGTTATGGCATGTAAAGCCATCAGATATTTACTTGTCATGAATGCTAGCTTGAATGTCATGAACTCTGTGGACTGTTGTGGGGTTTTTGCAGCATAACATATACAGGTCCATATTTGTGGTTGCTAGAGTCACCAGCATTACCAGCAGGTCATTGTCAGTTCCAACAATTATCACTAGTTTGCCAGATGCTGTCAAAGACAGAGCAGTTGACACAATCAAGGCATCTGCATCAGCTTGTGTCTGCTTCACTTCGATGCCTGCTTGATTCAGCAAGACACTGAGCATCTTTTTGAGATGCTCCTTCATGTGGTTATTTGCCAGAAATGATGCCTGAGTAGTAGTAGTTTGCTTGTTCTGGTCAAATAGAATGTCACTAGATGTTGACTTCTTTGACCTGCATAGGTACTCTGCTGCCTCATTGGAGACGGTTCTGTAGGCATCAAACACAGTAGGAATGCCAGCCCCATAGTTCCACAGGATTCAGTCAATGTAGCACTGGCACACACCTCCACAGAATGAATGCTGTGGCCAGACTACTGACTACAACAGATGGCTTCCATCCGTGATAAACAGGCAGTTATTTGGAATTTTGGGTTGTACAGGGGCAAATGACTTGAGGAGAGTCCCTAGGACACTCTTGGTTGGTATCTGCATTGCACCATCATGAAACAGGGAATGAGGTTGAGGAGCCAGCTTATATGACATGAAGTGCTCCATGTCAGAATTTGCCTTGAGGACACAAGTGACTCTGTTGACGACGTGGGTAGAATTCACCTCTGTTGACTATGTTAACTACGTTCTTATCTCCCATAGTCTTGACTTTGCCACTGCAATGCAGGGTGATCCCTGTGAACTGTTTCCCTGCTATTTTAGATACTGCCACTTGACCAATCTGCACAGCATTTTCATAGTGGATATTTTTGTCAGTTACAACACCAGTGAAAATAGATACTAGACAAGCAAGCGGGTAACCTTCAAATGGTGGATGTGCCTGCACTCTCTAGAGGAAGACCTTGTAGTATTTCTTGATTGTAGCCTGAGTGAATGAATGAAGATCTTTCTGCTGCTCAGAGGAGTGGTGGACACACCAGTGAACTTCTCCAAAGCATAGTACAAAGGAACACACTGAGGCAGTGCATGGACCCATTTGGTTAAGGTGCTGTCTGTTATCACGATACTATGGGTCATCCCTCCGCTGGTTTTCAGCGTCATCATCAGTAACTTCTAAATTGTCTGGTCAGAGAAGTTACCTGACCAGAATTCATTGGCTTGGTGAATGGTGATATACCCTTTGCAAAGAATATTGTGTATTCTTCAAGTGACATGACTGTAGTAATGGAGTTCATCTGCTGCAAGTACAGTCTGGCAGACTTGGCATACAGACAATGATCATCTCCTGCACACAATGAAGATGGAGCTTCTTGTTACCAGTCCTCTCAGCTCTGATGAAGTTAAGCATGACCAACACCTGGTGGAATCACTACATCCATAACTTCCTACTCTGCACTATGTAGCAGCTTGATATAGGTGGGGAGTGAGAACCTTTTGAAACTCTAGCAGATTTTCATCTTCATCCGTCTCAGCATCATCTTCATCTTCATCCACTATGTCCTGGTACAGACTGACTAGTCTCGCTTGTCGAGTAGTACATAGATGAGGGCCAGCAAGGTAAGAATGTGGGCATGAAATGTTCAAGGGAAGATATGGCCTCTGAGCATATACACCACACAATCTTTGGCATCTACTCGTTTCTACAGGTTTTCCAACCTGCTCCCTGTCATGATCTCCCCACTGATGCTTAGGTAGGACATTAGTGAGTAGAAGCCACTTTGTCCAAATCTCTGGAGGCAGCATCAATTTCACAAGCCTTTCAGTACAAAGGCTGATCAAATGTTACTGGGTAGATCTTGAGGTCTTGACTGTAACTTTTTGTCTGTGTATAGCAAAGTGTAGCATAGATAGTGCTGGAGTTGCTTGGTTCCAGATTGATGAATGGAGGAGTCTCCACTTTAGAGATTTGGAATTTATCATTTTTCAGAACAGTTTCATAAAGCCTTTACAAGGCAGACCCAGTGTTAAGTTCAACATGTAGCTATGCATCCAAATGGAATCAAGATCTGATGCTTGCAGTCTGTGTGTTGGAGATCTGCAGAGACTCTACTGTAACTGACAGAAAAAGCAGGAACTACAATGACAAGCATCACTGGTGAAATGTAAGATTTTGGTCTGCAAGCAGAAATGACAGAAAGGGCTATGGTGGTGCATCACTGATTCACCAGAGCAGCATTTGTACCCTTTTGGTCCAGCAAATTGTGCAATTAGAGCTTCAGTGACTCAGGAATTATAGAGGAACCATTTTCAGTTCCTTCCAAAGCTGGATAGTCACTGATATCATACACTGACAAACGGATCTCATTCTGGAGGATTGAATTGAATCTGCCATTTCTATTATTCTTTTGTTTTCATAAGCTTTGTCAGCTGTTTGATCTGTCACCAACCTCTAGCGAAGTATCCTGTGAGCAGATTCAAAGAAACTGACTATCTTGATTTTCCAGAGAGGCTTGTTATAATATCTTTGTATCACACTTTCACTTTCTGTTTGAAGAACTTGACAGAATTCCTTTCCTCACTATTCAAGAATGTTTCCATGTGCTCTATGAGGCCAGAAACTACATATTGACAAATTTTTTCATTTTCATTAATATATACAAAAAGCTCATTAAAAGCTGAATTCCTTTGAACACCAGCTGATTTCCCAACAAGGTTTAGCTTTTGTGGGATAAAAAAAAATCATTGGCACAGATAACGCTATTCCTCTGCAGCAACCAAATGAATGTTGGCCTCAATTCTTTTGGCAACCGCCTCTCCCCACTCATTACCCCTCTCTATTGGCCTATCAACACATTATTCTTGAAATCTATTGTGTCTTCATTGCCTTTTAATTTACTTCATTTGGTTTCAAGCCTGCTGCTTGTAATCAGTGGTGCTCAAACAACAAAGTTCTGTACCAAAGGGTGGGTGGTTTAAATTTCTCAACTGCCACTGATTTCTCAGATTTTCTATTCTCAGCTCTGATGGATGATTCCCAGGTGTAGGCTTTTCTACAGGCAATGTGAAGTGTCAGTGGCTCCTGTACCTGAAGAAATTCATGAAGACCATCCTGTCTCTCAAGGCTTTCCGCTACTGAAGTTGTCCTTCCTTTGAGTCAAACTTTCACAAAATAATTGATGAATAAGTCCTTACAAATGATGCAGGTATGTAATAAGTTTATTTTTTTTCCATAAAGTAGCCAGAGTATTTTTTAACCCACTATTTTTAGATCTATGATATATTGCACCAACCTAAGTTTTTTGTCATGTACCTAGGTTAGGTTGGAATAGTACTCTCCTAGTAATTTCGTGGGGAAAGCGTTATGAGATTATTTTAAAGAAGATTCTGTGGTCAATTTTTAAGGTATGGAATCCTGCATTTTTCAAGGAAAGATCCCGGTACTTGGTTACATCCTCAGTCATTCGTCAAGGACTTTGATATAAAGTCGAGACTGGTCTGTGCTTGTGTGATTGTTCATTGCTAACTCCCTTCTATCTCCCATAGCTGCGTTCCCTTATCCTATAAAAGCTGTGGTTCCCTTGAATGTGGCTGTGTTCATATCCTCCCCTTCTCGTTACAGTAACGTTTGAGTAGTAATTCATTTAGCTTAAGGAAGTCAAAGTGTTTGTGGCCTCGCCGTGTGTTTCCAACCTTTTGTGTGTATCGCACGTGTTTATAAGACGTCTCGTGTTGCAGGTTTGCCTACTGCATCTTTACCTGTGGTGAGGTTGATCTCCTCTTCTTTGTACGAGCTCTGGCTTACCTTTCGCGCTGCAGAAATTTCATGCAGGTGAAATGGAAATAACAGTCGAACAAATTGTAAATGCCTCACGCAGTTAAATAGACTGTGAATTAAATTCACTCATGTGCGAAATAACTCATGCAGGTGGTGTGGGAATACCAGTTCAACAAATTATAAATGTCGATACTGGATTAGATTGCAATTGGATCTCTGTAAATAACAGTCAAATTGGATTTTAAATGAGTGCCACGTAAGGGGAAGACTCAAGGCTGATACTAGGTTAAATTGGAGTTAGATTCTAATAGATAGTAGTATAAACTGGAAAATAAATGAATGCAATGTAACGGTGGAAAACTCAACATAGATACTGTGTTGAATCGCAGTAATATCTCTATAAGTAACAGCTCAACTGGATTTTAAATGAGTGCCACGTAAATGTGGAAAACTCATCGCGAATTGATGTGGTATATTGCAGTTAATAAATAAAATTGTATATGGGAATTTACCGTTTCGATGACAAGGCAAAAGGTAAAAAAATTTATCAATGCAAATCTTTGGTCTCGTCTTACCCTTCAATGTGTAGGAAGCAATAATGATTAACCCTTTGACTACGGCTGTGACGTATACTTTACATTTACTAAAGTAACCCCGAATACGGTTTTATTGTATACGGTCACTGACAATTTCCTTTTATGGAAGACTGATGATTAAAATACTGGCCTGTTTTTTTTATATCGTTACAATATGCCAGTTGTCATATGGTGAATTCATATAAATACAAGTTTTATCCTCAAATTCATTATTTTTCATCAATATGTCATAGGAGGAGGAGTCAAGTGTGCAACATCCTCGAGCTGACCGCTGACAGATCGAGAGAAGAGTTTTCGATAAGGATAATCATTTTGTAGACTTTCTCAGTTAATTTTCTAGATATAAAAATGAATGAGATTTAGAAGGAAATTAAATGAATAACTATGAGCCTGGTGCATGAGACAGTGATGAAATTTCAACCGGCAGTCAAACTATCGAAAATCTGCCATCTATCGGAAGCAAGGTGTCGAAAGAAGTCGGAGACAGCGACAGCGAGGTGAATCGGGTAATGGTGGGAGTGAGTTGCCAGTAAGTTCTATTTTATCTGAGATGAAGATTCAGGTAACTGGCTGTTGTGAGGCAACAAATTTCAATTGGTAAATGAAATGACTAGCTATTTGGATGCTTCGTCACAATATATATAATTGTAATAGCCACAGTGCCCTCTTAACTTCTAAAAACACTTCGATCTTTTTTGGATACGTTTGTCCCTACAAAACCTTGATATCTGCCTCCAAATATGAAGAAATCATGATGTTTGGTAGAGGGAAACGAATATGCGATCCCATAATCATCACAAGGATACCTTGCCGACCTGACCCCGTGAAGGATAAAAGTCTATTCCACACATCTTGATTTTACCATATTTCCTTGATATTGGATCTCAAGGTTTTGTAATGACAAGCATTTCCAAAAAAGAGCAAAGAATTTGAGAAGTTAAAAGGGTATTATGGCTATTATAATTGCAAATGATATATATATTATATATATTATATATATATATATATATATATATATATATATATATATATATATATATATATATATATATATATATATATACATATATATATGATATATATATATTATATATATATATAGTATATATTATATTATATATATATATATAAGATATATATTATTATATAATATATATATATATATATATAGTATCATATATATATCTATGTTATTTTATATATATATATATATATTCGTTATTTAGCATGACGAGAAACGTATGTTTGTTAATACTAATCTGTGAAAAATTTTATACTCTCGAACTCATTGTCATTGTTAATTTATGGAAAGTAATAACAACCGTAACATTGGAATATTTCGATTCTCTTAATTGAAATATCAAAATTCTTTATCTTTTATAACTTACTCTCAACAAAGTTTCGAAACCCGAAACACTTTATTGGCTTAAATCATATATTTATTAATAAAAGCGTCAATTTTCTTCTAACTACACTGTTTATTCACCTGATATCAATAAAATAGACAATATATTCCAAAGAGTATTGCTTTAAAAAGTGTAAAATGTGGCAGTCAGCAAGAGGGCTAGAAGCACTTTTGTATTCAGGAGGATGAGACGGCTCAGTGCTTCCTAATTCGCATATACATAAACGTCGGTTTCGACATATGTCTGTATTTCATACTCGCAGGTGCGCTTCAGCCTTTACGAACTCATTTGCGCATAGAAGGGGTCTCACAATACGAATGGGATTGCTGCCTCTGATATCATTTCCACAGCTTACCGCCAAAGCCACTCTTTCTCTCTCTATCTCTCTCTCTCTCTCTCTCTCTCTCTCTCTCTCTCTCTCTCTCTCTCACTGTCGTACTTGCATCTCTTATAGATCAGATTTACTTTACTGAAACTTTCCTGAAGTCTCATAAATTAATGAAGCACTACCAATATAAAAATAGCAGTGAATAATTATAAGGTTTTCGAGAAGGTAACATATGTTACATTTTCCTAAAGATTTAGTATATATATTGAACCAGATTTGCACTAGTAAACATCTGTTTCTATTATTGTAAGTCTTCGTACCCAGTTATTTCTACCTTTCATAACGTTTATTTCTTAAAAAAACTTACGATGAATTTCTAAATAGTACATCAATGTTTTAAACATACCACATACTAGATAATAGTATTTGTGGTTATCTGACGGACAAAAATAAAACCAAATAGGAAACATTATCTTAAACTTCCTTAGAAAGCAAATTATTTCAAAGAAATTCGCTAAGATATTAAATGAATTATCTTTTTGTCTCAGCATTATCTCCCATCTTAGGGGAATTTACACCTTGCGCCTGACCAAAGAAGACAATTGAAAATCCTATGGTAGGTGAGAGCGCATATCCTACATCATTCTTTTCGGATTTGTGGTATTTCCATGATAAAGCGATTTCGATAATAAAGAAAGGTTAAGAATAGATACTTGGCTATACTGACGAAGGTGGGTTCATTAGAGCTCTAGCATATACTTGAATTCGCTAGATATGAGTACCGATGAGGGGAATAGATTTATATATCTTTATCTGTGACCAGGTGATTAATATTATCTCATGTATATATACATTATATTAGTTACTGGCTCTATGGAAAAGGCTGGGCTGCTTCATTGAGCTTTTTAAGCTACGCAGTCAGCTGGGGATGACCTTCTCGCTAAAATTTGCATTTAGCTTTAAGAATGTTAAGAAAATTCTTGAGAATCTTATTAGCTGGAGTGTTATCTCCCAATATTAGTATATTTTACATATTTTTAGCTCAACTTAGTATCTTTGTGGATGATCGGAAGCTTAGTTTAAGTGTTTTTTCCAGAGAGTGCATATCTACAGAATGGAGCAATTACAGGACAATTTGTTTTCTCCCTGTGCTCTAGAAAGTTGCAGAAAAACGTATTTTTAAGTCACTTAACAAGTATGTGGAATCTCAAAAAGGGTTGTTTGGTGAAAGTTTATATGCAAATAGGAAGCAGTTACGTACCTGCGACTGTGAATATGTTTTGTGATTAATTCAAGAGTTGCTCCTGATGGGATTTCGTTGTTATTTTAAGTGCAAGTGATATGGATGCTAGCCTGTAAAACAAGACACTTCACTATGCCGATGCTGCAATACTTTTGGGTGTAGTAAAGTATCCATTAATGAGACATGAAACTGCTAAGTCCCAATCATGACATGGAGCAGAGTAGTGAGTGGCGTAGTCGGTCGTGTATGAGTTTGGACTCCAATAAAATAAAAACATTCTTGATTTGTACATCTCGTTTAGATTATCCCAGCCCAATCTCCCCTTCAAGTGAATGGGCGTCCACCGTATAAATCTGGAGCTTTAACTATACTTGGTATAACTTTTGACTCACATCTTATCATTGAGAAATATCTAATGAAAGTCATAGCAAATGTCGCGCGGAAATTAGGTATAGGACATAAGTACTCATATTTATAACAGTGGGATAATCAGTGCGAACTATTTTAGATCATTTGTCCTTTCTTTACTCGAGAACGGATCTGCGTTGTGGATGTCTGCTTCTGCCAGAGATTTATCTCTTTTAAATGGAGTGGTTCGAGGTAGTAGGTTTCTGTTATTTTGGTAAAGATCTTTTACATTCACCTTTGATTTCCTGTTCCTGCAGAAACACCAGATTCGCTGAACCGCATTACCAATATGCAATGAATGCTCCTCGTTTCCAAACTTCTCAGTTCCACAGATTTCTTTATTTTTCACACCGTTTGACTGTGGAAATGTCTTTATGAGGATGTTGTGCATATAGAACCTTAAAAGATCAAAGCAAACATTCACGTATTACCAGCCTAAAACAATTCTGTTTGTATTATAATCATTTATGGACATTCTTATTAATCTATTTATCCTTTTTTTTATTTATATTTTTTATTTTCTAATAAATGGTCTCTTCTTTACGTGTTTCCTATTACCTTCTGTTACTTCTTTCAAATGAAGACCATACTCTTTGGAAGCTTGAATTTCAAGTTAGTGACCCCTATGGGCTTTGATCCATATGGATAAGGTTCAACTTTTGAATGATAATAATAATATGAAATCATACCCTGAAATATAGTTGAGATTATGCCAAATATAACTGTAAGGAAAACAAATGAGAGTGAAATAATCTCCAGTTATAGCGGCATCTTTCCCGGTGAACAAAGGACGCTCTTAACAACATTTCCCCTTCAGCGAAGGACGTTTCCTTTTGGATAAGATAATTAAATCTTTTGTAGTATGAGAAAAGTTAATTTAATTAGGCTTACGCGCTTAATAATTCATTTATGTATGAATGGATGAAAATTGGATAGTGCAAGTAAGAGAATGAAACCTGTTTACTCGTGGCAGAGAACTCGTACGAGTTTACATGAAAGAGGAAGAAGATTTTCAGTTTCGCTGTGCTTTTGAGAAAATTCTTTAGAAATTACGCTTACTCTAGAGGAGTTTGAATAGGCTGTGCTCTTTGGCGAGATACTTGGAGAACAATTTTACTTAAAGTCATAAGTTCTAATAGACGTAGTAATAAAGAGCAGAATCTCTGAAGGCTGAAGCAAATTAATTATTCATAAAAAGGCGATGTATTTTTTGTTCCTTTCAAGGGGACGTAGTGATGTCCTATTTTGTGGAATTTGATATACAAGTTCATGATTTTGTTTTAACTCACTTAAAAGATGAACCCATTACATAAGTCATAAAAAAATTATTCTCCTTATTATCTATATTTTCATCCTTGTAAAACAAATATTCTTTATTTTAGGTGTATTTTTCCAAGTTCGTTCTTATGTTTTCAGTGACTTTTTCTCTTAGTTTCTTCTTGTCTACCATCTGCATCTATCTTTATAACTGTACTGGATACTACTATCTTCGGTTGTAAATTTGATCTTCAAATAATCTATTTTAACTTCGCTAACACTACAATTTCCTTAATTATTCAATTTATTTCCCCTCTCTACTTTCCTTTGACAAGAAATATTCTCAACTGCTCCATGATCGCATTCTCAGATTTCACACACCCCTTGTGTATTCGTTCCTCTTCCAGTCTTTATTTTATTTTATTTTATTTTTTTTTTTTTTTACCTGAATCTCTTCTATCTTCAGAACATCTTTTCTGTTGCTCCTAATCAAACTCATTTTTTAACTTCTCAAGTTGTGTAAATAATACCAAGATATACAACCAACCCGCTGCGTTTATCCATTACATCCATCAACGTGTTCCTTCATCTCCCCCGTATTAAACGATATCTTACAATAGAATATAAAATCAGGGATATCCTTATTAATCTACATTCTGTTGTTAGTATTATTTCTCATATTGCCTCATCAGATAAAAATTCAGTTATAGAGGAGGCAGAACTAAAGACCATTGATAAACATCTCGTCCTACGGATTTCAAAACACTTTTCCAAGAATAACTTTTTCACTGGGGGTAGTTCAATGCCACTTTAAAACGTAGAGTAGTATATCGTTCAATAAAAAGAAAGATATAAAATAATTACAGTGTTTGTATGTCTATAAGGTAGTGCAGTAATAATAATCTTACTGACACAGAAAATTAGCTACAAACATATTATTTCCTTAGGTGAGCGCTCAAGGGCTCTATTTATGTTTTCTTTAAGACCAGAGTATTGTGAAGAAAAAAGGATTTTGTCTTTAAAAATAAGATTCTCTCTCTAAAATATGCGACTAGTGGAAATATCTATATATAATCCGGTATCGTGCATGGTTAAATCAACTATTTCAAGTTTCATCTATATTCTAAAAAGGATTTCTTTTTGGGATGTAAAATCATGATAGAGAGCACATTGAAAATATATTATCAGATCTCATATTGAATCTGCATTCATAATACTTGATAATGTTACCCTTTGATACAGATTGTAATGCATCGCCGACATTTTTTTTTTTTTTACTTGAAATGTCTTATCTCTGTCCCAGCTGGAAAGAGAGAGAGAGAGATTATACGATGATAATGGTAGAAATAGCATGATTTGCAAATCTTTTTTTTTTCGGATCATTGAATTCACTGCGATGGAAAGCGGATATCACTCAACATTCCCCCAATGAATATTGTATTCATGACGCTGGATACCATCCGTGAAATAGTATTATAAAGCATAGCAAAAATATTTCATTTAATAAATATCGACGAGAATTTTAGCTTCGTAATTTCTTTATTAAGAAATAAGACCTGTTTTAGTAATTTTTTTATGTATGTTTTTGAGCTAACGGTAAATATATGCAATTTATCTTATAGAAACTATCGACTTCCGGAAGCACTTGGTCCTCAGAGTCCACCTGTAGTTGCAGTTAAATTTAAATAAGTCTATCAGAGTTAAGATAATATAATGCATACCATAATTCTGATACATAGTATATATTTTGAGGCAATTAAGCTAAATAGCATGCCCTGAAGTCTATGTAGCCAGATCTGCTGGTTGTTGCCACTTGACGGATCTAGACAAAATTTAGCACGTGGCCATCATTTGACCAGTTTAGATATTGGGGTAGGTTTCAAAACTGTACCCCAGTCCTCATCCCCTTCCTCATACTCGATGTACTCGATACCTTATACTGTAAATATGTAATTGAAAAAGCTTTTCAGTCACTCCAGTAATACCTAGATAAAAGGGACAGACAGCCCAGTAATATCTGGAAAAAAGAGACAGTCACCACAGAAATAATTGGGTAAAACAGACAGTTACAATGGAGATTATCCGTTTCCTTGAGGTATTAATGAGGTGACTGTCCCTTGTATTATTGTGCCGCTCTGTCACCTTTAACCAAGTACTACTGTACTCTCTGTCCGTTTTGTCATGATTGGGACTTAGCAGTTTCATCTCTCATTAATGGATACTTTACTACACCCACAAGTATTGCAGCATCGGCATAGTGAAGTGTCTTGTTTTACAGGCTAGCATCCATATCACTTGCACTTAAAATAACAGCGGACCAACGATACCTCCCTGCAGAAATCCCACCAAGAGCAACTCTTGAACTAATCACAAAACATATTCACCGACTCCAAGATTTTAAAGCTTATAAATAAGTGCCTTGTGATATCCTCATCGAAAGCGACACTAAAATCTATTTCAATTATTAAAGACTCAAAAACATCATCCAGGTTCTTGTGCAAATGACACGTCAAATCTAATAAAGCGCCGCAGGTAAGTAACTGCTTCCTATTTGCATATAAACTTTCACCAGACAACCCTTCTTGAGATTCCACATACTTGTTAAGTGACTTAAAAATACGTTTTTCTGCAACTTTCTAGAGCACAGGGAGAAAACAAATTGTCCTGTAATTGCTCCATTCTGTAGACATACCACTCTCTGGAACAAACACTTAAACTAAGCTTCCGATCATCCACAAAGATACTAAGTTGAGCTAAAAATATGTAAAATATACTAATATTGGGAGATAACACTCCAGCTAATAAGATTCTCAAGAATTTTCTTAACATTCTTAAAGCTAAATGCAAATTTTAGCGAGAAGGTCATCCCCAGCTGACTGCGTAGCTTCAAAAGCTCCATGAAACAGTCCAGCCTTTTCCATAGAGCCAGTAACTAATATAATGTATATATACATGAGATAATATTAATCACCTGGTCACAGATAAAGGTATATAAATCTATTCCCCTCATCGGTACTCATATTTAGCGAATTCAAGTATATGCTAGAGCTCTAATAAACCCACCTTCGTCAGTATAGCCAAGTATCTATTCTTAACCTTTCTTTATTATCGAAATCGCTTTACCATGGAAATACCACAAATCCGAAAAGAATGATGTAGGATATGCGCTCTCACCTACCATGGGATTTTCAATTGTCTTCTTTGTTCAGACGCAAGGTGTAAATTCCCCAAAGATGGGAGATATTGCTGAGACAAAAAGATAATTCATTTAATATCTTATCGAATTTCTTTGAAATATTTTGCTTTCTAAGGAAGTTTAAGATAATGTTTCTTATTTGGTTTTATGTTTGTCCGTCAGATAACCACAAATACTATTATCCAGTATGTGGTATGTTTAAAACATTGATGTACTATTTAGAAATTCTTCGTAAGTTTTTATTGAGAAATAAACGTTATGAAAGGTAGAAATAACTGGGTACGAAGACTTACAATAATAGAAACAGATGTTTACTAGTGCAAATCTGGTTCAATAAATATACTAAATCTTTAGGGAAATGTAACATATGTTACCTTCTCGAAAACCATATAATTATTCACTTCTATTTTTATATTGGTAGTGCTTCATTAATTTATGAGACTTCAGGAAAGTTTCAGTAATGAAAATCTGATCTATAAGAGATGCAAGTACGAGAGAGAGAGAGAGAGAGAGAGAGAGAGACGAGACGATGAATGAGTAGGAGAAGAGCCGAGAGAGAGAGAGAGAGAGAGAGAGAGAGAGGGGCTTTGGCGGTAAGCTGTGGAAATGATATCAGAGGCAGCAATCCCATTCGTATTGTGAGACCCCTTCTATGTGCAAATGAGTTCGTAAAGGCTGAAGCGCAC